>NW_005187443.1:25921-32957 GCF_000239375.1 Pundamilia nyererei | reverse complement strand
GGCACGGAAAGTGACTCTGACGGTGAAGACAGTGAACCTGGCATGTTTGATGGAGATTTAGCGCAGCTGTTCAATTCAGACACAGAGGATGAGGACTTCGATGGGTTTGATTGATGATAAAAATGTGAGTACCAAACTTTGTTTTGCTCCTGCTTTATTTTTAAATACGCACACTTCTATGCTTGTGTGTTGTTGATGATGACGATTATTGGTAATAAAAATGTGAGTAAGGTACCGAATTCAGGTTTGCTCCCGCTTTATTTTTAAATACGCATACGGTACTTGTATGCGCCCTATGGTCCAGTGCGCCTTATGTGTGTGTTAAATACGTTAAGGGCACACATAACTGAGACTGCGCCTTTTAGCACAGTGCGCCTTATGGTCGTGAAAATACGGTATTAACTCAAAATTTCAATTTATTAACTCAAAATTTTGAGAAAAGTAACTCGAAATTTCAAGTTAGCGCTGCCAATCAGTAATCTACGTGAATGACGTCATTTCCTTGTTATCCGGAAGCTGAAGCCCTCAGCTACAAATGCTACAGCTAAGCTACCGGTATTACATCCAGTCATGAATGCACAGATTGCTGAGTGTTTTCAGCCTGGCTACACAAATGATGAAATCCCTGTGTTATTAGCTGAATCACACGGTGTTACTATCAGCAAACGTACTCGCGAAAGCCCCAATTTGTTGGGATCCGTTTTTGAGTGCGCGTTCCTCTGCGCCATATGCTTCCGGGTAACAAGAAAGCGACCTCATTCACGTATATTTTTGATTGGCAGAGCTAACTCGAAATTTCGAGAAAATAACTTGAAATTGAGAGCTTTTTTGTTTTTATTTAGTGGCGGAAACGGGCTTCCATAGGTTAGAGTTCAACAAAAAGTCTCCCGTAAAGCCTGTTTTCACAAGGCTGAATCTGACAGCCACTCATAGTGCGAGCTATTCAGTGAAACCAAATATAGTGCATCCTGATGTAAAAAGTAAAGTAAAATAATGAAACTTTAATTGTTTGATTCTTCTTTCATATATAAAAACCGAGTCTGTTTCACAGGACTCAAAACGACAGTACAACAGTTGTGTAGGAAATCATGTAGTTCACCTGCACCCTACAGTCGAGCCTGCTGCTGTGAAACTAACTGCACAAAAAAAACTTATCATGCTTTTAGAGCTTCATCACTTCATTTCTGTTCCCTTTGTTCCTCACCTATTGTTCCATATCACCGGTGGCATGTGGATATGTGCACAAATGTGTTTCTCTGCCTTCATTATCATCAAATTCTTTTGGTGCTGTCCTGTGTTGCCCAACTTGTTAGCTTGCATTTGCATGCTTTGAGTTTTACCACTAAAAGGAACATTTTCAGAGGATAATTTGAGAAGAAACAAAATAAAGTTGAACCAAAAAAAGGAGTCTGATCATCAGAACAGTATCAGTAAGAGTATTAACAACTGAAGCTCAACTGTGAGCCCTCAGAGTTGAGCCCTTGCGCTTCCCATTCAGCCTCTGCTTCTCACCCTTTATCTGCTTAAAATTCATGTGGTGAGCAGCCAGCTTCCAGCTATATACATACAATAACAGTGTATCTAATGTCATAGTGCTGCCTTTAAATCATTCTGTTATGGCCATCTTGGTTAAATAGAGCCTGAGATGAAAAGACTTGGCAAAGCTAAACGCTTCTATTCCTGCGAAAGGGAGAGAGCCGGGCGGCCGGCAAACGGAGCTCCCTTGAACTGATGGGTTAGCGAGGCGATTGATGTATTCTGACAGACATCGGCAAGCAGCAGCACTGTACAATTTATCAAAAAAAAAAACTGTGTCTATCCCTTGTCAATACCTGACAAGCATGCACATTGCTATAAAAGGCCAGGTATCTAGCAAATCTGTCAGAGGCAGCACTGCCAGTTTAGCAAAGACATACTGACTATCTCTGGTAGAGCGCACAGGTCAAGTTTTAAGTTTCAACAGAGCAAGCTCACAAGACCAGGTCTCATAACTTCTCCTTTACAAAATATACTCAAAAATTATATTTTTTTAAATTTCCATATCTTCCTATTTTCTGCTTTTTGAGCCCACTCTTTAACCTTCTTTGCTCCATCTCCTCTCTACTCCAGGCCTGCACCACCCATCAATCCTGACAGGATCAATGTCTCACAAGTCCACACCAGGCCCAACACAGATTTATGTTAAATATCACAACAGGTGCTTCTGTGGAACAAAAGTATCCCCAATAAATCCTACTCCCTTGACCTTGCCTGGTATGTTTTTTGAGGAGGCATCTTAGAAACAACCTAAAGGGGAGGCAAAAACAGGCAGTATTCTCAAAGAGATGGACATGCAGATGTGGCGTAATGTTTGTTTAAGTCTAACAGAGACAGTTTAAAGCTAAAAGGAGGCTCCTGGCATGAACAGGGTGGGCAAAGAAGAGCCATCAACATGCTATAAATTGATTTATGATGGGTTGCCAGATTAGTAACTGTTCCACAAGAACAAAATGTGTGGTTTGTCAACCACCCTCTAATCTCTGTAAACAGATATCTGCATATCAGGCAATAGCTGATGGGTTCCCAGATTAAGTGTGCTATAACAAGCTGTGATAAGAGTGTATGGAAATATATCAGTTCTGCAAGGCAGTGATTGAATTTAATCTCAAATAATCTAATTTCAAGCATTCAACCGAGAAAAGAAAAGAGAATTTCAGATATTTTTGCGAAGCACTGCTGTATGAGCGCAGACAATGACTTTACCATTGAGAAAGGCTGATGTTTCAACAGTACATGACACTGGTATGTCTTGGATCACATTTACTGCTCCTGTAATGCAGCTTATGAATTTCTCTATTTGCCTTTTTAAAAAAAGAAAGAAAAAGAAAAAATGGTGTGTGTCCAAAGGAATAGCATTAAAAAATGGAGCTGTGTTCAAGTATGTGTTGCTACACAGCTTTGTTCTGCTCATGAGGGGGCAAACTGAGAAATGAGCTGTGAAGGCAAGACTTATGCTAAATGATCTTTCTCATGTGCTGAGTGTGTCTTGCAGGTGTGCAAAGAAGACGGCTACTGACCGCGCCAAATGAATCATCTGCACGTTGTGCTGTTAACCTGAGCTACAGAGATTATGTTCTTCCTTTCCTCTAAAAACTCTTAGTCGTGTTATGTCTGCTTGATTGAAAAAATACAGATTGCCCGAGAGCCAACACTGGCTATTTTTTGACCTATAGAGCCACCATGTGGAAGCAAATGGTACAACCGCAAGGAACAAGCAAATGTCTGAATGATCAGGAAAACAAAACAGCAGTAAAACTGCCTCTGGAAAATCTTTACAGCCCTCATAACACACAGCCAATTATTCCTCAGCCTCGGCATTATGAGTGTCATGTTGTATTCATCACTGAAAAGTCCTAAACTTCCAGCAATTAGAGGAAACCTTCAAATAAAAAGCACGAGTCAGTTTCAGAGGAAGACATCTTGTTTTACCGCGAGAAAGAAACTAAGAAGAGGGCAGGCACCGATGCTGACCTTCACAACACACAAGGCCTGCAATTAGTAGTGTCCCTGCCATAAGCAGGCAGCCTCCTCTCTGTCTAAAGGAAACTAATGCCATCAGCCAGTGAACAGACTGGATGCTGGTAGCATTTTCTGTGGCATATAAAGGTCACCTTGCAAAACGCGAGCAGCAATAGTGAAGAAACTGAGATAATTAAAGAAATTGTCATAATTAAGAGCGAGGAAGAGGTGACAGGGGAGGTTGCCGCCAACAAGTTGTAGCACAAGATGCTGTGACTCAGCACAACTGTCCCCGTTGTCAGCCTCAATGAAATTTTAATAAGACTGTGTTGGTCATTTTTATTTTTTTTTGCTTAGGGTGGCTTGTCTCCATGACTTATGGAAATTAAAGCTAGAGTAGAGATGTAGCTCGCAGGCCTGAATTAAGTCAGCGCTTGCCATGGTCTCTATCTTCTTCTTCTAGTTAAGCGGGGGCTGCAGAGTTGTGCATATTAATGTGAGCATTGACAATTATAAGCCTGAGGATTAGAAGTCATGAACCGACGGGTCTCTTCAGCGTGAGGCATACACCCTGTTTTATGGCACTGCAAACACTAAACCACTAACAGGCCTCTTGAGAACCACAGCGTTGGCCCCGAATTGCTGCATGTCTGCACTCTGAATAGATCAGATCTCACCCACACTGATCTATTTGTGTTGACAGCCCCTGACAGCTTAAGTGCCATTTGTATCTGTACAGGCTGGATCACTCAAATAGAGACGTATTTGCATCCAAGACTAAAACGAGGTCTTGTCTAGATTACATTCTGTCATGCTGGGAAACGGAGCAAATTGTGCCCGCTCGTCCCCCTCCTCCAGGACGTGGATGGCTCAGTCAGCGACAGGCTCAGGGAACATGTGTTACACCTCTGAAGTGACAGTGTAATTAACCTCTCTTGGTGTTGGAAGGGGAGCTTGGATCGAGACCTGGTGTACCTGTCGGTCCCCGATGGTTACGGTTGCCAGCAGACACTGGGTCAACGTAGAGCATCACCAAGGCAACAAGGAAGGCCACCTGCCAAGGCCAAGCTGACCTCCCCCTCAGTTTCATCCTGAGAGAGAGAGAGAGGGAATGGAGCAAAAAGAGGCACAAATGGAAGAGAAGAGGAGGAAAAGGTCATCGTGAGGGGTCACAACCTGTACCCAAAACAAGAAGAGAAAAAAAAAAACAGGAGGCAACAGCAGAGCACACAAAAAATATTGTTTTTTCCAAGAAGCAGAAACAATGTGAGAGGTAACTGTCAAAGGTCAAAGGAAGCAATAAGAAGCTTGAGAACAGACTAGGCCTGCAAAAAATGTCCTTCCTACATACTATAGGAAGACTTAGATATAGGAAGTGCAGGACCTGTGTGCTAAAAGCATCCTGTTAGTATAAAGTTTTCAAATTTTCTTCTTGGAGCTGCAAATTACAAAAGGGCTGACTTTACAAGAGTTAGAGCAGAAAAACATGTGTAACCCAGAAACAGTAATACATGGTAAGAGGCTGAAACTAATCACTATGTTAATGTTTGGACTTTTTTTCTGCTGTTGCTTCTTGATTAGCTGGTTAATACTGTTAAACATGTCCAAAAAGGCCAAAGGTGAATTGTTTCAATTTCTTGTTTGTTTGTTTGTTTTTTTGTGGTAAACAACCCAAATCTAAAAGATAAGCTTTTAACTTAGGCAGGTTTTCACATCTGAGCTGCTACACTGAGTGAACTTTGGATTTGCTGGAAAAAAATGAAGTTATTCATTTATCTAATCTACTGATTAATTATTTATCAGTTAATTTAAGGGGAAAAAATGAAAGCGTCTCACCATGTTACCTTGAATTGTAGGAACTTGTCAAGTCATATAATTACTCTGTTTTATTGTTAAAACAATGACTTAGTTAACAAAAACCACAGAACAGTAATTAGTTGCAGCACCAGATGTGTTTCACTTGCCAGTAGGTGATGCGGGACACCATCTCACCTGTTGGTCATCTGTCTCCTTTGGTCTCGCTTCCACTGTGTGGCTTCTTTATGAACAGCGGCTACAGGCCATGGCTGCATTCACGCGCACCACCTCAAATCACCTCCTCCTTTTCTTCTTCCTCCTGCTTCCACCTTTTCCTCACCTCAAACAGAAGAAGGCTCTGGAGAAAGGAGGTACAAAGACATGCTCAGTCAGAGAGGCCAGGCTGCCCTGGAGTTCCTCAGTGGCCTCGGATGGCCTTGCATGAAGGTCTACACACACAAACAAGCATACACCCGCACGCACAGGGGGCGGAGATGTGAAGGCCCAGATTCTGTCAGATCCATTGTTTACAATAGGTTCACCTACCCCCAGGCTGAATGTGATCCCCACTCTAGACATCACACGTCTCTCCCCTTCTCCCTCACAAACCCTCACACTCTGTCATGTGCGTAAATACACTAATCAAAAAACTCAAAACGTGCGCGTGTAACACACTAAAAATTAAACTGGGTAGAAAATAGGTCTGTTTAACAGAAACATGCCAAAAAAAAAGCAGTCTAAAACATTTTCTTGCAACAAATCAGATGATCAAACAAACCATGAACACAGCCTTTTTCTCTCTCCCTCTCTCTACACACACACACACACAGAGCACATTTACACAGTGTTTGCTAAGTAAATTCAAAGCCTATCTAAGGACAGCAAGAGAGACCCTTCTAATTACAGCTGAGTGACAGCTACTGATGCATGTTGCTGTCTGCACACTCTCATACCCACACACTGAGTAAATTACCATCCCGCCATAAGAGTGTGTCAACACACCTCTCTTTACAAAGGGACAAACTCTGCAATCTAAATGAAAGACAACAGATTCACATTAATAACAAAATGTTCTCTCCCTCCTCGAACCTTCATTATTCATCATAACTCATTGATATGCAGCTCAGTCCGCTAACATGCTGAGAAACTTCCCGAGTAGATAGGACTCCCTCCACACCTGCAGCCATCTATGTAGTACCACTGCCCCCTAGTGGGAAAGAAGCAAACAGCAAAGGGCATGAATCTCATGAAAACAGGAGGTTGCTTTGGCAAGAGTGAGAAAGTAGCTGGGCAGTGAAAGCGAGCAAAAGATCATGTGAATGAGTTATTATTATTGAATTATCATTGAAGGCAGCAGCAGCATGGGTTAGAGAGAAGAGGGCAGATACACACAAACAGATATTGTTTGTGTGTTTTCAATTTATATTTGTATCACAGTATCTATATTCCTGTCTATGTATATGTATGTGTGTGTCTTTGGGTTGTTGTTTTTTTCTAGTACAGTATCCAAGTTGTGTGCGCTGTGTGGAGGGATCAGGCACACTGCATGATTGTACGATTGCATGCAAGACTATTTCACATTCCTTTTTAAAGGCTGGGTTATGGCATGCATTTTTATCAGCTTTGTTCTCTGAAACACTCATTAAGAGAGCACAGTTATGCATGTGTATATGTATGAATGTGTGTTTATGTGTGTGTGTGTGTGTGTGTGTGTGTGTGTGTGTGTGTGTGTGTGTGTGTG
>NW_005187443.1:14392-25901 GCF_000239375.1 Pundamilia nyererei | reverse complement strand
CACACACACACACACACACACACACACACACACACAAGCTGTGTGTGTGTGTGTGTGTGTGTGTGTGTGTGTGTGTGTGTGTGTGTGTGTGTGTGTGTGTGTGTGTGTGTGTGTGTGGTCTCCAGATGCAGCCCACTGGGACTCAGTGAAATATGCCATCAGTAACAGCAATACTGTCACCTTTATTGTGTCTCACACAGATCACAGATGTTAGCCTTTTAACTGTGTAATAAATGTACCTTATATATACTGTATATCTAGATCTATTTGTATCTATTTGTGAATGAGTGTGTGAATCAGCAAACGTACACACTGCAGTAAAAGGCCAAAGTCTCTGGTGACATTATGTTAAAGCTAGATGACGTGTGCGTGGGGCTCAGCTGGTCATCATCAGCTTGTTGTGTTTGGCAGGAAGGACATGCACACTTTAGCAAACAGTGCAACGACATCCTCAAGTTTATCTAAGAACATCAAGCCTCACTCTTTCTAAAATAATCGCTGCCTCTGTATCATCACTTCCACATCCTCCCTCACCAGGCGCCTGCAAGGTCTTGAGGCCTGGGTTGTGTCACTCCTTGCAGAAAACACACACAGGACTGACACGCCGGCTTATTGTCATGCAATGAGACGATCCTACCTCTGCCACAAATACATCCTGTGTGCCCTGCATCCGAACAGCATCATCTGCCCGTGCTCTACACGCACGCGTGCACAATCACGAACATGCACCCGTGAACTTGCAAAATTATACTTGCATGTATTATACCGCATACAGTCTCTGACCTCATCAGGAAAGATGTTTGCTGTGCATCAGAAATAAAAGGCTAAGACACTTCCCGCAGGAAGGGTTTACCGTGACACCGTGCTGTTTGTCACTCACAGATTATATCATTTGTCAGGGCAGCACAGGAAGTCGCGGCTCGGCAGAACTGCAAAAAACAGGCGCCATACCATTATTTGATAGCTTCAGTGTCTCTTGCTTTGTATGTACCAGTGTTCATAGGCAGGCTTTGTGAAATTTTCTGTAATATTAAAAAATGTCTTTTAAAAATGAATGAGAAACAAGAAGGAGATTTGTATCTGTTGAAGTCTGCTTCAGATTATTGACGGGATAGTTTAACCATCCGACTGACTGACAGGCTGATGTTTGCCTCGCCAGCCACCAAAAAGATGATGGCGATCCATTAAACATGGTGGTTTGGACGAAGGAATTCTCAGCAACTAACAACAGCTGAGCGTTCTTGCTGCTGAGCACATTTCACTAACACATAAAGTAACACAATCAAAATAAGCAGGATGAAATTAACATAAAAATTAAATGAGCATAGACTCACATTATGAACTGCACATTAAATTTTTTATGATCCCAAGGCCTTTCCCCTGACACTACCCCAAGACTGAAGATGCTGCTCGTCTGCCCAACACTACACGGCGAGAGGCAATGATAGTTGTTTAGGTTTGACTGTTTGTGTTATGTTGGCTGTATTGGGCCAATTGCGGCTTTATTTTAAATGCTAGATATTTACTGCTGTCAGATCATAAACATTTTGTCCCTGTGCAATCAATATTACAAATAAATATGCATTTTTTAACTGTGTAAGATCTGAATGGGTCTTATGGGTTTAAAAATATATTTATAAAATGTACATTTATATTACATGTGCATGTTTATTTGATTAGCTACATGAATAGCTTGCACATACATCACTGCAAGCCAAATAATGTATGGACAGATCCTCGTGATCAGTTACATAAAAACAGTATATTATTTGTCTTGTTTTTGTTTCTTTGTGATTCTTTTCAGAAATAATCCTTGCAAATTACATATTTAGCAGGAGCTTTGTGTACTGTTTCTTCAGCAAATAGATAATACAAGGACCTTGAACAGAATCTAACAAAAAAATTATTATTTATTTTTTATTTTTTTGTGGAATATGTTCAATTTCATGAGACTCTTTTTACTTAGGCAAGATTGGTTTTCAGTATTGGATTTTAGTGGTTTATTTGGAATTTAAAACTATTTAAATAGAATACAAAATTCAAAGAAAACAGAAAAGTAGAGCTACCGGATACATGAACGTGGTCTCTGGGTGAACTCCAATAAATGTGAACACACAAAAAAACAACACAATAAGATTGTAGACCACACAAGCATCACACCAGCATCTCAGTATGCTGATTTTCTCTGCCCAGACAAAGACCAAGCAGACAAAAAGCATATCAGTGTAAAACAAAGTGCATCTCCCTAAGGCGGAAAGATATTGAAAATGAAACGGGCAAAAGCACAAAGCCCAGTGGAATCTTACGTGAAGCGTTTCAGATTTCTGCCGATATGCACAGTATTATCATTCAGTTAGGATGTGTAATGTTCTGCTTCTATATATTTGTCTGCTTTCAGCTCTAAAACCAATACGGCATGGTGCTGCTTGCCATTTCCTCTGGGTCGCTGGGCAGATAGAGCTGGTGTGTGCTCACACACAAATGCACTTTATTACACACAGTTTGCACAATGTACAAACTTAAATTAACACTGCGGTATGCATTCATATGGCACAGCCTTTTGCATTTGTCTGTCCTCCTTTGCCCAGCTCACTTTCTTCCTGCTTCTTGTTTGTTCCTCCTCACCCTTGCTCGCCAAAGGATTCTTGCCTCCGTGCATGTGTGTCTATGTGTGTGTGTATGTGTGTGTGTGTGTGCGTTCGTGCCTTTTCGTTTCTCTCCTCAGTGTGCAGATCAGCATCTCTGCTTTTTTCAATACCTCCCAACTGCAAATTCTAATGACACCCCAACAATCTCTCTGCTTCAACTCATAATGAAGAAGACATCTTAAAATGTCAGACATTACGCATGTGAGTCAGACACATGAAGGGCACGCATAAAATCCAGGCCACCCTTCAGAAAATCTTCAGAACTGAGGCATGTTTTGTTTTCACATTAACAACAGCGTCTACAGAATTTTTAGTTGATGCCTAAAATCCTAAATTACTTTGTTTTAGTTTGTTTTGTACTGTTAACATATTATGAACAGGCGTTTCAGTATAGTCTTTGGTAGAATCCTTATGACAGTGTGCATAACTGCATAATAAAATCTGCACTAGGTCTCTGTGTGAGGTACACAGCAGCTGAGGATTAATACTACGTCATAGCACATGATTCTTATAAATATTTTATGGTGGGGGGGTCAGAAGGCACCTGAAAGATACAGAGCAACACTGAATCTGTTTACTGTCATCCACCCGCAACATCACACCTCCTCCACTGTATTTCTTCCTCCAATAAATCAGCAAGCAATTAAATGGAAGACCCCACATTTGCTGAAATGGCCAGGTGAGGAGACGGAGAGAGAGGAGAGACAGAGTTGTAAGCAACAGTCTGAGTTTGGGACCATTGCCTGGCACTGGTATCGACTGCAGAGTTCAGAGAATGGCCTTGGCACTGAGGTACCATTATGACTCAATTGATCGGCCTGCACTTAAGTCTAAATCCCACCTTGTTGCACAAGCTATCGTCTCAGAATCTGGCGGCCAAGAAATATACGTGTATTTAGAGCGGTATGTGCAGCAAGCTAGAGAGTGAATCTATTTTTGTGTCTCTATTCTTTGGTGTGTTTTCCAAGGTTATTCTTTGGCTCCGCTCTCATTCTCTCTCTGCCAACTTCTACATCCCCTTCTTTCCAGCACTTATCTTACTTCCTCTCCCTCACTGTTTTCCACTCCTTCACTTCCATAGATAAAAGCCAGAAATGATCAGACTCCCACTATACGTTTCATGTGCTGCAGCAGGCGACCAGCCACTCCTGGGAGTCTGGATGCCGCTCATAAGCTGGTGTACACATGTCACCCATTCACAAACATGCCGTTTTACTGATACACCCATCTATGCAGATCACACCTGTTGTACAGTTAGATTAACTCAGCAGACGCACTTCTAAGGTTGCTAAATGTACCTGTCATGTTCCCACATTGCTAACAAGTGTCATTAAAGTGTTTTAGCATCCTCTTCCACTGAATTGGGCGGCAGGGAGAGGGAGTACGCTGTTAGTTGTTTTACAAAAGGGGATGAAGCGTAGGCACTAACAGGCTAATAAACATTAGCTCACTAATACAACAAGTCTGTGGCCAAGGCCCACTTGGTTTCCTCAGTTTGTCATTTAAAACCTAGACAGCCAGCTTGAGCCAACATAGATCAGAGAAATCCTCCTCAGAGCTGCTGACAGACAGAGGCACGGTCCAGCAGTAAATCTGCCGCACCCTAATAAAGCAATAAAAGGCCATTAAAAGTCAGTGTCCCTCAGCGGTGGAAGATGGATGGAAAGGAGGAAAGAATAGGAGACACTTTTTGATGATTGTACACACCCACACCCATTTTGGCAGCTTTTCTTCCCCCCTTTCCACTCGAGACAAACTAGGTATCTGCAGTATTGATGCTTCTCTCTTGTTGTTACTCCTCTTTTATTCTAGCCATAGCTTGCTTTTGTGATAAAGAAGAAGAAAAAAACAAGTAGAGACTGTGATTTAGGGGGGTGAAGCACAATCTTTATGTACTGCTCTGCTCATTCAGTAAGTTCTCCATTTCCGCAACTGATCTGCCTTCGTGCTAGAATGATTGCATAGCAGGCTTTCACATTTTACTCATCGTGTCGTGCACAGAAACAAATAGGAAGTAGCTTTTCACGGTCGCGGTTTTTTCAGTGCCAAATTAGTAATCGTGCACTCAGTGTGTCTGCATGGTTTTAGCATGCTGTGGAAAGCAACTTTTTAGTCTTGTGTACATATTTCCTTGTCTGTTTTCTCTTCTCTTTCTTTACGCTTTCATTGTAAGTATATGTTATATACTTCTTGTTTTCCCCAAGACATAGAAGAAGCCTTATATGAAGAAGAAAACTGGTTAACCACAGTGAGGCAGGAAGGACACAGCATGACCTAGTGTAGTAATAAAGTGACAGAACCTTTCACCTTTCTGTGCAAAGAATAAGAAAATGAGTCAAGAGCAGAGTGTGCATGCTGCAGTGTATTGCTAACTCTGACTGGACCCTTCTTCTGTGGCTGCTGGTATTGAACGGCGGCCTGGAGCCAAACAAAAGGAGACCCGGCCCTGACAGAGAGTCCCCTGAGACCAGTAGCCATTCATTTTGTTTTGTGCCCAAATTATGATTAATGGAAAATAAACAGCCTTGATGTGGAGCTGGCTTTGATTTTCTTTGAGCTTTTGGCCTCTAGTTGTGCGTACTGCTTTGACCCAGAAAAAAGCACTGGACAAACACTCTCTGAACACTCTCTGGGCTGCTAGATTCGTTCACACAATTGTTTTAATTAAATGCCCACACAAACACACACACAGGTAAAGGAGCACATTCCCTTTCCCCTTCTTCTCCCTCACACTCGTGCAAACGCACACGTTATTTCTCACTCTCTTGCTGTCTGAGCACATCCCCACTGAAACTCAGATATGCAGACAAGTGACATCTTGATTATTTCAGTCCCCACTCCTGTTAATGACCAGCTTGTGTGTAATTATATTAATTACCATACGTGCCATGGCTGTCAATTGGCCAGTCAAATTAAAAAAGAGAGGTTGGTGCGTGTAGGGTGAAAGCAGGGGGAAGGAAGCAGCTTACAGATAAAAGAGTTGTAGACAGTGGAAATAGCAGAGTGGAAGGAATGAAAGGAGGAAAAGAAGTCAGAGAAAACAGAGAGAGGCCGAGAGTATGAGAGAGGTGTGTGTGTGGGGGGGGGATCAATTGTTCATTTTACAAAGTCACTGAGACGTGTCAGCAGTGTCAATAAGTGAATTAATTTGTCTGTGAGTCTTCTGGGCATGACACCATATCACTGTGCTCCCCTGAGACAGGCGGGGCCTTTAACCTCCTCACACTCTCACAAAGCAATTCTATGTGAGGATCATACACAGATATCAGGGACAGATCTACCAACAAAGGAAATTTTTAATGCAATTACACCAGTGCCTGTGATTCCATGTGGAAGCTCGCACCACACATAAAACCCTTTAGGAGGATTTTAGATTGCACAAATGTATTAGTGTCCTTGTGCGTGAGTTAGCTGTTGTCTCTGAGTCCACAAAATGCATTTGAGGAAACACATTTTTAAATGAACCCATGGTGCTATGTTTTTTAGAGGGCCCCCAGATCTGATGGAAAAATAATATATTGTTCAATACAGGGGAATATGGGCAACAGATAGCACGCTTGCACAATTCCACTTCATGCATGATTTACAGCAAATTACGGTTAAGTTGAATTGATTTGGGGTATTTACTCTCTCTCTCCCATTACTCCCTACACACAGACACACATTCCTCTGACCGTCTCATGACTATCATGCTCCTCCCTGTTGAGCTCTTATACACTCATTCAGTTTCAGCATCCCATTCAGCTGCCGCATTAGGCCGTCTCTCTCACTTCCTCTCTTTCAACTCTGTGGGGTTTTTTTTGTTTGTTTGTTTTTATCCCTTCCTCTTCTTCACAACTTCTCCCTTTTAAAGCTCCAATCCCGCAGGGGTGAAACCCTCTTTCCCCCTCACGAGCTGTTGCGTTGTTTGAGGGCTGCTGTGATGACCGCCCCAGGCTCTGCCGTCGCCACACGGCTTCTTCGCAGCGGCTTTACAGTGGACCCGGGCAGCACAGCACAGTGGGAGCTTTTCATAATCCCACGAACACACTCACACTGTCGCTCACAGTTAACAGCACATCTGCCAGCTGCCAGAGGGGCCGCGAACAGGGACACGCAGTCTCTCAAAGAGACACACACAGATGGACACAAAAAAAAATCCAAGCACACACACACACAAGTGGAAGCAGCATATTGCATCCAAGGTGATAGATAGAGCACTGTGGGTTGCAACTGTGCCTGTTCAATTACAATCATTACTATCACTTAGGGAGATTTGTCATGGTCAAAGTGAGTCGGAGCTACAGAGAATATCACCTTGAGGGCTGTAAGGTGGAGTTATTTTCAGTGTTTGCAAAGGGATGACGACATTCTCGAAACTCTCTTCCAATTGGAAGTGACTCAAATTAAAACATAAATGAATTACTCCAAAATATACTAGCAAAACAGCTGTTTTAAAAAAAATAACCCCTCAGTAGTACATGACAGATTCTTTAAAAGCTCCTGACACAAAGTGGACAATAATCCAATAACTCCTAGTCAAATTACTATTTTCAAGACAAGTGAGAAGTTTGAAATACACGGCTATGTCTTTCACCATTTCTCTTGAGCTGGACAGCAGGAGTTTTCATGTGGCGGTGTGAGCTACCAGTCTATGCAAGACCTGCTAGACTTAGTCAGAGGGCTGGTGTTATGACACCACACAGAAAAGCCAAGGCCTTGTTGTCTTCAACTGATTGACTGTCTGACAAAGGACAGCATGAAAGGTAAAGAACAACTGTGGCCCTCCAACAAGAGATCTTTACTGCCGGGACCAGCTGGAGCCTACTATGAGAAAATGATTGCTGTGTGAAAGAAAAAGTTCAAACATGAGATGCTTTAAAATGCTTTCATAATCTGATAAAATGTTTGTTTGAGGTCATTTTTATTAGAAAGTACAGTGAAGCGTGTGATGCATGGCTCCTGGAGGTTTCTTTCTGTTAAAAGGGAGTGTTTCCTTCCCACTGTTACCAAGTGCTAATTCAAAGGGATTTGTTTGATTGCCTGGGTTTTCTCTGTATTGTTGTTGAGTCTTTACCTTACAATATGAAGTGCCTTGAGGTTGTGATTTGGTACTATACATACTGAATTGAATTGAATTGAATTAAATTGATGTATCGTTCATTAACCGATAGATACACTCTGGATATCATTCTACTCTAAGCCACCTTTCACAGTTAATGATGTATCAAATGTTATCCCCCTGGCCTGTAAGCACCAGCTGAACTTTACTCTTTTTTTCACCACAGGTCATGACTTCTGTCCACTTGTGGTTTTGTGGTTGAAACAAAAGTGAGATGCATACCACACTCTTACTTATTGATCTAATGTCGCTCCTTCCTCCATTAAAGTCATGGATCTCATATTTTTGAGAAGACACAATAGTCCTCTTAGAGCTTGCTTTCACTGAGCCTGGTTTCATGACGATGAGTGACGGCATTATTTTCCAGTGCTGTTACATGACGTCTATTCATGCTTTCTGACTCAATATCCCCAGAAGCTGCCTGAAATGAAAAGCTGTCCAGGACATTGTCATTTACAAATGAGGGTCCTTTCCCCTATCCCTCTCCCGGTGACATGGACAGTGACATGCCTCTCTAGTCTTCTTCTCTGGTCTTTTTTTTCTACCACTCCTTGTCCTCCTCCTCCTCTTAGTCAGGAAGAATCCACTTATCACAGAAATCTGTTTATGCCAGTGTGTGTGTGTGTGTGTGCGTACATGTGGAGGTGAGCTCCAATCTGTCACGCTGCTGTCACCTCATCAGTCCTACATGTCTAATTCTTGCTTATTCACATATCACCCACAACACCTTTTACACACATGCACAGATTATCATCATCATCATCTCAAATATGCAGTGTTCACCCCTCCGTCACACATAAACAAGTACACAGATTTACAAGATGCCATTGTGCAGAGTTCCTGCTATTACAGACACACGTCATTTCACATATAGGCTTTCTGTTTCTCCCTTTCGCACATACACATCTTTCCCTTGCATCATCATTTCTGTCTCTCCAGCTCATTTCTCTTGCCTCCCCTGCTCTCCCTTTCCTCCTCCTCGCTGTCGTGGCCTCTCTGCTTGGCTGTGTCCTCATGCACAATCACAAATGCACACAATCCATCCCTCCCACCTCATTCCCATCCAGTCATCCCAATCAGCTCTCTGTGGGGTAAGTAGATAGGAGGTTGTTGAGACATGTAGAGCAGAATAGTCTTCAGAGGATACCTGCTGTCCCATCACTGGGACCTGCTACAAGAGGAAGGGGGAGAAAAAGGGAAGGGTATGGATGATAAAATTGTGTGTGTGAAAACTGTGTATGTGCGTGGATCTGGAGGGGGGCTGCGGAGGAAGAGAGGCAGAGGGGGTGAAGGGTGGAAAAGGTTGACAAAGACAGAGGAGAAGCCATCCACTGCAGACAGACGCACAGATATCAGAGTGCCACCCTCTTACAGGTGTTTGTCACAGCGTGTGAGTAAGTGAGCCCCTGGAGGATGGGTGGGTGACAGGGAGTCAGGTTGGAGAGAGTAATCTCCACAGGATTAAGAGTGCTGCTCCTGTGTTAATGTGACTGTCAATGAGAATTAAGTCTCCGGACCGATCCCCTCCACCAGGCTCCCCTCTCCCTCGCCTGTCGGCCCTGTCACACTAATGACACCCCTTTCTGTGGAGTGCCACTACCGGCGCACTCAAAACAATGGGGAAATAATTACACAATACAGTACAAATTGCAGAGCCGAGCCACAGGACGGGCAGGGATACACGCGAAGGGAGGGAGGGCGGAGGGGATGGGATGGGATGGGAAGGGAAGGGAGAGGGAGGGTGGAGACAAGGATGACTAACAATTACAACACGATAGGGGTTGGCTCTCATTACTGCGCCCATTAACATGCACCGAGTAATTTTCCCCACTCGGGCTGTGTGTGCACTAGACAAAGACACACACACACAGAAAGGGAGAGAAGAGAGAGAGAGAGAGAGAGAGAGAGACGCTTCTGTGCGTGTACGCCCAATAGAGTGTGGCCATTAGGTTCTGCAACACACCTCCTTGGCTCCGTGCGCAATCTGCTTGGAGAACCCGGCGGCACTTCATTTCTCTCTTCTACGTCTGAGCTGCGCGCGCCCCGCTATTCCCAGCCGATCTCAATCCATGCAAAGAGATTAGAAGGCGAGCAAAAAGAGTCTGGTCAGCGGATCAGCCTGGCGGAGCACTCAATAGGTGCTAAGCGGAACCGATCGCTTATTTAACCTCACAGTGATGAAACACTGCATCAATCTCACCTCATTTTTCCGCGATCTTTCTAACGGCACGCGCTGCACATTATCACAGGACGGACGACCGTTTGAACGGGCTCGTCGTGTGTTCCATTCTTTTACGCAAAGCTATGAAAATGAGGAGACATGAGTGATCAGGAGATCAGCGAGGTTTTCTATGAAAATTACGCTGTTAATAACACATCGTTCCCCAGCAAAGCGTGTCCGCTGCGCTCTGAGCCAAACAGCAGCAAAGTTGCTTTCAGTTTGCCAGTCAGTCGCCACCTCTTCTCTCCCTGCTCGACATAGAAAAATGTTCCACATACAAAGTCCTCCTCCGACCCTAGCCTTTACGCTTTAGCCTACAGACCGTGCGTTATGAAGGAGACAAAGAGAACTTAAACGTGAATTATACTAATTTAATCTAAAGAGAAGGGGGTAAAACATCTTACCCAAATCTATAACCGCGATGGCATGATCTTTGGTAGCTGTACAGAGTCCAGGTGAGGCGATAGTAGAGCTTTGCCACTTTCTGTTTCAACTCCAAGGCGTTTTGTTTTCACACCAAACAGGGCAATCCTAGTAAGTCTTCCGTCCGGGTACCCGCGCACAAACACGCTAAAGAATGAGTGAGGAGATATGCTGCCACTCCGCAGAGCCAACCCTCCGAAACCGGGCTAGAAGACAGGGCTCGCGTAATAAGGACGTGCTCCAACTTGCCATGATCTCGTTGAGTCCCATCTCAGAACCAGACTGAGGAGAAAGTCATCAGAAGTGCGTAATTCCCCCAAAGCGACACAGGGTTGATGACACTCCGCACAAGTTCATCTCGTTATGTGAGTCTGTCACACAGAGGCGTTATAGTCGCCGGGGAGATGCTGATGAGAGTGATGGTATAGTGATATAGGAGTGATAGTTGCTCTCCCGTCGCTCCTCCCGAGCAGGGATCGATTGGACCTGAGAAATGCGATGCGAGCCCGTCTTCCCCATTCAGAACACGTGCAACAGCGCCCGCCCAGTTCACCAGCTCCCTAGTACACCCCTTCTTCCTCACTGATGTCATGTAGTTTACAAGTAGCCTGGACCGTACGTATAGGTCCAAGGAGAGATGAGACACACGTCAGTGGGTTGTTTTTTTGGTTTGGTTTGGTTTGTGGGGGTTTTGGATTGTCATTACTTAATCTTAAGGTGTTCCATCTCACTTTTGATTTCCAGAATTTTTAAACGCTGAGGTTATATTAAGTCCTGAAATTTCTTCAGGACATAAGCTATATGGCACAAGTTGCAAATCATATTTGAATGAGAAATCAGTGATGTCGATCTAAAAGGATTTTAGATCATTTTTTTGGCTTGTTTGTTTAATCCGATCAGTAGTTTCGGTGTCTGTTAAGGTACGAAGTACACGTACAATGCACATCAATGATTTCTATGGATTTGCCTAGTAGGGATCACAAGCTGAACATTCCAGCGAACATTCACACTTCAGTTATCGCCACTTCATTATTCGTGTACCCTTGTGTGTGTGTGTGTGTGTGTGTGTGTGTGTGTGTGTGTGTGTGTGTGTGTGTGTGTGTGTGTGTGTGTGTG
>NW_005187443.1:0-14372 GCF_000239375.1 Pundamilia nyererei | reverse complement strand
TGTGTGTGTGTGTGTGTGTGTGTGTGTGTGTGTGTGTGTGTGTGTGTGTGTGTGTGTGTGTGTGTGTGTGTGAGTAGGATTGTCTGCTTTTGTTCCCGAGTGACTGACAGGTGCGCGACTGTGCAAAAATCGCTGACCTGTGCTCGTCAAATAATAGCCCACCTCGCCCCAACACTTCGCTCATGTTACAAACAGTGTGTGGATGTCAATACTTAGGTTCCTTGCTCGGATATGCACGCGGATGATGTAAAACTACCCACTATCACCACCTCCCTTTCACCCACCAAGATGTTAAACAGAATTTAATCACCGCAGCCTCTCCGTTACGCACCAGGAGACAGCCTATCAATTATTCCATCCCCAGAATATTCTTGTGTGTTGATGGCGATTGATTGCTTTGCGCTGCATTTGCAGTCGTTAAGACTTTGGGGATGTCGATGCCTGCTAACGACCCAAAAGTAAGGGCTATCAGACAGACTCAGATGTCTTCCTTGTCTTCTTGTTGCCAGCATTGTTGCGCGACAAGATGGACTCAGTGTCCGCTGAGGTTGTTTTTTTAATTGTATTTTTGAGGTTATGGCTTTTTTTTTCCTTTTATTGCTTCTTTAAAATTTATACAAAAATGAACCACGCGCCGTGAACCACATCATGAAGCATAGGTAATCTCAGGCACCTTCATCTGACACTGCCCTAAGCACCTTGGGACCATTTTTGCCCCCTGTGTATAGAGTGAGAAAGTCCAGTGTGTTGCTTTGAACCGATTAATCTTTGCTTGAATCTATTACAAATCGATCTGTCTGGCTTTGAACTGAGAACAGATTAGACATTGATGTAGGTTTGCAAGGAGTGAGGTACATGCAGCACTTTTACTCTAAAGATCCAGATAAAAAACATTAAACCGAAGCAAGTTTCCTAGTTTCAGCACCACGGAGAGCGCCAGACGCACTGCATACAAATTCAGCGAGTTGGACAGCTCCAGACTGTTCCGGTGTTCCGTCACCGGGCTTTTCTGTGGATTTACTTTGCTGTCAAGCGGCTAATCCACTTTGGAGATAAAAGTGGTTTAACGGTGTAAATGGTAAGTAAAGGAGGGGGCGGGAAAAAAGTTTATACTATATCCTGTTTGTAGCGGCAAGTGATTGTATCTACAGTCCTGAACCCGTGTGTCCCAGTGGGGATCTGAGGCCTTTTATCTTAAAGTGAGGCAGCTAATGGATGCAACAGCCCACAGCACTTATCTCATCTATCGTTCGTCAGAGGGTCAGATAGTATAAAAGGAAGCTGCATCATGTGGACCTGGCCACTTTTCTGGAGAGCGCCGAATGGTGTGAAATTAAATTTCCTTGCGTTTTACCTCACATTGCATTTAGAGATTTCAAAGTCACCAGATTTATTTTTCCTAAAAAACAACAACAACAACAACAACAAAACAAACCGTTTTGGCGTTTAAGCTAACATGAAATGCTAAAGGTCGCAGAAATGTCCTTCTGTGTTGTGGAAAAAGTAAGAGTATATGCTTGAAGGCCTCCTGGCATGTCATGTAAAGAGAGAGACCAGGGTTATAGGATATCGTTTGGAATTATTCCACCCCCCCCCACCCCACCCCAATAACAGGGGAGAAAAACATTATGGAAATGTCTGTTCATGACTTGAGGAATATTTCTTACTACTTGATCGATATTCCTGCATTAATCCTGCTGAAATGCACTGTTTTTTCTGGTGTGGGCACGCCTGGAAAAGTGGCCATGGTAAGATGAGCGGGCTGCAATTGATTTGTCTGAGTTCGGCGTGAGAAGTGTTTGTCTTTTGAGATATATTAGACTATGCTAATGATCGTGCTGCAAATTACAGCAAGAAATGGCTTTATGAAAGAATGAAGGACTGACGGCTCAGACGTGATCCAATCGCTTTGTTTGGAATTCCATCCAGTAATTAAACCCCAGTCTTTATTTGAAATCGCTCTCATCATCTTGACGCTATTATTAATTCTCACTGAAGAAAAAAAAATCCACATTTTCATGAAGGGGAATAGCCGTAATGTGCATCCTTAGAAGTCTGAACTGAGGCCTAAGGTAGAAAGGCAAGACCTGACAGGCAAGACAAGGAACCCTGAACAAAAGCTGTCGTGTGCGCACACATAGGGAAAGTTTTACGTACTTGTAACTTTCTGCAGTTTATCTCATGCTGGAAATTATTTGGGTGACCGAGTGCGCCTTCTCTTCCAGGCAGACGATCCATTTTGAATGCGCTTTGGTCAGTTTTGCGCTAAAAACCATGATTTACTCATCGATTCGCAGCGGTCATGAAGGTTAATGAAAACAGACATCCTGGTTCCTCTGCTTTTGATCCCCCTCTGCATCAAGATTCTTCATTTCTTTACGAGGTCACTGGCAGTAACCCGAGCAGGGCCATAAATAGTGTCCATCCCAGACAGGCCCGGTGTCTGTCAATACTCTGAAAGTTCAGACACAACATCCGAAAAGAACACGCAGGAGAACGACTGCTGACAGCAAACTTGGGATATTGAAGCAAACGCTTTTGAACAAATATTGTCTCTTTGTGACCCACTGGGTACGTTTGTGAATAAATTATTCTCGGTGTCTACACCGTTGAACCAAGTCTGTCAGGAACGATCACACAGCGCAGGCTGGTGATTTGGCCTCATGTGTGGTGTTGTACTGCCCCCATGTGGCCACGATCCGTCACGCGGGTACTTCGGGTAGTTTTTGAGGTCATCCAGATTTATTACGGTGACAGTAAAAACTGAACAAGTGCCCTTTTGCGAGGAGCCCTTTCCCTCCTTAGACCTGAACTCAGTAAAATAATGAAACCCACAGCAAAGAGCTGTCTGGCATCAGCAAGAACTGGCAAGGCAGAGGCTTCAGTTTTTCCCTCCAAGGTCAGACTTCAAAAGATGATTGATTAAATTAAGATGAATTAAATCTCTGATGCCTAATATGGCCTACATAGACACAAAGATATGCTTCAGCATGTTTTTTAAAAATTATTTATTTTAAAATTTAACACAGCTCCTGAATATGAAATTGCCCGCAAGTCTAGGAAAGCCCCAACCAAGTGTCTGACTCAGTCCAACACAGTCTCATGGATAAATAAAACATCAGGCTCACAGAGGCCAAGAAATATGAACATTTTCTTGTGATCGCTCAAAATACTCCTGTGGATAGCACCAGACTGCATGCAAAGTGTCATTCCAATTCAGACAAATTTATCGTAAAATACAAAACTAACAGCATTCAGAAGTCTCTGGAAAAGGTAACAGATAATAGCAGCACTCTCATTATTTGACCATAACGACACTTTCCTTTGGTAAAATGCAAAGGAATTTATAATGAAAAAGGCATTGGCATCAAAAGGTATTCAATCAAACCAGCACAACATATTTTTAAATAATAAATGTGACAAATATTAAAGAAAACCAGGTCAAATTTAAATAAAGATCCAGCAGCAAAGAGTAGAGCTGCAAAGCCAGTTAAATATTTTTGCTTTTCATCCTAAAACAGTCTTTATCAGTATGTTTGGAGTGTTAAGGTTTACATACACATACATCCTAACATACAACATACACATACGTGTATGCACCGTTACTGTCCTAAATACTATTCCTGCATTTAAACACACAAACATTAATACTGATACAACAGAAAATACATCATGGCAGTAGGGAACACACATGCTGTATCTTACCATTTAGACTTCTATGTGTTTGGGATGAGATTGTAACTTAAAACCACGATTTCAAAATGTCAGACTACAACTGGATGTGAGAATCCAGCATGTGAATACTGTTCACCGTATTAGACTGGTTTATGCAGGATGTGCGCAGAAATTCTAGCGTGACTGTCAACAACTCTAGAGGCTCCCGTCAACGTGACACTGATCAAATGGGACAAGATGTCGCATGTGAAGGAATGTCGTAACAGCTGCTCATTTGCTAACTCTGGCGACGTGGAATGAAGCAGACGCAGGGAGGTAATGAAGAAGCATAGGACACATCTTATTGCTTTCCAGATGGTTCCACTACACACGCCTAGTCCTTTAACTGATTTGACACTAATAGAGCTAGTGAAAGCCATTCAAACTCGAGCTGTCCGCCATACTGTTTTCATTCATCCAGACCTGTCAATGCAGCAGATAGTAGGTGACAAAAAACCCGCTGCACCACTGTGATTCACTGGTAAATGTGGCAACCTTTCAAGATACCTTAACGATTACTCTGCCAATGTGAAGTTTTTTTTCCCATCACAGAAAAAAGCAGGTTAAAGTTTAGAGTTCTTCAGCAGCCATATGTCTGCGCCCCCTTGGTCCACTCACAGACTCTCTAGAGTTCATCACGAAGGGCACGGCGCTGCCATTTAGGATGGTGCGTGACATAATCGGCTGCCTCCAGCACAAGGCGCATGAACTCCTCCACATCAAAGGAGTAGTTGGTAAACTTCGGATGGTCCCCAAGGGTGGGATGGTGACCCTGAGAGAAGCATTAGAGAGGATGTGTGAAACACAGAAGCACAGGAGAAAGACAACATAAGAGCATAGGCGTGTGTGTTTACACGCTAACCTCACTGTTACACGAAGAGGACAAAGATGTTATATAAGTACGAAATGAAGTCTTTACATTTGTTCTGTTGCACCAATAACTGCACATAATTCAGTGTGCACATGTGAGGTTAAGTGTGTGTACACTTATGTTACACAGGTGAGATGAATTACGAAAGCTGCTGCTGGGGTACTGGGAAGCTAATGGCGTATACAGGAGTTTCCCCTACCTTGTCCTGTGGGAGCACTTTGTCCATTTTCTGCCAAGTCACGTATCGAATGCCCCGCAGCCGAGCCAAATCTCGATAGCAGCTCTCATCCTGACAGTTATATCTAGGAGGGACGGATGCAGACACTTTATCTCTTGCTCGCCTCGATCTGCCTCTCTTTCCCTCGTTCTAGCTCAATTTCTCTCTCTCTGTCTCTCTTTCTCTATGCACACAGTGCTTCTTCCTTTGTGTCACCCTCCAAAATCTACACCCAACTCTCTATGCTTCCACACACACACACACACACACACACACACACACACACACACACACACACAAGTAGCTCCTTTGCTGAGGATTGCCAGGTGTGATGACGAGCTGCTTAATTAGACAGTATTTCACAGTCATATACCAAGTGGCTGAGGGGTACTTTGGACAGAGCAGGCTGCAAAACAAACTGCTCTCCCCGTGCCTGTGCTCCACCTGGCTTTTACTCACACATACACACAACTATACACACATGCATGTGTACAGCTGACACACAGATGGACAATGTCACTCACAGCTCAAAGATGACAGACCAGTCAGGGAGGAAGAGGAGGTGGGTGAGACCAGCCCCGTGCATCCCTATAAAGATGTCAGAGTTGTGGGTGATCCTCAGCTGCTCCAGGAAGGGAACATCCCTGAAAGACAGACAATGAGTTACACATCAGTCATTGTGACTGATTCCTTTATTCTTACACACAGCTGTATAACAATGTGTGGTGACCAATGCTGAGCAGCACTGCAAGCTTCCTAGACTCGTGTAGCCAGTGCTCTATAACTCACTTGTATTTGTAGTCTACCACATTGACCTCCAGTGAAGGCACAGTCTTGAGGGCATTTACCAGCTGTAACAACAACAAAAGAACAGGTTCTGTGATCAATGAGACAGCAAACAAATACAGACAGTGACAATATAAATCACAAGCCTTGTTTTTTACTCATACTTTTTATAACAAATAAGATTTTAAATAGGCACTTAACAGAGGTGGGCAGTAAATCGATAGCTGAAGGAGGGGATGTGAGGGAGTTGTATAAAGTAAAGACAGAAATGTAAAAGAGACAGAAGACAAAGAGAAAGAAAAAGGAGGACAAGCGGTAAGAAAACAGGAGAGTTCTGTGCCGCCTGTCCTGCAGAGTGAAGAACAGGTACAAGGAAGAAAGAGACAAAGAGAAGGGCCAGTGGTGCTGGACTCACCTCCATTTGGTTTAGTATCCTTCTGTATTCTGTGCTGCGTGCAAGCAGGGTGACACGAACACGCCCCTCCTGGAAACAGCAACGCACCCAATAAACAATCAGCCAAGGACAAACAAAAGATAGACAGCTGGGAAAACATGGTGCTCATACAAATTAACGCACTTACTGCGCAGTGGATAATCTCAATAGCCTAAAATCACGTTTAGAGTCCAATTTTTAATGTGACAATGAGATTTTTTTTCCTGAAATAATCTTATTAGTCCAGACAGTCAGCTTAGGGATATTTCTTTTCACGGTCTACTACTGCCATCTTGTGATCAGAAAGAGTATTTAGACTTTTGGAGGGGTCACAATCTGTAACATACTGTTAAACAGTAAGGGCCCTTCATTAGCTTATCATCAAAATAAATGCAGGAAGTTCAAACCAGTGAAATAATCTAAATACAAAAAAACCAAACTATTATACCTCAGTGGTAATTATATATGCAATCAGTACAGACACAATTTCTCTTTTTCAAATTCAAATATATTTCAAAGAGTATTGGGGAAAAGCCAATTGAGCGAAACAAAAAGACAGCAAATTAAGATGAGGTGAGATAGAAGGAGTGGGATGGCAGTAGCAAATGGATAGGACACAATAAAGGAGAGCAGCGTGAGTTTCTGCCTGATGTCATTAATCTAAGGATGAAAGAAAGAGCTGGGAAGAGGGTCAGGGCTGGGAAGACCTCTCATTCAGTTGCCAGCCTGCTATCGCCCGTAGCCCCGTGTCTCACTGAAAAGCCTCTTAGCATATTTCCAGTGAAGAATATGAATACCCAATGAGCTGCTTCACAGGAAGGAAGAAGTTATCGGGCCTCGCTGGTCATAAAGATACAGTCAATCATTACAAGCATGGCACCATAAAGCACTTATGAGGAGGTCTGGAGAGTTATAGATGAAGAATATGAATAAGGAAGTGAGTGCATGGCACTGTCAGTATACAGTTATGCGTGTACTCTTTCAGAAAGTACTATATCAGGTTGGGGTGAGGTGGGTGTTGGGGTAGGTGTAGTGTCATTGATGCACTTAGTATCCAATAACCAATCAACTATTGTAGAAGTCAACATCGTGGTTATGTTACACTCACTGCTGATGGCAAATGATGGCAGACTCGGTGCAAAAGAGGAGGTGCCATCAAGGCAAACATTTTTAAAGGCATCGATCGTGGACTTTTGCAGAGTCTGGGCCAGATGTTTCTGAATGTTACTTACAGAATATGGAAGAGGAAATTATGTTTCTTTTCCTTATTCCTAAAGACTTCCTATTGAAGTTTATAGTGCACATCCATAATGTCGGTGTAATACTCAACTGCCAAGCATTAGAGCGTCCACGTGTGTAATTTGCTTCTACAAATTATGGGTGCAGCCGAATAGTCAGTTTTGCTTAGGAAGGTTCCCTGGAAGTATTTTTGTCCAGATACAAAGAAAATTTAGTTACCTTGTTTCTTAATTACCTCATTTAGCATAAGCTACAGTGGACTATCCTTAATGAAAGGAGAGACGATAATACCGTCCTACTACTTAGAGCAGTGATCAACAAAACACAAGAGATAGAACAGACCATGTAAATGTTAATTAAAACTGTTTTCCACCTCATGCATTAACTTGATAAATTGTTTTCAATGCTGCAGCGAAATCTTCTTCCTGTTCAGGTGTTGCCTTGAGTGAAGATTATAGGTTGTATTACACTGTATTAAAATAAACTGCATTTACGGTTTGCCATAGTTCCGTTTCCATTATTGCAAGCATTTTGAATTATCAGTAAATTAATTTTTACTTCAGGTCAGCTGGGATAGGACCCAGACGCTTACCCACCCACCCTGAGTTGGATAATTGATTAATGGAGGGAATTGCATTTCAGTCATCGAAAGCCTTTACAGAAAGGAGGAACTGAATCACTAGGAAAGGAAAGAAAGAATACTGTATTTTCTTTTATAGGCTATATGTTCATTTTCTATAATATAATGTCATATTTTAAGAATATGACATTATATTATGTACTATATGACCCGCATGAAAAAAAACATGGTGAGAACATGTTGAGATAAAGTAAAACATGCACTTTGTAGTCCATCTTTTTGAAACTCTAGTTTCAAAATGGCACAGATCTCCCATCACGCTCTTAGGGAGTTGGTGAGTGCAGTTGGGATTCTTTAAGCAACATGCTTCTATTTTCCTAAGACCTTGTAAAATCTTCTTCAAACCTTTCCTTGATTTCATTACATTTTCCACCAAAGTGAGGAAAAAGCAGTTAGAAAAAGAGAGCGATATGAGAGAGACCCTCTTGTCTTACAGGGCTATAATCATACAATATGAAAAGCCTTGAGCTAACCGCTGTAGAAAAGAAGCGGAATTAGGAAAAGGAAATTTTTTAGGGTATTCAACTGCGACCTGGAAAAAAACTTGACATTCCCTATCAGAAATTGAATCCAGACTATGGCAGCAAGAGCACCAAATCTTAACCACTAGACCATTAACGAGACTCTGGCTGCAGAAGATTCAAGACACTTCTACCGGTGGGCTATTTGCTTCCACATATTCATGTTAACTGTAAAAAAAAACAAGAAAAAAAATAAAATCTACAGGTTCTTAAAGTGCATTGGCCATTTGTAGGCTCTATGACGAACTTTCCAGACCCTTGTCCACAGGTTGTAGCTGTAAGCAAGTAAGTAAATAAAATAAGTAAAGTTTATTTATTAAGTGCTTTTCACAAACAAACAGTTACAAAATACTGTACACAAAAAGAGTAAAAGAAATAAGAACATTAAGTGCCATGAAAGCTAAGACAAAGTAAGACACAATAAAATAAGCAATGTCACTGGGGGAAAATGTTAAAATGTATGTGCAAAATGTTTTGTTCCTATTTGTGCTTTTGTTAGTCTTTAAGCTTAGCAATTCTAACAGAAGACAAAAGTCCCATCCACCTCTCTAGAGACGTCAAAGACAAAGACTAAATAAACAGACACCAGCCTGAACCTGTGGCAATAAATCCCTCAAAAGGAGACCATCCTTCACTCATAATGTTTTACCTGCTCTTACTGTTAAACTCGTAGCCTGAAGAGGCATTACCCATTGCATCAGACCTGCTGTTTCTGAAAATGGCTTTACAGAAAAATAAACATTTTAATATAGACATTATAAGATGAGATAAACGTGCATTAGCAAAGAAGAAAATGTAAAATACATCCAACTTATGCTTAGTCTTTATTTAGTGAATGTATTAGTCAATGTCCCACTGATTACAGTTTAGCCTTTTCCATGAATCAAACCCATGATATCAATGAGCAAATCAAATTTTACCTGAGACCACCAAAGCAGCTCAGTAAGTACTTTTATCTTACATAGTCCCACAATTTTATTGTGAATACATAGGGTAAGAGGCACTACTGCTCTCCCTAAAGTCTGCTCAAGAAACAATATCTTAATTGTTATGCAAACAGTGAGTCCACAGAAGTGGTGGCAAACGAGCTTTTAACTGAAAACTTTTAACCAAAATAATTGTTCAAAGGCTTGATTCAGTAGCAGTATGATCTATGCACAAGAAAGAAACTTCCGAATGCTTTCACAGGTTCTCTATAGTGGTGAAGTGCAGCCATAATGTTATTTATGAGAAATTATTTGGTGTTATGTATATTATATGGTATAACTCGGACACAGGAAAAGTAATTGCTGTGTTTCCCTAGAGATTTTGTTCCTACCTTTGGCTTGTCTTGTGTGATGTTGAGTCGATGCAGGATGTGCTGGGAAAATGCCCGAAACATCCCTTCACTGTAGCAGTCTGAGATCTGTCATTAACACAGTACATAAAGAGTCAATTTCAATAACATTTATAATTTATATATTACATACATTTATATAACTATTTTTAACTGTTTAATATCAAATATTGTACTAGAATATGTATGCAGTCATACATAAATACTACTCTGAAATTTGAAATGAAGTAAAAACTAATTGAATCTAGCAATACCATCACATTACTGCACTGGACGGTGATAAAAAGAAATAATAAAAGAAATATATACTGTATATTACACACATAGGGAAACTGACAGCTGTATAGATATTTGCTTATCTCCCTGGAGTGAGTATCATATGAGATGAGGCATTTCTCAGGTTTTAGAATATCACATACACACCGTTGTACTGCAGCTGTAAATGTGAGCACATGAATATAAACATGATGTGCAGCAGGGGCAATCAAAAGCAGCTTGAGGCTGACCTATCAATATTTCACACCTCAAGGCTGGAACCACAGGACGACACATATTTACGTGGGATCCTCTTTGTAGTAATCTCCTTGGAATTATCATTTAAATAACATAAGCACTTGCTGAGCCTTTGAATATATTACAAAAATATTTGACCTAAACTGCATGTTTACGACTACACCAGATATCTTGAATTTAGGAAAGACCTTTAAATATATGCAATGTGAGATAAAAATAGATAGAGACGCAAACAAAGCAGGTTTGAAGATGTAAGACACTGCAGTTTTCATATAGCAAATACATATATGAATCTCAGTAGTTACACTAATTTTCACACATACACACACACACATGCGGGGGGGTAACTTACAAGAGGAGTGTTGTAAAAAAGACCATATCTCATTCTTGGGAGAAGGGAGAAGAAGGCATCTTTGAAGCAAACCTATACACAAATGGGAGGAGATCAAACTTTAACTATCTGATATGACGCAGAAATTATTGTCAAGTTGTAATAATGACATCTACATGCATGCATGTATTGGGAGTCTATAACAACACTTGTACTACCATATCAGAAAAGCCAAACAATCCCCTGATGGTTTCAACTCTTTCAAAAACCGCACATTGTTTGTGACACTGGAATGATATTAGATCCTGACCAGTAAAGGATTTTTAGGATTCAGAATCAGAATCAGAAAGGGTTTTATTCAAATGTTGAGCAGGTTTACAATATTAGGAAATTGCTGCGGTGCTTCAGTGCAAACATACTGTCATAAATTGCGCTTAAATAGACATGAAAAAATAAAAGTAAGAATAAGAAGGATTGATAAGGATTGATACCCTTACCAATATTTGGGGATTTAAAAATAAGATATTACAATATCGAGGATGTTTTCTTTACCTTTCACACATGTTAAACATAAACAGGTTTTCCTAACATGTGTTATTCCTAGTTTTTTATTTACCTTACCCCTCATCAAACCACTGGCATTTCAAATATGTGTGTTGCCTTACAGAGTGCCCTCTTGTGGAAACCTATGCCATATAAACACTCAGAACATAGTTGAAGAGTATTTCCGCCATTTCTTCTTTACTTTTCACATTTTTCATTTTCAGCCATTATAAATGCAAATAGTAGTATCGTCCTAAACATGTGGAAGCTGACTTTAAAACAATGATCAACTCTAATTTTTTTCTACTCTCTAGGAAGCACTTTCTTGTGCCATTCTTAAGCAACTTGGCTTGATTTCATTAGTTTAATAAATTAATTCTTTATGAGAATTGTGAGATCAGACTTTGATCTCTGACTAATCGTTCAAAACATTCATGAGAGCATCCTTCGCACTACCAAAAGAAAAAAAGAAGAAAAAAAACACCAAACAAAAAGGGCACACACATTCAGAGCAAGTCAGGAGTCAAACCCAAGAACATCTGAGCTCATTGTGCCACTGACCCCCTCTGAAACTGAGCAAATGTAAGGTGAGGTGACAATTTGTTATTTGAACAAATTTCAGGGCTGAATTTGCTCATAATTTTCTGATTCTGGTCTCTGCCCAGTCAATTAGTGTATCTCCATGTTAAGCAATTAGTAAGACTATGTAAATATAGTGCAGTTCAAACACCAAAGAAAAGGTAGAACATCTATATTTTGGCCTCAGCAACAGAGAATAATGTCAAAATTTTTTTCCAGGACAGCTGTGTAGGTACAGGGCATCTTCTCCTGAACCTCTAAAAATACCTGGTTTGCCAGAGTTGTGATTATACCTACTTTTTTTGAGTCAAAGGTCTTCAGATGGATGATGTCATACTCTGAGAAGGCCCTCCACGTTTCACTGAACAGATCTCCATAACCATAAAAACTCTGGGAGAAACATATAAAATGGGCAACAAATGTTGATTCAATCTCTGTCACAGCAGAAATAAAAAAAACAAAGCAATAAAATCCAAATTAACTACATTATGCCTCAAGCACCACCAGAGGCAGTTCTTCTGAAGTTTTGCTTTTGTACAAAAATCTATTACCACACTATTATGCGGCAGCTTGCAGCACTGTGCAATTTGTGATGAAAGGTCACTGCTTTCCCTCTTCCTGCCAGTTTTCTCTAACTCTGAAAGAGGCGTTTATAAATTCATGGGGAAATAGACAACGGGAAACTCCAGCCCTGTGTCTTCTTCTGACAGACAAGTGTGGCATAAACATTTTAGGCATTAAGTGCAGCAAAACAAAGATTTGGAAGGTTATTAATTTATTTATTAGTTATTGTATTTACTTCATTATCCATTATTATTTCCCTTAAATGGAAATAATTAATTAACAAACCCATTGTAGATTAAAACCACCACTGAAACAGCAGTGGCAAGCATCAGGTACCCACCGTGTCCCACATGACAATGTTGATATCTGAGCTGAAGGAGTTATTGATGTGCTGGGAGATGTATAGGTTGATGAAGTCACAGAAATGGTGGTACATGTTCACCCCTGTTACACAAACAAATAAAATACATATATATATAAATAATAATTATTATTATATTATACTGTTACACTTTCAGACAGTTTTTTAATTCTCAGATCTCTATAATGTCATAGAAATGGGATATCACTAATATTGTCATCTCAACTGTGGCCCTGTACAACACCAAAGCTTGTGTTTCGAAGGCACACTCAGAGAGTTGGCCTAAAGAGAGCAAAAATCATGATCAAAGTAAATAACCGGTCGGTTAGTATAAGACAAATAAAGATTATTCTGAGTTGTGACTGATACAAAGCTGCTCTAGTAGAATTAAAGAATCAAATATGGATATGAGAATAGCTCACAGAGCTTTTACATTTTCACCTTCCTTTTAATCTTTTCATCTTGGTGATGGCCTATACCTGTTGCTTCTCTACGATGTCTTTGCTATGTAACAACTCCTATTCCATGTTTTCACTACCCTGAACCCCTCATACAATAGTGTTATTTTTGGTAAAGTTCCATCTCACCTTGACTTGGTTTCCTATTCAAGCTGGTAGACACAAACACAGTGTGCTTGACTGCTCAATGCAAAGTCACATTTAAGGCAGACTGCGAACTATCTATTTTGATTTCTTTAATTTTAATTTTTCTCTGATTTTAGACAAAAAATATCACTAGTATTCATTTGTGTGGATAAAAGCAGAAAAAATGCTGTCAATACATTGCTGCAACATTTAAATGAGGTTTTAGATGGGTCAGTTTCAAGTATAGTAAGAGTAATAGATTCAAGCTTTCTGTTAAGGTTTCAGGGCTTTAATTTGAGTCCAGTAAATCTTTATTACTCACCAGCATCGAGTTTCATGAAAACTGTAGGTTTTTCAACTATTAGGTCACAGTAACCATCCTCTATGGGATGAAAATCCAGATTTGTGTATGTCTGCAGCTCAGCATACCTACAAAAACATCAAACAACTATTGTAAATAAAACAGAAAAATTATAAAATTATAAAAATTATATATGTAACTGGAAAGGCAGGACATGATGAAAAAAACATATGAACACACCAATAAAAACAAACACACAAATTAAGACATCAAAACAAATTATTCTTTTAGAAGATTTAGTGATGCAGAATAATCTATATCAGAAAACAAAAACATAATTTTCTGAGCTGTTGTCACAAGTGTTTACTGTTAACTGCAACGACAAAATCATGTTATGCAATAAGCTTAGCTCACTTGAAGAAACTTCACATAACACTTCATGGGCATTTATGAAGATTAATAATCAAGTGAAATGAAAAATTCATTGAGAATTATAACTATAAAACTGTAAATTTTCGCTAGGTGGAAACATACATTAACTATCTATTTCTTTCAAGGATTATGTAACTGTAAATATGTAATAGCAGTTGACACATGTAGTTAGGACTTTTACGGACCTGGAACAATATTTGGTTATTATTTATATAATTATCCTACCATTGGCGCGATGAGTAAACAAACTAATCTTAAAGGGCAAGAAAACCAAAAGGTCAGGTGAGGTCAAAGTTTGTTCTCTGACCAAATTTGTACAATATTTAAGAGCGTATCCATTCCAACACGAAAAACAGCACGAGATGCGAGCCAGCCAGGAGTCGAACCTAGAATCTTCTGATCCGTAG
>NW_005187442.1:4189516-4191189 GCF_000239375.1 Pundamilia nyererei | reverse complement strand
CTGATCTTGGTCACCTTGATCTTAGACACCTCCATGGTGCATCCAAGTGAAACCATGTTGATGATGATTATGATTATAACCACTGCTGAAATGGCATCATTAAGAGCAGAGTTCACAGCAGGACGGTAAACCCAGGTGGTGTTTCCAACCGTCACATTGCGCCACAAATCTTGATGAGAGGTCAGGTTTGCTGTGTTGTTCATGGTGCCTTCAAATCAGAAGAAACACGAGGTTCTGAGCTGTGAGTGAAAAACCACAAGTGGAGAAGAACAACAGAGAGCAGAGTAAGAGTTAAGCAGAATACCAGCATCTTTGTTTGTTTACATTCTGTGCTCAGATTAAGTCAGTCCTTAAACTTTGTGAAGAAAACTTCTCTAGCAGGAAGTTCACACTCTGTCTTATTGAGATATCCTGATTCTGAGCTGTGGTAAGATAATTTTCAGATGCAGTTTGTTAAGCTGTATTTAAGTAATAGAACCTAAAGAAGCCAATAAATTGCTGAAATAAATGCAGAAAATTCATGTATATGTACTTTTGTTTGTTATGCTTGGTTTAATGTTCTGTCAAATCTGGCATATGTTACAGCACTGTAGTAAAGACTATTCAATACAGAGAATGATTTCACTTTAATTTGTCCAAAAATAAAATAAATAAATAAAGCCACTTTAAAATCTCTGTGCGCTCTCTGTAAGAGTGTCACACCTGAATGCCCTCTAAGAACTTTGTGTTCAAATTGATCGAGTTTAAAGTTTAACAGCTGACACTTTGGGGATGAAACAATAACTGCAACAGTACACTCTGGACTACTTAAAACACATCTCATACTAGGATTAACTGGTTTCTGAAGCACTGGTCTTCTGCCTTTCTCTCAGGACCTGTGTTGTGTTTTGCCGTGATCATTTTTCTTACTCAAACACCCCGTTTTACATCAGCATGCACCGAGACTGAAGCAGGAAGCCCGTGTTAATAAACAAGATTGATAATTAGGGGTTTTATGGATAGCACTTTATAATATGGCTCGCAGCTAAGGGGGAAATTCCCCTGTAATTAAATGAAATTCCAATGTGTTACATTTAAAATTATAATGTAATTGCACTTAAATACTTAAACGTAGGCAGACTACAATAAAGGGTTTGTGTTTTTACATGAACAAGGAAATAATAATACTGTAAGTAAACTTAAGTTGTGCATAAGTAATTTGAAGTATTCTCTAATTTCATGGTAATTTTGCAGAAAAACAAACAATATTTTCCTATCTTACTCTAAAAATATGTTGTATTTTCAATATGGCATTGGCCATATTATAAAATGGATTACTTTTGCCTTTTTACATCTTTATTTAATATTCATTACATTGATATGCATGTGATAAGGACTCCTTTCAGGGCTCGCAAAATCGCTAGCCCGACGTCCCGGGGCTAGCGATTTTTCCAGTCGGGCTGCCAAAATCTATCTCTGCCCTGCCCGTCGGGCTGTCATAGGAAGGAAAAATATATGTCAATGCTTTTGCATTCTTTCAGAAATGTAGCTGGGTAATTATGTCATTGGTATCGATGAGCCACTGTCAATATGTGACATATTGAGATCGCGTTTGAATTTGCACTTGTTTTTTGCTTTCACTTTGCAATCATGTGAACTGTGTATAGAGAGCGACAGCACTGATTGGTGAGTGA
>NW_005187442.1:4186570-4188050 GCF_000239375.1 Pundamilia nyererei | reverse complement strand
GCAATATTTTTTCATCGTTTTGATGGTCACTGTAGTGGCTATATTAATTTCTTAAAGTTCTCGCTTTCTCTTATATTTAATACAACCACACTAACGGACAAGCGCCTGTTTTTATGCGTTGTCATTAGCGACAACGACGGTAAAACCATCACGTGTCCACTTGTTTATTTTCCACATAAACCTTTCACAATAAAGCTCAAGATACTGATGATACTTTTCAAAATAAACTGAATCACGTGAAATAGTATGAAATAGTTTACACAGCTACATTCTCGCCTGAAAATATCTTAAAAGTTTATTTTGTGACCCAGAAAAAGTAATAAGTTTTTTAGCCCCGTTCCTCCGCCATTGCCGCGCTTACAAGTACGCACAGGCTCCGACAACTGTGGCCGACAAATGCGATCCTCCTTTTCCGCAGACTACCCTTTCTGGGTCACAAAATAACATTTTAAGATATTTTCAGCCGAGAATGTAGCCGTTTAATGCTCAAATATCTACTTAATTTATCAAAATATCACATATTTGCAAAAGTGCTTCCACGTTTTCGGAGAGCTCTGTTATCCACCAGCGCAATAGCTGACCGGGAGGTCAAGGCTTGATAAGAGTCCGCGAGCACAGCTAACTCCTGGCGTATTGTTTTCAACCCCCTGCGGTCTTTTGCTACTCAGGTTAAACATTATATATATATATATAGTTAGTTAGTCAATTATGGCTATGGATTGAAAATCCCCCCCACACCCCACCCCACCCCTAAAGGCTATGTAACCGGTGTGGCTCTGCGTTGTGTCTGATAAAAAAGGTAAAAGAAAGAAAGACCTCCAAGTAAATAATTTGCCCACTCCAGCTCCTACGACCAAATACAAAAGTGGGGAAGAGGGTTAGCTCAACCCACCACAACTTCCAAGCTAGCAAGGAATAGATATTCATGCTAGCATTTATGGCGCCTAAAACACATTTATGATACACACATACTGCACACTTATAACATCTAACAAAAACAGGCTTAATAATGGCAATAATTGAACTAAAATCACAATCAGAAACATCAGGGTGGCTAAATATGAATTATATGTGTGTTTTAAGGTGTTGGAAAGAAATGACACCCACCTCTCCCACAGGGGAATTGTAGAAAAGGGGAGAGGCAAAAGGGGTACACTGTATTTATAGGATTGCACCAAAGAAGAAGAAGAAAAGAATGACGAGGGGCTCTAACTGATAATGAACATAACTACAGGCTTGGAGGTCCTAAAAGTCAGGTATAAAAGGAATGGTTTGGGGGTTTAGAACACATTTTGTGTAATTATAACAAGATGTGATTTATGACCCTGTTACAGCTGCACCTCCCGAAGATCAAACAATGAAATTACCTATAAACAAGGTGACTGAATGTGGAAATATGAATCATAATACGTAAATGTACAGAAATATACAGTTAACAGTTGGTTTAAGTAATAATTGATTGCATGCCCACGACAGAGGC
>NW_005187442.1:4146317-4185290 GCF_000239375.1 Pundamilia nyererei | reverse complement strand
TCCAGGTTTGCTCAACATATTCCATAACAAATGCTGGCACCATGAACATGCGAACTGATCCGAGAGGGAGGAGGACAGTAGTCACGTGGCATTTTCAAAACACATCTTTCATCCTTCCGCACTGAGAAGCAAAACTTCCATCTTACTTAGTTTTTCTAAGTTAAGATAACTCAAATAAATTGAGTTTATCAGCGTGTTTGCATAAAAAGTACTGGTAACTTATTTAAATCGAGTTCTAATAACAAATTGATAAAAACTGAGTTCAGCCTATTTAATATTTTTAATTAAACACAATATTACATTTTACAGTGCACGATGCCCAGCTGGAAACACTTCAGCTACCCGAGATTCACCGAATTTACAGAAAATGTTACATTTTTGTGATTTATATCGTTATCGGACGATAGATGTTTTATATGGGGATATGAGATTTTGGTCATATCGCACAGCCCTACTCTGAGGGGGGTTAGTGAAGTGGCAGTTGCCCACTCTGCCGCCCTCACCATCCGCTGCAGTTTTCTCTTGTCCTCCACATTTTTATTTTTTTTTAATTTGCCAAAGATTTCTGACAAATATTTTGTACATTGCTGGTATTACAGTTAATAAAACTCATACACTTGAGGTATTATAGTGAATATTCAATGTAGAAAATGAGTCACCTTGAATCACCTCCCCTCCAGCAGGCCAGAAAAAGCAGTCCTGCATCCAGTTTTGCTGTCTTGATGTTTCTCATATTCTTCTATCACCGTTTCTTTTAAGTTGCAGACATGACAGTCCAACGACAGGCCACCCTGTTTTATGTGAAGCATGAAGCCAGTGATAACAAGTAATAAGAAGTTGATAACTGGGGATTTTAACCTGAACCTGCTTCATGGTGCAGCTCTCAGGTTTCTCTTGAAAACGTGTTTAACATCAGTGAGACCTTTACTCAACTATTACCCAATAAGCTCCTCTAAATTAAGAAATTTGTTTCCTTGCTCACCCCATTATTATACACATACTCTATGATACCTGTGTCACACCACAGCATCATCCTGTCCCAGGACAGTGATGGGTTCTGTAGCTGTCCTCTTCCTTCTGAAGCTGATCACAATCTGTCTGGTCTTATTTACATTCAGCAGATGATTCATCACAAACCACTCTGCAAAATCATCAATCATCAAATTGCAATCACATTATGCAATGGAAAAACATGTGTTAGTTTACTGATGATAACTTATTATTTCTTGTTGAACTTGTTGAGCTTTTTCCAAGGATCTAAAGAAAGAGATTCTTCCACTGTAAGAAGTCCAAGTTGTTTTTTGTTTTCCAGCTTACGAAGACGGCCCTCTTGGTGACAATAAAAGCTCTGAATGGACTAGCAGCAGCACATGTTTGCAATTATAATGTTGCAATCACATATGTTCATGCTTTTTATGGCCATAGTTACGACTGACTAAAGGATGCTGTTCCTTCTTGCATTATATTGCGTGGCTGTGCTTTTATTTGGGATTCATGTGTAGATTGCAGACTTTTAAATGTAGTCTTCAAATGAGTTTGTAAAAATACATTTTTGTACATGAAGATTTTATTTTCAGTCAAAACTATTATGATGTTTGCATGGTGTAGAAAGACAATAGACTTAACCAATAAAAAAACTGAAGTTTCTAATGCACTTAGAGGTTTCAGATCACAATACAGTATAAAAATCAAGACCAGCTATACGGCTGTGCATTTTTCTGTTTGTTTAGTCAGCTGTAGGCTGTACAATACATGGGTGGTGATTGAGGTCACACAGTCCCCTCAGTCGTCTCTTTCAGCTCCTCTTCAGTGACCGCAGGCTGGTAAGTCTCTGTGAGTCAAATAAGCAGATCCATTATAAACACAAACCGAGATCTTGCACAAAAGTTGATCAACTTGTGGTTAAATATGAAACTCTGTGGTCTGGATATTCATCTACATAAAAAAATAGGCCAATTTTGACACATGGAAGCAGAAAAAAGCACCAACAGTGTTTAAGAGAGCTACTTCATGCTGGCTGACAGGACAGAAAAATTATATTTGTGCTTTACTGTAATGAGAAGTCAAAAAGTATGTTGTGGAAAAAAGTCCAGCTTTCCCTTGCGCTACACATCAAAAAGTATTTTTAACACTATTCTTCCAATTTTTTAAAAACACAAATGCAAGGCTTTACTGTTTGTATTAGAGCCTTCATACCTTATATTTTTAGTGACATTGTTTTTTTGGTTTTTTTTAAGGTGAAAAGTCTTGTTTCAGTGTTTCAGCATGACTAAAGTATAAACTGGTCCTTCCCAACATTTACAACAGCCTTTGTTTTAAAAACTAACAAAAGTTATTCTAAGATCTCATACTTGTAATTCAGACTCCAGTCTGTTTTATATTTAATATCTTTAGTTCAGATGAATAACAAGGAAATTATATACAGTAGAATAAACACCCCTCTCTGTTCTATGTACCTTTATAAAAGGTCAGTTTTGATGCTATTAAATGAGGAAACAAATGAGGGTATGTCATTAGAGGTTCAAGATTGGTCTCTATAACCTACAAAATAAAAGCTTACATCAAATCTGCCTTGCTTAGATTAATGCCCACTAACAACTGTTATTAATCATCAACACTATAAAGGGTCAAGGCTGAACTTATTCTTGTTTACTCTCCCTGTTTGTTCCCCATGTTTTTTCTTGTGTCATAAAAGGCCTTAGATAACCTGATGTACCTTTCTCCTTTTTCGTGAACCTTCGGTAGCACCTGAACAGCACGACGAGCACCAATGCCTCCGTCACCTGAAAAGACCCATAGATCATTGGGAACAGAAACAGAGGGCCTATCACTTCCTGGGGGAAAGCTATCTTCAATATGGTGATGCACAGCTGGATGTTCTGACAGCCTGTTTCCACAGAAACGGTCCTCCGCTCCCTGGTGACAGACACACATGTTCATGAGTCATGAATATAAACAGAAAGGCTCATAATTCTTTCATCTTTGATGTGACTGCCTTGACTTGACTCGATGACTGAATTAAGCCAAAGAACCTACGACTGGCTGAGTCTGAAGATCGCAGAGAGGACATATCCAAAGGAGTAGCCTATCAAAGGCATGAGAGCAGCGATGGCCAAGAGCGGAGGAGACAACACAGTCAGCATGACTCTTCCGATTCCAATGTTGGTTAAGGTGACGATCACCACGATAAAAATCATCATTATAATTAGGCCTACCTGCAAACAGCAGGACACGAAACAAATCAACTCCATAGCAATTTGACAGTTGACTGACAAGCATTTTAAGGCAAAATGAGGCGTATTCCCTTTTACTTCATAACAAATGTGGCAGATAAAACATTGTGAGCTGAACTTGTATTTGACCACAGTAGTAAACAGTTAAAGTAATTACTTTTTTTAAATTAAAGCTGAAAGTCTGACTTGAGTCACAACTTGATTGCTTGATTTAAAACCCACCATGATTGTGTACAGATGCAAAACTACAAAAAATTACTGTTGAAAAATTTAAGGACCTGACTCTGTTGTCAACAGATCCAATAAAAAGATCAAAACCAAAAATAAGCCGATCCAGTAACAAATAGTGAAGCCTGATTTCTGATTTCGAAGTGATACAGAGATCCTTTACCATCCAAAAACCAGAACACCGTTCTCTAAACCATGTACTGGTTCACATTGACCTAGTTACCTATATACCACCCTGGTCCAAAGAACTCTTTAGGACTCACTGGGTAGTCATGTGATGTGAGAAAAATGAGAAAGATTCATTTAAAACATGTGACACACAAAATCAAACACTTGATTGATGTAAGAAAGTTTTGACTGATGATGTACTGATAAACATCTCTGTGCCAGTTAATCAACACTGTTTATCAGTTCTAGTGATCTGTCCAACCTTCAGACTCTTGTGAGTATGCACAGACCTTTGTGATGATCTTTGAGTACTGCGGCCTGTAGGTATTGATGATGATGCCAATGCCGCACGGCACCAGGATCATGACCAGTGATACGATAATTTCAACATAAGGGACAGCGTTCTGCAGGTCGGAGAAACCCTGACAGTAGAGGTAGAGCAGGAGAGGCATCATACCAAGAGCCAGCAACGTTGAGCAAGAGGTCATCACGATGCTGAAGGAAAAAGATAAGCGTGAGACCATGACAGCTTTTATCTTTTTGTAGCACCATAATGCTCAAAATTTCCTTCTCAGCATTATGTTGACAAAATGCATTCAAAATTTATCATAGTGTGAGACACTTCATAAACACAACACGAACAGGTTGCACAAATTCTGACTGTTCCAGAGGTTAAATACATTCTGTTTATATAGTGCCAAATCACAACAACAGTTACCTCAAGGTGCTTTATTTTGCAAGGTAAAGACCCTGCAATCAGATGACCCCCTATGAGCCAATGAAGAGAAACCAATGTGGAAGAAATATACTGTCTCTTTCTAAACTGCAGAAAGAGTATATTTCTGTCTCAGATGTGTTTACATACAACATAAATAATGTGTATTCAGTATCAGTATTCTGAGGTTAAGCCAAGCAATGAGAAGAAAAAAATAATTAATATGAACAACAACAAGAAATAGTAGAAGAAGAATATTTGTGCAGCCATGTGTACATTACTTAGGGTTTCAAGGCAAAAAGGCAACAAAAATCCATTGCGAAACATTCCCGTTTTACCAGAAATTGAATGCTCTGGACTTTAATTCCCCTTTACAAAAAGTGAATTGAAAATTGAAAATATTATAATCTAGATGAGGTAAAATTTGACTGAAGAAAAGCAGTTTTTACAAATAGCAAGCAAGAGCCCAGTGGAAAGACTTCATATCATACTGAGTGTTTCTTCAGTCACATTTCTCACTCATTATGTGTTAATATACCTCTCTGCACTGAATCATACTTATTATTAATCTTTGGCTCTCTTCCAGAACATGTCTTATCCTGTCTTCCTTCTCTCACCCCAATTGGTCCCAGCAGATGTCCCCCCTCCCTGAGCCTGGTTCTGCTGGAGGTTTCTTCCTGTTAAAAGGGAGTTTTTCCTTCCCACTGTCACCAAAGTGCTTTCTCATAGGGATCAAATGATTCTTGGGTTTTTCTCTGTATGTATTATTGTACAGTTTACCTTACAATATAAAGCACCTTGACGTGACTGTTGTTGTGATTTGGCACATAAATAGAATTGAATTGAATTGAATATCATGTCTAAATTAAGCAGCAAGGTCTCTAGAAGCCAAGAGCAGTCCTTATGTTAATTGTTAAGATCGCAGAGTGGATGTTCCTCTTATTTCTACATGCTATCAAAAGCACAGTCCAGTTTTCCCACTTTTCCTCTTGTGAGCAGCTCACCGTTTGGGAGCCTCATGCATTACTTCCAAAACCTTGCCTAACTGGAAATTCCTCATATCCTGCCGAAACATTGCTTGTGTTATTTTTGCTGGTTTGGGAGCCCATGACATGCTTGCCAACTAATTGTTACAAGGTTGGCTGCTACACTGTGTTATGCAACTCTAGTACATGCCATTACGCTCTTGTTAACATTCCTTTGTTGATCAGAGTTCCTGTTTTGTCAGTGGTCATTTTCTTGTTCCCAAATGAAACAAAAACAAAAATTCTAATTCATAAAACATTAGTGGGGTTGTGTGAGATAACGATGTTCTTCCAGGCACTTGGTTATATAACAAGATAACAAGCTTGTAGTGACTGAAACAATCTGCATTCTTTGCCCTCATTGCCCACAGTCTGTCCTCACTGATCATGTTTAAGAGCAACAGGCCAAACGAGGTCCTCACATATCAGATAAAGGAGGACTGTCTCGAAGCCTAAAGTAACCACCTGTTGCTTCATAAGGGAGAGATAAGAGACGAGGTGAAAGGCTAGCCGAGTGAAAGTATAACGCCTAGGTGTCGCTCTGTTATGATAAAATGTTGATGATCTGTAAGACATTCATTTCTAATAACGTGTATCACTGCTTTTCAGACTGCAAGGTGTATTATGATTATCAGCGGTACGATAACAAGACGGATGAGGTTGCTTAACTTAAAAAAAAACAGTTTATTGCATATCTTTTCCCAGAACTGAATTTAAATAAACACAAATGGTTTCAGGTTTGTGTCTTTAACTTGTGTGATATTTAAAGTTGTTTCAAAGAAAATTAAACCATCTGGATTCGGAGGTGTCAGAAGAAGATACCTAAAAAATGTGAGATTTTAACAGCAAACCATTTAGGAATGCACTTCCTCCCGCAGTAAGGGGTTTTGAATTTTACAAATAAAATAAAGACTAATAATCTCTAAGGATTTATGTCTTTGTGCATTTGATCGTTTAAGAAAAAACCCAATGCATTAACAGTTTTGTAGCTAAATATTTTCTGTTTGTGTACCTGAGGTTCATGTCGCCCTGAAGAGCCAAAGCCAGGATGTTGGAGAGAGCTCCTCCGGGACAGCAGCCACAGATCAGAATCACCACAGCTGCTATTTCAGCCAACTTAAACAGCTGTAACGCAATAATCATAGTAACCTCATATGCAAAAGCAACAAAAGCAAGATCTGATAATGACACAAATGTGCACTAAGAATACCTTTAGCATTTTCTTTAATTACTTTTTTAAAATACTGATGATTCCTCTGCAGTTAATGTCATAGTTCATGAATAAATTCTTAATCAGTGAACAGATTAAGAAAATCAGACTGGAATTTTGAATCTTTTACAAAAACGAAACCGGGTGGCAAGTTTCGCTATATTACACCCAACACAGTGGAAATGGCTTACATGCGAACAAACAAAGGGACCCAAAAAGGCCCCAGTATGACACAAGGGTTAAATGACCATTTTATATATTCAGAAAAAAACAGAAAATACTTTATTTTACTGTTTTAGCGCTACTAACATTAGAAATGACAATTAAAAATGAAGTAAAGAAAAAACAGGAACACAAATATTTTCCAGTACAACCATATTATGCCTACTGCCTTTCTTACTGTAGTGTTTATAATCTTATTTCACTTTGCATCAGTACCAACCTTAGCTAAGAAAAAAGCTGTGAGAGGCATTATGCCATACTGAGCCACGACTGCGATAGCCACCCCCTTAGGTTTTCTCATATGATGCTGGAAACAGAAGAAGAAAAGTTCACATTAGCATAAGATTGTCTCCTTACATTTAGCTCACATATGAAACTGAACTTGCTGTAGTCACCTTGATCTTGGACACCTCCATGGTGCATCCCAGTGAAACCATGGTCACAAATAAGTTAATTATCATAATTATGTTGATGGTTTTGTCCATTACTGGTGACATGGTAGGCATGTAACTGGAGGTGCTGTTTGCATTTGTGTTGTTGAGCCACGGATCTGGATCGGAGATAATATCCACTGTGTGGTCCATGGTGCCTTCAAATCAGAGCTGTGAGTGGAAAATCAAATGATAGAGCAGGCTGATTTTTGCAGGCTCATTCAAAGAATTTTGTATCCTGAGGACAGAAGAGGTGCATTAAATTTCAGTCAGTGTGACTGTTCTAATATTTATGGTGCATTTGGTTGGAATTGTAGCTGTTTTAACCGTGAGTCTTGCACAATGTGGATTTGGTGTTGTGTGCAATGCAGTCTGTGACAGTTAACTTTGGCTTTTTGCAGGTTTTGCAGTTGGTACTATGTTTGCTGCTCATTAGGCCAGAGTGATGCACTGTGAAGCAAAATAAAGTCAGGTCAATCAATGAGCAACTTTAACCTCCAAATGTATGGAGGTTGAGATTTAACAAGTTGAACGTGTCAGATTGCTAATGATATGTATATTGGCATATTTATTACCAAGATTAACAACTGCCTTATTTGCAGGACCTGCATTTTTATTTTCAATGTTTTTCCATGAAAGGTTTGTTCTGTTTAGCATTCATTCTGTTCAATTTCAGTGACAGAAGAGTGAAATGAAGCATTAAACATATCTGTGTGGTCTCAGTCATCCAGGTCATTATAACCTTGAGAGCTTAAAATAAGTGGTAACCGGCCTTCTTTAAGTTTGTGAGGATGTTTCACTTCTCATCCAAGAGGCTTCTTCAGTTCTAAAGCCCAAAGGAGGATAGGCCCAGGTATTAATCTCCTAATGTAGGTTTTCCTATTTAGGGTTGGTCATTGACCTACTAGTGATCATGTGGATCATCACATGAGCCAAGGTGTGAAACAAGGCATGGCTCATTAAAATGCTAGAGGGTTAAGGGTGAAACCACTATGAGACTTTGCCCCACCCTATCATGTGACTTCTTGAGATCACTAGAGGCTAGGTGTGAGTGGAAAAGGTTCGCAAGATTGTATCGTAGATGGCTGATAGCTGTTGTCATAAGACAATGTCTCTGTTCAGCGATGGTCAGTCACAGTGGATGTAAACAGCCTCCATTACTCCTCTTAGAAACCATTGATGCTTTCAGCCCTGAATATGAACACTGTCATCTTTAAAGGAGTATCCTTTGTCCATCAAACACTCTGTTGTATGTGAGCATACACAGAGATTGAAGCAAAAACAAACCTTAATAATTACGATGGAATCCAAGTTCTCTAATTGGATAATTTTAAGTTTTATTGAGCTAGTTAATGCAGAGAAATCCTCGATAGGTTGAAGCTGCTTTATGGTGCACTCCTCTTGAAAAAGGTGTTTAATATCAGTTAGTTTTGTTCACTTAAATAAAATATATGAAAATAAATTATAAAACTAGATCAGAGAGTCAAATAAAGGGGTCTCATTCCTCACTGAATCGCTCTTAACGGTTTCTACTTTGTTTACTTTCCCAGAAAGCTCGATGTTGTGTGGACCTGAGATAAGTTCCCTGTTTTGAGATAGTAGTTGTACAGGTCATAGTACACATTATATGGGCCTGAGACCATTTAATGTAATCATTACATGTGCTGTAGATGTTCAGACTTTGAAACTCCTTTGAATTCCCTTACTGTGTTTGAGGTAATGCTGCTGCAGCCTACACACCTTATACCATGCTGTTTTTATAGCACACACAGTGCTGCATACACAGTGATATAAAATGACTTATTTTGTGTTTACAAGAAGATGAAGGCGTTTAAAGTCATTTAAAAGTACAGTGCTTGACATTTAACCAAAAACACTTGGATAAAACGTGTTTAACATGGCATAGTTAGCCAAACAAAGCATATGCCTCGCTGAAAGTCACTTAAATCTAGTTAATCTGTGCATTAATGCACAACAACATGCAGCATTTGCTTGTTTCAATCCTCAAACTCCAGCATGCCTCCATCTCCATGTGACAACCACATCCTCCCTGCTGGCATGCTCACATGCTGTGTGCACACAAATTACTTTCACAAGATTGCACATCTCTGTTTTCTGCTCATATAAACAAGAACATGTTTGGGGAAAAAAAACCCTACAGCACAGCAAAGCTCCATAAAGGTGTCAAGCATTACTTTTTGACTGTGCTGAAGGTGAAAATTGCACACCTAAATCTAGAGGTCAGTCTGCAGAAAGTAGGAAAAAGAAGAAATTAGGAAAATTCTCAAGATGATTTCCAAGAAATGAACAGCTGCAGTTTTAAATTGAATATATATATATATATATTGCTGTATTCAGTGCTTTCTTTACCTTCTGGGACAGATTCTTCCTTTCCTCGTCTCTCGTCGCTTTGTCATTAAATCAACTCTTTTGTGTTGACACTCCTGTTATCTGTAACAAATGACACATGGAGGCTTCTGTTTGCGCAGAGGTGCCATCTAGTGCACAGCTGACTACAGCACTTTAAGAGAAAACAATCTCCTCCGGGAGTTTCTGTAATGAAAAACGATAAGAAACAAACAAACAAAAAAAGACTGAACTATTAACGAATAACTTTCTCTAACTTTAGAAAATCAAAAGGTGTCCATGTATTGTTTTTGTGGGTCCTTGCTGATCTGATTCATTCTTTGAATGAATCAGATCAGCAAGATAAGATTCTTTGATAAGATTCTTTGAATCTTATCTGATTCAAAGAATGAATCCGATAAGAACGCATTGTGTCTTTGACAGTGAACATCTGTGAAGGAGTCAGCACTGTGGAATTCCTCGAAGAGTCCCCAAAGATGTTTTCTGCGTATCCTGTTGATTAGCTGTAATTGAAGGAACAAGGGGGTTGCATTTTGAACAAATATCCAGAAAAAGACATGCCTGTGTGAGGCTTTGCTTGTAGATGAAAAATAATGCACCAAAAATGGTCATTTAGTGCTTAAAATTTTAGAATTACTGACAAATATTTGAGGCAGAAAGGGATGGGGCAGTGGTTTGTAGGGTTTGGCCTGTTGAGCTGTTGTAGTTGTTGTACTTGAAGGATAGCCCAACACCAAGACATTCAGAGATGAGAGCCGAGACATGTAATCTCTCTCTTCTGGGCCTGCTCAGGGACCTCCACCTGGGGGGACATGCCTCACCCAGTAGGCATCCCTGTCAGCTACCAGCTACTTTTAAGCTCTCTCGTCACCAGGACAGACTGGTATAGGTCGTGTCCAAATTCATGGGCTGCATCCTCCTGAGGCTGCATTTGTAGGCCGATTATGCCACAGCAACGCGACGACGGCTGTCCAAATTCGTAGACTCCTCCGAATGCGTCCTTCTTTTCCCAGAATTTGAATGGTCGGGTGTATCCTTCATGGCCCACCATATCCCAGAACTCATAGCGCGGCCCAGCCAATTCCAGTTTTGAACAATGCGGCTGCTACTAAGTTTTTAATATTACTCTTATTACTCTTTCTGGGTCACAAAATAAACTTTTAACATATTTTCAGGCGAGAATGTAGCTGTGTAAACTTCAAATATCTGCTCAGTTTATGAAGATATCGCATATTTGCAAAAGTGCTCTGACATTTTCGGAGACGTCTGTTATCCGCCAGCTCGATAGCTAGCCGGGAGCTCGAGGGTCACTAGAGCTGCCGAGAACGGCACAACTCCCGGCACATCATTTTCAGATCACCGCGGACTTTCGCTACTCAGGTTAAACGTAATATATAAGTCACTTAGACAACCTAAAAATGTTATTGTTTGGCTTTTTTCAGTGTTTTATTTGTTCATGAGTGAATCAGTTTGGCTGAGATTAAAGTTGTTAGATTAGATTAGATAAAATAAAACTTAATTATCCCTCGGGTGGTTTTCACACAGCTGAATAAACATCAAATAGAAAACTGATTAAACAGAAGTGTGAGACAGTCGAGAATTTACACCAGTGTCCTGTTATATTTTAGATAGCAAAGAGCAGGCGGCTGAGTTGATTAAACTCCACCAAGACAGCGGTGACACAAATCTGAAGGTTAGACTGTCCAATTTCACAGCCGTTTACTTCCGGCCTACCCGACCATCTGAGGACCCGGCCCACGTAGACCGCGAGAGCCGGGTCCTCAGGAGGATGCAGCCCATGAATTTGGACACAACTATAGTGTCCACATCACTGCAGTCACAGCACCACTCCGTCTGTTGATCTCCCGCTCCCCTCTCACCTCACCCGTGAGCAAGACCCCGAGATACTTAAACTCCTCCACTTGGAGCAGTAACTCATCCCTGACCTGAAGTGGGCACTCCACCCTTTTCCAGATGAGGACCGTGGCTTCAGACTTGGAGGTGCTGATTCTCATTCCCAGCGCTTTGAACCTCTCAAGTGCGAGCTGGCTTCATCAGGTGGTGTCTTGCCTTGGGCAAGACACCTTACCCTACCGCCTACTGGTGTTGGCCAGAGGGGCCGATGGCGCGATATGGCAGCCTCGCTTCTGTCAGTCTGCCCCGGGGCAGCTGTGGCTACAACCGTAGCTGCCTCCACCAGTGTGTGAGAGTGAATGAATAGTGGCATTGTAAAGCGCTTTGGGTGCCTTAAAAAGCGCTATATACATGTAAATCCAATCCATTATTATTATCTAGTGCACAACTGACTTCAGCACCTCAAGAGGTGAAGCTCATCCAGGAGCTTCTGCAATGGAAATGTAAAAAATAAAAAATAAATCTGAATGAACTGGTAACTAATAACTTCCTCTAACTTTATGAAGTCAAAAAGTGTCTTTGTTTTCTTTTTGTGTGTCCTTGCTGGCTTAGCCTTTTAAAGCAAGAGGCATTGTGTCTTTGAAGATGAACATCTGTGAAAGAGTTGACATTGTGGAAATCCCTGAGGAAGATTCCCAAAGATGTTTTCTGTTTGCCCCGTTGGTTATGGACCACAATGAGTCACAGAGTATAAATAAAAAAAAGAATTTGCAGCCCTTTGTCTGAACACAATGCTGTAATCACAGAAACAACATCTTAACATATCCAGGGGGTTGCATATTTAAAAACAAATTTCAACAGATAACGAGTGGCTGAACAAACATACAGAAAGAAGAGGTCTCTGCTTTTAGATGAGGAATGATGCACCCGAAATGGGCTTTTAATGCTTAAAATGTCAGAATTTATCAACAGTAGAACATTAAAAATACAAACAGATGATTCAGTTATTAGGAGTCTGCAGTCTTGCTTTATTGCTAAAAATACTTGCAATGATACCTTTTTGCCTGCTGGTTTGCCAGCAGATTAGCATCTGCCAGGTACAAACTCCACACATGATCACAAGTTATGTACAGCTGACAGATTGTTACCTGAATACTGATGCCAAGTTCCTCACTGGCTTTCAAGAGCTGATAATTCCATGCCAAAAATGATAGAAGTAGCTCTGAAATGACAACAGTACGTCCTGCTTTATGTTTTAAGATGTTTTTCGGTTATAGTTGTGATAAAGATGAGTTTCTACTGTTGCCGATGGACTTGTGGGAAGCATGTGGAGTAGCTCTATTTATTTGAAAAGAAGAAGATAAGCACATAAACACAAAAGTAGCTTATAAAGTGGTGTGGGCTGAGATTTTGGTATAATACATTAACATTTAGCTTATTTAGTTCATTTAGTGTATTTTTATATAGCATTAGCCCTGTGTCTGGCGGGATACATTCGGGTGTATCCGGCCTCCTGCTTTATGGAAGCTAGAATAGACTCCCACTCCCCATGACCTTGAACCGGATAAGCGGAAGAGAATGGGTGGATGGCATTTGCATTTATTATCAAAATAACTGCTAAACAGCAACAACTACAACAGATCAACAGGCCAAACACTACAGGCCTATTGCGTCAATTGTGTCAGCTTTTACGCTGTGAGAATCACGTCCTTCCCTTAACCCTGCATGACCAGTTGTTTATGAAGAAAACAGAAAAATCATAACAAAAGCATTTAAAATGTAGATAGAATAGAGATACATTCAATCTGAGTCAAGACACTAATTAAATTTTTCAAATATGTATATAGAACAAATTTCATATATATAATGATGTTTAAGTAAAACACGTGGACCCCGTGAGATACTGTATATACAGGTGCTTCTTTAGACACAGTAATCCAAGGTACTGGATGTCGTGCAAATAAAAAAGAAAGTCTGGAGAACAGTAATACTCCATTGAAGCAAATTGGCAAGATGTCCCAGTATGACGCAGAAAGAGCAGAGATTGGCATTTCCAAAAAAGTCAACACCATTTACTGTAAATCACTTGAAGGGATCTACAGCTGACATACAGCACAGACTGCATTCTGTTGTGAGACAGGCACAGTGAGTCATAACGTACCTGCTTGAAAGATAAAAATGCTAATTAGTATCACTGAAGAAACGGCCTCTGTTTTGGTTACTGTTGCAAAAAACAGAATAATTATCTTTATTCTGTTTTTTGCAGCACACAAGTCCTATCTCGCTACTATAACATGATGCACAGCATTAAATTTAATTGTAATTTGAATATTTGAAAAGTATGTCGACATCCAGCCAAATAAAAATATATAATAAATTGTGGCACTAGAGCCTAACATGGTACAAACTTTTTTTAATATCATGTAATTTTAATCATTTGCCACATTTCCAAAGCATGTTGTTATCCAATAATGAGGACCGCAAAAACAGCAAATTCTTATAAATAATTGCAATGCTAATTATTGATCAAAGGCTTTCTACATAATGAGGGAAACTGTGATAATGTGAAATAACTGTCCTTTTTCGAAATGGCGAACACAATGTTCCTATTAAATTTACACTGGTGATACTACAGCCTGAATTCCAAAAAGAGTTGGGATGCTGTATAAAATGCAAAGAAACCCAGAATACAATAATCTGCAAAAACCCATAAACCCATATTTTATTCACAACACGACATGGAAAATATATCACATTTAAACTGAGACATTTTATTATTTCATGAAAAATACTACCACATTTTAAATTTGATGGCAGCAAAGCATCTCAAAAACGTTTGGATGTGTACTACAAGAATCCAAAAACAACATTGCCAATGTTTACCCAAAAAAGTACAAGACTAACGGCTATGAATGTGTGAATATGATGCAAAAATGTTTTCCAAATAAAAAAACGTGGACACCATGTCCTCTCAACTAAAGAGAAGAAAGACCATCTAATTTGTTATCAGTGCTCAGTTCAAGAGCCCGTATCTCTGATGGTATGGGGGTACATTAATGCCTATGAAATTGGAATTGGAAACAGAAAATCAGAATATGCAATCATAAATAACATTTAGGTAGAAAACATGGAGAAAACATTGAACATGAGATGAATGCTCTTGTGCAGTCCTGAGTATCTCAATTATTTCAATAGCACACAATATATTTAATCTTAACATCATATTATTGTAATAATAACTTATATTTGTATATCTATTGAAAAATAGTTCAAATAAACAAAAATACATAAAGAAAATAGGGCTGGAGGGACAGAAACAGCCCCATAGCTGAGGACCATAGCATGTGAGACTGTGTATATGGGTGCAGCAGGTCAGAGAAGTACTAAGGGGCTCGTAACTGAATCATTGGATCATAATTATTATTTCACACTTTATTGCTGCAGCTGTTGATGATTTAATTACAATCCTACTTGTTTTCTTCCATGTGCTCATCCAACAGTGTTGGGCATTGCAATTGACAGCACTCTCTTCCAGTTTGTATTTATCATAAAAATTGATAACCCACGCACTTTGATATACTAATTAGTGCTGCGCAGTTGAGATAAACATGCTTATCTCTCTGTGGATGACATTACTTACTCTTATTTATTTACTTTTATCTTTTTTCTTTTGAGGGGGGGGGGGTTCAGGAAATGAGTTTGGATTATTTTTAAGTACAGTCACGTTTCATATTACATTAGTATACTGTATTTCATTTGCTCCATTTAGATTAACACTGATAATGTATAGTTAACTGATTTATTGATTAAAGTTTACAAGAATAATCTACAGTAATATCATCTAAGACAGTTTAAGGATGTAGTGAAACTTTTCTAGCATTTATCTGGCACTGCAGTGCTCCCCCCCTTCCTCCTTTTCATAAGTGATGCACCAACAACAATGGCAAGAAGGACAAAAAAAATCTCTAATGGTGTCTGCATACTGGGGCTCTTCCAGTATGCCAGTACGCTGCAAGGGGACAAAAGGAGGGCATTTTAATGGTTTAGCAGGCCAATCTTGTAAGGACACGGGGGGGAGGGGAAGGTGGTTCAGTCTGGACAGATCAGCTTTTCTAGCTGTAATTACAGCCAAGTCTTCCTTATACCTGGATTTTAATAGTTTTTTCTTCTTCTATAGTTAATCAGTGTCTCTACCTTCCTGCAGCCTGAACACTGTGAACTGTAATGGTGCTCCACACTTCATAACTCAGCTCAGGCCTGTGAGAAACAGTATTAAGGGTGTGGTGAGACAGCAGAAAATTTTGACTTTTGCTATATCTACTTCATCATCTTATTATTCTATAACATAATCCATCCCTCGAGGTAATTTAAATTCAATTTTGGTGCACATACACAGCTTGATGGCTTCTTGCTGTCATGCATGAAGACGGAGAGGCTTCACTGCAGCAGATGCATTATTAAAGCCTGGCCTTATTGTGTTGTCTTCTATTAAAAACAGGTATGCTGTTACTGACCATATTTCTAGGTGACCCTGTTGGGCCATCCTGCTGCAGGACATGCAATAAGATTCAAGAAAATTGTAGATGGGGCCCAAAACTGGCGGAGTATACAAGAAATAGAAGAGGCAGATGATCTAGACTGGCTTGACAGAAGGATGAAGGTCAGTGCAGGTGTAAAGCAGCAGGGAACGCAAACAGGATGTTGCCTGCAGCTGATGTGGTCTCTTGACCTGCTGGTGGGGGAATGGAGGAGGCTTCTCCCAGCCATAAAAAAAAACAATTACTGATTCACTGTTGCAGTGCAGAATAATCCACAGTGTAAGCTCCTTATCTACAGCACAATTTAGTGAAAAAAGGAAGCCCCAGAGCAGATTATTGCTCTTACTCTTGCTATTATTTGTGCAGAGACCAGCTCCTATTTGCATTTATTCCACTAGCATTACAGAAAGGTCTGTTTGTTTGTTTTCTTAAATTATAGTTTATCAATTGAATCATTAACATTATTTTGTGTATCCCAAATAATAACCCAAGGATATTTTATTGTTTTTATCTTTTTTTTTTTAAAAACTAAGAAAACAACACAAGTTATAGTTTTTGAACAGGACTCAGTCAATCTTAATTTCATACTCTTGATCCCTAAAAAGAAAACGAATCACATAAAACACAAACAAGATGAAAAGAAATAAAAAGAAAAACAGAAAAGAAGGAGAGGCATACTAGGAATGAATCGCCTGATTGGTGTATATTTGTAGGCTGCTGTAGCTGGGCCTGAGCATGTGAGAGTTTATGTTTCTTCAGTATGTTCTTAAAATCCACGTGTCTCAGCCATGGCCCGTTTAGCTCTTCTGGCATACAAATACGACTCCAACCACAATTCCCAGAATGCAAATCAGAAAAATAAAGACGCTGTGACGTAGTATACAAGCGAAATCCCTCCTGGATATTGTAGTTTAGAAATAACAACTGCTTACATTTACAACGGTATTCAGACTTTCTGTATAATGCTTTCTTGACTCATCCAGGGGAAATTATATATTTTATAAATACTACCTGTAGTAAAATGCTCCACAAATATTAATTTGCATCTGAGAAATTAAGAAAAACAATCCTATCGACTACACTTCCCAAAAGCCCTCTTGCTTCTGCGCATGTGTACAGCGGTGTGGCAGCTGCGTGTGTGGAGTGCAGTCACGTGGAGCCCGTAGAGTCCACCTCGGCTCCGTCCAAACAGAACGTGAGCTGTTAGCTGTCCGTGTATAGGAGCGCCGCTCGGTGCTAAGCTGATTCATGTTGTTTTTTTAGCCACCCGTCCGTTTAAACTAGCCTATTTAATCGAAGAATGAGTGATAACGATGACATCGAAGTCGATAGTGACGTAAGTATGGCTGCTTTTTGCTTTTTAAGGATGTTATTCCGCCAGCTGGAAATTTGTTTTAGCTCAACTAGCTCGTCGGCTAAGCGCTAGCTGGCAGTAAGCTGGCTAGCTCTGATCTTCTGAGTAATTTTATCGGGATTCCAGCTAAATGATAAGAAACAGTAGGCTTTCTTGCATCAGCTCATTGTTGACCTGATTAATTATCTTACTTTTCTTCAGCGAAAACAGTGAGATTGTGGAGCTTTACGAAGAATTGTGGCTACAATTGTACTTTTTGTTCTGTTTCTTTGCAGGAAGAATCACCGAGATATCACTCTGTGGTGCGTAATGCTGGATTTGTCCACTGTCGACACAAAAAAATGTGTCTCTGATTATTGCTAAGTTAACTTATTCATCACCACTTTGCTTATTTAATTTTTATTTATTTATTATGGTGTATTAGTCAGATTGCACTATTTGGGTGGTGGGGGCTAGTCATGAGAGAGAATGTGATAGTGCGGTTATCTCGATGATAACACGTGTATGTTTTAAATTTATTTATATATGTGTGTGTGTGTGGACGGTATTTTTTGCTTTGCGTGTAGTTGTTCATGCATCTCTGCAAGTGAAGCGATAATCCTCGGCTTCAGTGTATTGCAGGGTATCCCCCATCCTGTGTATACCCGACCATAGGGAGACTGTAACACGAAATCTATATTTAGACCAAAGCTTTATCCCTACAGAGGCTTTTTTTGTGTGTGTGCGCGCGTGTTTGTTGTTTTTTTCCGGTTAACACAAAGCCTTCTGTGCTCCGTAGCAGCAGGTTAGTGGCCTGAGTCGTCTCCCCCCCTCTTCCACCCCAGGCTTTTTTGCTCCCCTCCGCGGGGATTCCGCTCACAATCAGGTTTGCATATCATACATGTAGGTCATCTTAGTAAAGAGTGCGCGTTTACATTTTGTTCTGCATCCATGATGCAGATGCAGAGGGGGGCGTAACGGGTAGAGAGGCTGCTGCATCTCCTCGGACAGGGCTTGGTGTCAGGAAAGGGTGCAGCGGGATGTTTTCCTGTATTGCAGACGGTGATTAGAGCCATCTTCTCTCTACAGGCAGCGAAAAGGCTGGCAGCCTAAATGAATGACGTATAGCTGCATGCATACAAGCTAGGGGGAAAAAAAACACCCTGCACGATTTGGTTGGTGCACACAAAAACACCATGTTTCCCCGCCTGTCAAATAACTAGAATTAAAATGCGGAAGAGCTGTTTAGGAAATATTAGTGTTAACATGTTAACATGAAGTGATATAAAGATTAGAAAATAGCCTTTTTGCTGGTTCCCCCCCAACAGACCTGAGGCAATTCTCTCTTTATTTTTTGATCAATACTGACTTTAATGTTCTGCTTGTGTTGTCTAGTTTATACATGCATACTGAAAATATTTCGTTTTCTGCTGAACAGTAGGAGCATTTTTCTTCTTGCTTAAAATGGGCCTTTCAGGGTTGATTATGCAAGCAAGTCCCATTGGTCTGCTTATGGTTGCCTTACTTACAAGAAGTTTATGCATTTTTCCGTTTCTGGGGGGTGAATTTAAACTAGATTAAACCCCATTAAAAAAAAAAAGAGTAAATATATTTAACACAGTTAATTTTATTTGCAGGAAAACCCCGACTTACTGCTTCAGACAGTTAGAGAAAAGCTAGCTTTAGAGCAAAACCTGGCAAGTTGCTTTTAGAAAAAAATCACCAGTGCTTTGCACAATTATTGAAGTGTTACCTTAGTCATAATTTTGGATGTTTGTCAGATGGCTTAAAAAAAAAAGTGGTCTCAAGTGTATAAAAAAATGTTGCAACATTGGCAGATGTGCTCACAGATGCGTGGAGAAATATCATTATTTTATAAAGGATAAAAAGAAGTTTCCTTCTTCTTGTTTTGCCAAACAGCAGTAATAGAACAGAATGGTGTCTCTTCGTGGTTTAATTATCTACAGACAAGTAAATTTACCACCAAGAATACTTTTGTCAGCTTGTTCAGATGCTCTCAGTTATTTATTTATTTTTTAATTAGATTGTGGCTCGTATTTTCTCAGGATTGCACTTCCCAGATTGCAATTTCTGTTTCCAAAAAGCTAAATTCACCACTTTAGCTGTGCAAACAGAGATAGGAATAAAATGTAATGATGGTTTTGGTGTGGCAGACATTGAATAGCTCTCAAAACTTGAATAGTGATGTGGAAAGTGGGCCTGTTGTCTGTAGATATGTCTTGGAAGGTGAGATAAGAGACTGAACGCTGTCTAGTCATGGAGCAAAGGGGCTGCTAAGCACTTAATGTATGTATGGTATGCAGTGTGTAATGGTTAGAAAATGTACGAGGGGCAAAATATGATTTGTTTTGTAGCTCCAAGAACAGAAATGTATAAACTAATGAACAGTGAAACCAGTCATTGTAAGATCTTAAATATGTCCTAAAGAGGACATTTTTTTAAATCGTCAACTTTGCTTCACTTGCTGGCGAATCTGTTTTAGTGGCGTTTCCATGGTTACTGGTGGAAAAAGTTTTGACAGCAGCGTAGGCTTTCGTGCGGGGAAGGTGAGTTGGTCAAGGAATGGCCAGGAAGCAGCAGCTAGGCACCTGGTGGTGTTATGTAATGTCTCATGATCAGGTATGAATAGAACGGAGGAGAAGCTCAGCTGGCGTAGGCCGCCAGCAGAACGTATCAGCTTTACAGTGAAGTGATAATGGTTGCAAGCAGGTAATAGGACACCTGCTTTTTGTGGAGCCTGATGTGCTCAACAAGGTAGCTTGACGATGCAGATACTGCTGTGTTTATAGCAGCTGTTTAGTGTTGGCGACCTAGTTAAATGTAATTATGTGCATGATGTAACCTTTAAAGTGGATTCACTTGGAATTAAAATTTCCTACACAAGTCAGAAATAAAGAAAACATTGCTGCATTCCTGGCTCTCTGAAGGAACAGACTTGTTGAAAGGTATGTCAGGTTACGTGACAGTACATACGTGGAGATCTTGTGGCTATTTTATGTAAAGGGTGTGGTGTCTGTCCTTTAATCTGCTCTCAGAAAGAGGCATGATTCCTTATTTTTCTGTCGGTACTATGGGGTCACATCTTGATATTTGGGGGCAATTATATTGTTTCATTTTCCCAAAACAAGGTTTTCTGTCAGCTTATTTTCACTCTTTTTTTGCCTTTAAAAGAAACAACAAGAACAAACAGAATTTGAGATGTTTTCTTTTCCCAAAGACACATTTAACAGTAGTAAAAAGTACCCTCACTGGTACTCAGATTAATAAAATTTTGTAATGTAAAAAAGCAGTTTCATATTAACCGCTAATCGTTATTAGATTAGTGTTCAATATAAATTATAATTATGTAGGTTAGAGCATGTATAGTGCAGACAGCTGGGTCATTTCATATAAATCTAAATAATTGCGTTTCCTCTAGACCTTCTCAGATACAGTTGTTTTGTTTTTTTGCTTTCGGGCTTGTAAAAATATTAAATTATATAAAATATTCATAGGCTGAAGGTAAAATCTTGCCTCAATTAAACAGACTGAAGTTGGTGTACCACTAAAAATCATTTACCTCTGAGGTCATGAGGTGGGTGGTATTAAATAAATCAAATTTTTAATGAAATGACTAACCTTATCTTTACTAATGTGATATTTACTGTCCGAACAGAACCACTTTTCCCTTAAAAAAAAGTACTTACATTTTATACTTATAAGTCACTACTGCAGACCTTGAAACTGTTTTAAACTGCAGTGGTTTTTAATGTCTTTATGTACCCTGTCTCCTCTTTAACTGGTGCAATGAAACTTTGCATGAACATTTAACATTTATATGCTTTTAAAACATTTATTATAAATTCAAATTCTGATGGTTTTTGTAAATATTCAACATCCTCTTGAGAGTGCGACTTACATTGCCAAAGAGTAACTTAAAGGCACTAAAATATATATCTGTGGTGGAACTTTGTTCAAATCAGCACTTAATAGTGAACGAAGACTTTGAAGAAGCGTGAAAGGCCTGTCAAAATCCGCCTGTGAAGCTTATTTTTGCTAATTTTAAACGAATGGAAAGAAATGAGGAAACAAAAGCAGCTTTATGGAATTATTGGATTGGAGTTTATTGTGAGGTTTAACTAGAGCTGGCTGATATGGGAAAGAAAGTCATAAAACAATAATTTCTTTCTTATCAGTCTGAAATATAAATCGTGCTGTAAATGGACTCACAATTTCGGTCAAGCTTAGAGGTTCTTTTTCATACCAAGATATACAACCAAGAACACAAACACAAATGGAAAACTGAAATCTTTGGTCTGTTCCAAATAAGTATAACCTAGATATTAATCCGATATTTAAAAAAATGATTTTATTTTTTTTTAATATAGATTCAGACTGTCTGTACAAATTCAAGAACCTTTCAAATGCAGGCAAAGGAGAACATTCAGATAGTTTAGGGTCACTTGTGCTCCAAGGCACAAGCGAACAGTTATGTCTATAACGTCTGTTCCCTGAAGCAGAGGAACGGGTTGTATTCCCCTGAACAGCTACCCTGAGGTACCCCTGAGCAAGGTACCGTCCCTACACACTGCTCCCCGGGTGCCCAGTGGCTGCCCACTGCTTCACTGAGTGAATGGGTTAAATGCAGAGAGGAATTTCCCCACGGGGATCAGTAAAGTACACTTTCTTTTTCGAATAAGAAGCAAAGTGCCGTCTCAACAAAGTGGGCAGTGACGCTCATATGGATCAGATGTGCAACTTGACCACAAAGTCAGTGTGGTGGCGAAGAATGACACAGCTGTCCAGCCGTCGCTCTACAGTCCATGTACAGCTTTGAAAGTACGAGAAATGTTAATGGTCAGTTCCTTTAATTCAACATTATCGACTGTGCTTAGTGGCATCGTGTCTTGTTATCGGACGGTTCCATTCAGCAAAGTCCTCGTAGCTTGAGTCTTGTGCCGCGAGTCGTCGTTAAACTTTTTATTTTGTTTTATCTCAATCACACTCACTTGTACTGCTGCAGCCCAAACACTAGCATATGTGGTGCTACTGGTTACACCTCCTATGTCAGCCTATGCTGACGTGGCTCTGTGTTCTCATTATCATTGGTCTTTTGTCTTATCTGTCAAAACATGCTGGAATAAGGTTTGTCAGCTTTATGGTGACCATATCTTATATTTATATTGAGCAAAACTTTATTCATGGGCATTTCTTTTGTCATTTTTATCGTCCAGCTCTGAGTTTAGCCAAATAAACTGTACATTTACAAAAGGGAAAGTAAACCTAATGGCCAGCGTTGATTGGTAACTGTATTTAAAGCAGTTCCAGTGTTTTAAATAGCTTGTCTGTAAGTCACCACTTGCTTTTAACAAGCAGGAATTCTATAATAAATGAATGCTAACATACTCTGGGCTTTACTCCTGTTAATATACTGAACATAATAGTCTTCCCCTCATTGCCGTTGAACAAGAAAGTCAACCACGTGCACTTTCTGTATCTATTGTCTCGTCGCTGAAGCATCCATAGATACAGCCACCAGACTGGTAATTGCACATGCCATCAATAGCAGTCATGTTTGTTCATGCAAGGATTAATGGAGGGAGTGCTTGGCACAATGAGGCACATGGTCCTGGTGGTTTTTTCTCCTTTCTGGTTGGTCTCTGTTTTATGCAACACACTGTAGGAGCAGCTGCCACTGAGTCACATGATATGCATTGTGGGTAGCTTTAAGGGTATATATGTGGGGTTTTGTTTGGGTTTTTTTTTTTAAATTTAATTAAAGTTTCAGTTTCAGTGACACTCAGGGTGTCTAGGATGTGTTCATGCTCTGCAGCATTTATCTTCTTGCTAAGACCTTCAGCAGGATGTTTACTTGCTTAAAGTATTACTTGAGTCACGCTTTACGCCCACCGAGATCACAGCGAAAGGCTTGTCTTAACCTGCTCTTCATCTCACTCGTGGCCACTTTGGCTTTTGTTGTAATCCATGGACAAAATGAGTCAGATGACACAAGGTCACCTGACTTCTGTCTCCTCTTCTCTTTGCCTGAAACTGTGGCGTGACCACAAATATTGTTCTGTTTTCATTGCTAATATTTTAGTCACATCTCGTGCTTTGCTGAAGCTGCGTGATGGTGGATGTACAGCTGATTTTGGAGGCTCTTATTGGGAGTTGGGCTCAGCCTGGTGACAGCATGGATTAGTCAGGAGTCAGATTTGATTGGAGGCTGTAATTGTTTGGCCTAAAAACAGGCCGAACTACATGCTGATCAGTGCTCTGGTCATGTGCTAATGGCAGCTGTTTTATGCCTCGAGTTTAATAATTGGAGTTCAGATGTGTGGTTTTGAATTAACAGCTAGTTATGTGCCTGTTTTTAGTTGGTGTTTGTTAATAGTGTTGGGTTGTTATAGTTAAGCTAGTTATTTGATTTGACAAAAGACATGAAAAATGTTGTATTTTAGTTCATACAGCAGCCTAAAATTAACCTCAAATTTACAGTGAAAAGCCGAACCCCATAAAGGTTGGAGAGTAAAACAACCTCTGTTCATGACTGCTGAACTGTTTACTTTCTCATCAGGGAGTTAGCTGACACTATTATTTGTCATCATGTTTGCAGTGACTAGTTTTCATGTTCAAATTTAGAGATTTCTCCGTATTTTGGTCTATTTTAGACAATAGAGTTTTGCAGCAAATGAAGAGGGAGCTGGAAGTAGCATTTGATTGTTAGCATGTTAAGATGTAATAATGCATCTACAGTGCTTGGCAAATTTATTAGACCACTATCCAATGTAAGGTTTATGTCACACTAGATTAACACTATTGGTGATTACCAAAATAATTTTTCACGTTTCTGTGATTGTTAATCCACCAATATGCACTTTATGCTCTTTAATTTGCAAAATTTAAAGTTATTTATTTAGATTTCTATGGTCGACTGATGTTCTTAATTTCGGACTTCTCAGATGAGTACAGTGTGCCGGCATAAATGCAGGTATTAAAAAACACAAATGCAGTTTGTCTAATAAATACCAATATAATTTTTTAGATTTAAACAAGTTTTGGACTATTTCTAAAATATTAGCTTGATTGTTTTTATGACTATTGGTCTAATAAATTTAAGCATTTTGTGTTTAAATATGTTATATCTTCCTTATGTTTAGTTAAAAAGAAAAGTTTTCTCACCTTTGGTCATATTTAAATTTGGGTAAAATATCAGAGTAATGACGGTCTACACTAAGATCTGGCCTTCTATGTAGAATCTGTCATATCGGCTGCTGATATTGAAATCCGTTGAGGACTGTGAGGTTAAACCTTTTATCTTGTGGATTACAGAGCGATAATATTTGCATGAGTTTCAGTGAACTGCAGTCCCTGTTTTAATATGAATTTCTTTAAAATGACAAGATAAGTGTGTTGATATTAAAAAAGAAGAAAGGAGGGTTATGTTTCACAAATTTTGAAGTTAGTGAAAAGGAAAGGATTTACATCTTTAATAGTAAAATGAATTTTTACAGGTTGAGGCTGTTGAGCAGTTTAAAGATGGCCTTAAAAATGTGTGACTAGCATTCTCAGTGTTTTATTATAGATTGAAGACAAACTAATTTTGATGCCTTACTGGGGATATTAACTACATCTTAAATGAGTCCTCCTCCTCTGTAATGGTTGGTTAATAATAATGATGGCTGCACTGAATTAAAAGCATAAAGCAGTGTTTTACTGCAGAGTGCGACTTGGCAGCAGAGCGGCTTGTGAACGTTTGACTGGGACGGCTGGACACCCGCTGTCCCTCTACCCACGCTGCTCTGCTGCCTGGCTTAAGGCCCTGTGACTCTTGTCATTGCAGGCAGACAAACGGGCACACCACAATGCGCTGGAGCGCAAGCGTAGGGACCACATCAAAGACAGCTTTCACAGCCTCCGGGACTCGGTACCCTCCCTGCAGGGAGAAAAGGTTGGTAACACTCAGCCTGTAAGTCTGCCTACCACACAAATGCCAACTACACACTCATGTATGAACAATATTTGAATTTGAATGAATTGTTATTGTGTCATGTCTATGCTAAAATGTGAATTTTACTGTTTATGATGTTTAGAAAACAGCATGTAGATGTTCAGAGATGCAGATGTCTTGTTGCTTCATGTGGAGGGCATTGATTGGGCAGCTGATTAGTGGAGGGTAAATGGTAGAAGGGTGCAGACTGGCAACAGGAAGGCAGTGATGCAGTCTAAGTACTTGGAGCAGCATTGGGAAGTTATTATGAGGACATTTTGTTGCTCTCTTCCTGTTTTGACATCATTGACGTAGAGAATTTTTAGAGTGGGTTCAGCAACTGGCTGCACAAGGGTTTTATTTCAGTTCAGGAAACACACAGTGCAAAATGGCTTGATAAGACGCTCGGCTATATTTATCTCAGTCCGAATCACCACATGGACATCGCTGTTTAGCTATCGATTAAAACAACAAAACAAGTTATGGCTGGGTATCAAATCAGTGTACTTTTGTGCTTCTGAGTCTGTGTTTCAAAGATTACCAAGTGGCAGTCTGTTGTGGTTTGGGCAGGTTCACAGTCTTTGGTCACAGTTCCCAATAATAAACATTTTGCCAATTTTTAGACCTTAAACTTGCTTTAACGTAAAAAATAGGAATATGGACTTCCCCTGTTCAGTTACGGATTGGGAGTTGTGAACCTTCTTTGAGATGAGTGTGGCTCGATCACTAGCATAAATGGTTATGAGGCTGTTTATGGCAGCGGTCCCCGGGCCTCGGACCGGTACCGGTCCGTGTGTCGTTTGGTACCGGGCCGCGAGAGTTGAGGCTCAAGTGTGAAATGTATGGTTTTCAAGGTTTTTATCGGTTTTCAGCGTTATTTTGTTATCGTTTTTTATCGTTAACTCGGTTTTCCTGAGTCTTTTCACGTGTGTTATGAATAAATCTTTTTTTTTCGGTACCGGTACTAGTTTTATTTTGTTGTATTTATCCGCGACACCTTAAAGGCTGGTCCGTGGCGCAAAAAAAGTTGGGGACCGCTGGTTTATGGCATATCACTTGCACCAATGTGCTGATCATAAACAGGCAGATTAACCAGAAGGCTTAACTCTTTAAATATGGGACGAATTACAAAATAAACAAACCTTTTTAATGATTGAGCATCTTTTTCACGTTCCTAGTGGTTCTGGCCTTCTAGTGTTAAACAGAAGATTGCAGTGGTTTGACTGTAATTCTGATCTTTTTTCTGTTTTTTGTTGGTATTTTGGCTTGAGTGGTGTTTGGTTTTTTCTTACCCAACAGCTCCCCTTCCCCTGCACTAATGGCCGTAATGTATGTCGTAAACAAGCAGAGTAAAAAAATGTGATAGATTGCATCTTGGAAAATTCTTTCAAGCAGTGTTTTGATCAAGATAATGAACACTAGTATGTTGGCTGCTTTAGATTATGTGGACTTGTTAAATAGTTGAGCGTTGGAAAGTGCATTCAGTGCAAGCATGTTGAGCCTATAATCTAGAAGGAAGGAAGGCTGGTGGTGCCACACTTATTGTTTCCTGACTGTTAGACTTGATCCTCAGTCTAAATTCTAATTTTCCATTGATTAACTGCTTTTTGGGAAAGAAGAAACACGTCTGTTCCTTAAATGTCAGTCCGCTTCTGCCTTTGAGTTGAAGTAAGGTTTAAAGCCTTCTGAGTTTCTTGGGGTGAGCTGTAATTCAGCAGTAGAGCTGCTAAAGCGCTACCCAAGAGCAGCTTTACTGCCATCAGACTTGGAGATATTTGGGTTGTTTTTCTGCCCAAATGTGTTTTGTTGCAGGGTAAGGAGCTGAAATCAACTCGTATCCCCTGTAACGCAGTGTTTAACCTGCAAAGGCATTAAAGCGGTTATGAAATTAGTAGTTGGGGACATCCATATCATCTGTAGGATATATCTGATGGACATTTTTTGCCTCCTCTGGCAGCAACACGTCTGTGGATGGGGTGAAGGTCCAGTTAGCAGTGTTAACCTTCTGAGGCAGAGGAAAATGTCCACATATATTTATCCATACTACTTGGCTTACCTTTATCAATAAGAGTAATGTAGAGTTTAAATGTTTGCATTAAATTTATGCTGTGGGTACGTTGTAGCTGCAAAATCCTATGAAACCTCGTGACCAGACATGCATCGCCCTACAAAGGTAACTGCATTTCATTGCATTGCGCAATGACTGCGATTGGTGCCGTTTCCATCTGTGCATTTCTGACGAGCACTTCTTGTGCCTCTATCTGCCAAACTGACGGGAAGAGAGCAGCTCAACTTGAAGAGATAAGTTCCACTCACAAGTGCTATTCGAGTAGCAAAATTGCAGTGCAGATATGCCAACTCGAATAAACTACATAGTGGCCTCAGTATAGACAGTTAAATAAAGCTTAAATCCCAAATATACTTACATTTATTTCCAGTGGCGTGTTCTTTGCAACGCATGACCTTAATTGAAGTTTTGTAAACGTGCCATTGCTAGCCATGTGAAATTAACTTATTGCCAATTTTGGATGTGTGGCAATAAAAGATCAACTGAATAAGGCCTTGGGCTTAGAGTGGTCAGTGACCACCTGGTAACTGCCTGTTGTGAAGGATACATAATCCCCAACTGGTTGCTGGAGGTTTGATTGCAGTTGCTAGGAAAATAATTGCTAAAGACACAGGCACGCAGGCCTACAGACCGGCCAGTGACTCACCTGTTGCTAGGTTGTTCCCTGACCATTTGGCCTTGTGATTGCTTTGATCGCTAGCATATTGCTGCAGTTGTTTGAATGGAAGTGATGGAGTTGTCTACAAATATGGTCCAGCTACTCTCCGAGCTGTTGCGTCACAAGCAGGAAACAGATCATTGGCATTCAATGAAAATCATGTTTGCTTCAGCTCTGCAGCACAGCTTTTACTTCTAAGGGAAGCGTTCTCATTTCCAGTGAGTGTAGCACTTTCTCCAGTTGTCCTGAGCTACTGGTTAGCGAGTGTTTGCACTAGAAAAACCTGCAGGCAACTTTGGTTCGGCACCTTCTTTGACACTCATACACATCTGGCACTTTTCACTTTTCCCCCAGAAACGGGGGATTGTATCACATTCTCTATGGTGGACACCTCTTGCTGTCACTGTCACTTTAATTTAAATTAGACTTGTTTTTCTTAAACAGAAGGTAAGTTGGAGCCTTTAAATGATTTTTTTTAAAATCAGTGATACCCAGCCATAATTTGTACAGGTCAAGTAGCTGACAGACACCAGGTAGGCATGATGGCAAAGCTGTAATCTGAGCTGGTTGCTGCTGCAGTGTTTGTTGTCTGCTGTAATCGAGGAGAGGCCTCTGACCGTAACTTGTCAGGGGTATGACAAAGCTTATGCATGTCAGACTGAAGTGCTAGCAGATTTCAGGGGGTTAAAAGAAGGCAAGCTAGGTAGAGAAATGCACTGCTGTCTCAGATACCCTGTAGTGTCCTGCAGTGGTTTGAGTCTGCAGTGTGCTGCTCTCTGGGGCCAGTCTGCGTAGCATCATGGCAGGGGTTAGAGTTACTGTGTTAGGAATGTGATAAAGACTCTGTATACTTGCGTCATTGCTTCAATTTTTGCATGTGTCACTAACAGCAGTCTACCAAACAGGCGTCTCGAGCTCAAATCCTAGACAAAGCCACAGAGTACATTCAGTACATGAGGCGGAAAAACCACACACACCAGCAGGACATCGACGACCTGAAGAGGCAGAACGCACTGCTTGAGCAACAAGGTAACACTTCTTATCGGGGAGAGGCGGGCTGATTAATGCTGGTTTGGGTCGGCTGTGAGGTTTTCCACCTGATATGTGCAAGCGTGGACGGCCGAACAATAAATGTTTGTTTGAATGTTTTGGCGATAAAGGAGTGTGTGTGTGAATAGTTTCAGAACACACTGCTCTTTACGCATAAACAGATTTATTTTTATTTTTTTTAGAAAAAGAACAAGTCTGCCCCCTTTTCTGTTCTAAATTTACTATAGGATCATCTGCAACTACATGGGGGAAATACAACATTTTATCATTATGTTTGAGCGTTTAATAACATGCCTCCTTGTACCTCCATGTAATCACCTAAAAGAGAATGGCCCCTCTAATGTCTCTCCCTCATGTTTCTAAAGTTTATGTATGAGATGTGCTTGTCTATTTTTACGTCCAGGGCCGAGGTTGCTCTAAGGCTAATATTTCCACGCTCCTCAGTAACCAGGTTACAATCGGCTTTCTTCAGTAAGCTCATAACAGTCATGTAAACGAAGATGGTGGTTACTAAAACCAGAGTGAAGGATTAGACAAACCTGGCAAAGCTCAGAATGATGGAAACAAGATTGATTTTCGACATAAAAAGCAAAAGGACCTACAAATGTGCATTTCGTACCAAGCATTACTGGAGAATCCAAGAGACAAAAATGGTTTTAACTGTTGAGCACAGGAAGCTTTCTCAGAGACTTTGGAGAGACAAAGGTCTAAATATTGTCATTGTTTAGACCGTGAGCAAATTTGGACCATCATGTTCTGCTCTCTGATGTACCTAAAATCCTCCAAAACTCAATGAAAGGTGTAGCTTAGACATGGTGCATTAATACACTCTTGTGCAAAATGAGGATGTTTTCCATATGTATATGAATCACGTTTGTTTCTTAAAGTCTTAAACCCTCCTGATAACTGAGCCGAAAATGGTTGCATTTGCTTTATTTTACACTATAATACAATAAGTCACCATCTTTTAACAAAGTATAATACGCTTCATTGAGCAGAGTTAAGTGTAGGATACAGAAAATCCTGAGTGCAGTGTTCCCACATAAGGATGCAAGGTCTCAGGAGGCTAAAATTTTGTGAGACCCCTGCGTTATCACTCTGATTTTTTCCCTTCCCCCCTTTTAAGCATTAGATTGCACAAAAATGCCAGCTGTAGCAAAACTGATAGAAATAAGATAATATATGTAAAATTAAGGGTTTTTTTGTTTGTTTGTTTGTTAGAAGGCTCAATAAACAGTCCAGTTTCAGGCTTTGAAGCAGTTTGATTGAGCTCATGTGACATTGGGCGACAAACAACCCAATTTAATGTTGAGTGGGCCAGCCCAAAGAAGCTGCCCTTTCTGTCAGTCTAAAGAAGTTTAACTACAGAAATTGGTGCTGTAACTTTTTTGTCATTTAATAGTTGATTTACTACTTTTTTACTTTGGTGTAGTATGAATAGCCACGGGAGAGCTATTTGCCAATAAGAGAAGTTGTTAAACTCATGAAACTGCAGGTAAGAGTCCAAAGTAAATGCCCTCTTTCACAATTTCTAATGCCATCCAGATTGGTATCTTTGCTGGGGCGATTCTGGCCCCAGGATTCAGATTCACTCTTAAGTTTGACTGTTTGAAATCTGTTTAATTACTTCAAGATCTCGCGCTGAAAGTAATCTGTTAGTGCTTTGAATGCATCCTAATCAGGTTTCTGTCCAGCTTATAAAAGCAGAGAATTATGATCAGCAGTGTTTCCTCAGACCAATCGTTTCTTCAGTAAATTTGAGTTCTCTGTTCCTTTGTGTCCACGCAGTCCGCGCTCTGGAGAAAGTGAAGGGCTCAGCTCAGCTCCAGGCCAACTATTCCTCGTCTGACAGCAGCCTGTACACCAACCCCAAAGGCAGCGCCGTGTCGGCTTTCGACGGCGGCTCCGACTCCAGCTCGGAGTCGGAGGCAGAAGAGCCACCCACCAGGAAGAAGGTGCGCGTGGAGGCCAGCTAGAGAGCCGAGCGTCTTAAAACGAAAAAATAAAAAAAGGAAAAAAAATAGGTGCGGTCGAGGCAGCAGAGCACAGCGGAGGGCGAGAGGGGAGACGGCCTTCAAAGCTCTCGAGGCTCACCGACCTCTCCTACCTTCATGCCAACGACCACCTCGGCCTCCCTCGTCATCCTCTCTCCTCCATCTCTGGATGGGCTCGCACTGGAGACTCGTCGCCATCAAATCTCCTCACAACAGCCGCCACAATCGTCTCTCTCCAGCCAGTCTCCACCCACGGGAGAGAGGTTGTAAGCAGGGTGAAAGACAACTGCTTCAATCCACCTAGAGAGCTTCAGGTTCCCCTCCTCCTCCACCCCTCTTTCTCTGTTGATTTTTGTTCTCCATCATTGGTATCCTCCCCTTCTTTAGCAACATCAATCCAAATCCTAAAAAGAGGCAGCTTGGCTATGTAAGGACTCGAGGCTCTTTTGTGTGTGTGTGTGTACCCTCAGTAAAGCTCCTCCTCCTCCCCCAAGTTATCTTTTTTTCCTTTGGGAGGAAGGATGAGCCAGGTGTACTCTTTCAAGCACTGCTATGTTATGTATTTTTTTTGTTTTTTTTGTTTAGAATTTACACACACACCTAGATTTAAAAAAAAATGTTTTGGAAAGATTTACCTTTTTAAAAATGAATAAAACATTTGTAGCTTTCTTTTTTTTTTCCAGTAAAGAATGTGAAGATGCTCGGAGCAAATGTTAAAAGTGATAACCCACCTCAGCCCCACTGGATTGCAGACGTTTCCTGCAGCACACACTTGTCAACACAAGATGATTAAAAAAAGAAAAGAGAGAGAGAAACCTGTTCTGTTGAAATTGATGTTTTGAAGGAGAATATTCCTGAACTTATATCGTATTTTGTCCTTTAGCTTGAAGTAGTGGATGACTTTAGGTGGCTGAATACATTAGGCATCTCGTTTTATATATTTCAAAAAAGCATTAATTGGATGTTTTCAAGTTCAAACAGTATGTTATGCATTTCTTTAGTGATCACACAAGTCATGAGATGATGCCGATTTTGTCACATGTAGTTTTCTTCAAGGTTATGAACTAGGTTTTGAATCTGAAAAAGTAGCCCCCGTCTCCTGCAGTACAGGGAAGCAAAAGAAGTCCATGTCAGTGTGTTGTGCTTTACACAGTAAAAATCAATGTTGCTGAATCCCCCCCCCCTCCAAGGAAAAAAAAAAAAGGAAGCATTTTCGTGTCTAGGAAATGTGTGTGTATGTATATTGTTTCCATTTAATTTCTATTTAGAAGGATATTATTAGTGTAGTAGGTCTTTGTCCAGTTCCATTCCATGGAAATTACAAGTATGTTGTACATACTGCCAACAATTGTCTTGCAAGTTGAGGCCTACCTTTACTATGAGACTATAAAATAAACTATTTTATCCTTTAGCTGTCTGTCTGTGGTCACTGATCAGCATTTCCTTCGGTGTGTGAAAGTGCTAAAATATTGGACTCTGCTCAATTTCTTTTTTCTTTTTTTTTAAAGAATGGCTTCTTGACAGCTGCCTTTCCAATGAGACCATTTAGGACGAGACCTTATCAAACAGTAGATTGATCAACTGAAATGCTAAATGTCAACTGTTTAGCTGCTATTTGAGGCACTAAACATCGAAAAACTCAAAGGCTTTTCTTTTCAAAAAAATTTGCACAAAATGTTAAAGAAATCTACAATAAATCATACACGGGGACCCAGAATTGATCTACTGATTCCCCTGATGAAGGCTTGTGTGCCAAAATATGTTGGAAGGTTTTTGTTTTTTAAGTTAAACATGACGGTGCCATAAGAATAAAAACATTTGAAATTTTCAACTGAAAAGAAAGAGCCTTGGAACTTCTTTCCTCCTCCACCTGTTGAATTTCCTCAATTTTTTAAGGACTCACTGCACACATATACGGCACATTTCCAGCTCTTTGGGATTCACTTGTTGGCCCAAAGCTATGCCTCTAAATCAAATTTAAGACCAAACTGGAAATGGAAATACCCATCATAGATAAAATCTTGTTTGGTCATTAATGACCTGTGTCATCATCCTTATGGTTTCCATGTTTTGTTTTTCAAATTTTAAAATGCATTTCACCGTTAACAGTTTCTAGAAGTCTGAAAATGTGCAATCGAACTGAACAATGCAGCCACATGGCGTGATCGAAAAAATGTGTGGCGGCGGCTTAACGAAGCTGTACGTGGGAACATTAAAGACTCAAACTGAATTTAACTGATTTATTGTGCAGGTGTAGTGAAGTCAGGTTTTTCTGGTTTTGTTTGTCTACCTGATGTGTTATAATTTCCCATTTTTACACGAGAGTCGTTTTTTAACCAGGTGGCTGAGCAGCGGCCAACCCCAGCCGACTCTGTCTGTTCATGGTCATTCCCTTCTTATTTAGAGGATACTTTTGTGTGTGTTTCCTGCTCTCCGGTTTAACCACTCCCTGGATTTTAGAAAAGTCTACAAGCATCGGAAATATTTTAATTGCTTTAATATGTCATGTTCTTTGCCCTGAGTTGCACACATGTACCAATTTGATGACCTATTCAAGCGCCGAGTCTCCCTTCCCCAGTATCCACTTGTAACTGCCATTCCCATTACTGTAAATAACATGTTTGCATGGAATGAGCCTAGACACGCTGCCTTTATAAAGCTGATGCAATAAATCATTTGGCAAATGTCCAAAAGCTCCAGTTTAAAATAGGAGGGTGCAACTACTGAGATGAGAAAAACTAAATCGGATTTTGTATAGATTTATTCTGTCTTTTGTAAAGTCTAAAATGACCTCAAACGTAAACCTTTTAAGATCTACAATAACGCTTTACCCTTTTGAAAGCCTACTAGCAGTAACCCTTGATGCTCTTCCCTGAACTGAGCGTCTTTCAGACTTCAGGCCTGCTTATAGGACAAAATGACTGGGTCTGCATCATCTAGCTGTCATCTGAAAACCTGGAAAATATCCTAATGGTCATCAAACCGCATCTTTATTGTTACACACTGAGGTGTCAAGTCATCATTAAGGGTACAAAGGAGGTCATAAAATGTGATCTTTATGGGAGAAAGAGTTAAGTAGCTGTCTTAGTACTTTGTCCCCATTTGTCCTGTAATCATGGACTCGACACAGTTTGCTACCTTTTAATTTAGCAACACAAACACCTGGTGAGGATCTACTGCATCCTGTTTTGCTGAGCTTCAAGTTAAAGGGAAATTACACCGAGTGCGATTATACACTCGCCAGCCACTTTGTTAAGTACACTAGTACCAAGTTAGATCCTCCTCTAACAAGTTGGTGGAAACATCTGACATGTGACTCTTGCCCATATTGACATAATAGCATCAAACAGGTGCTGCACATTGGTTGGCCGCACATCTATGATGCAAATCGCTTGTTCAAACACATCCCAAAGGTGCTCTGCTGGATTGAGCTCTGCGGACGCCATTTGAGTACAGTGAACTCGTTACATTCACGAAACCAGTTCGGGATGATTTCAGATGTGTGACACAGTAGATACACCATACAAGTGTGGTCACAAAGGGATAGACAGAAGAGTATGTGGCATAAAAAAAAAGCACAGTTTGAATTTCAGGAGGTTGTTTTGACCATGCCTGTGTGTGTAAATACACCAAGTTGCTGCCCTATTGTTGGTTGCTTTACAAAAGCAGTGGAACTGGTGTACCTAATGAACTGGCCAGTGAATATAATACGTGTATAACATACAAACTCAGAAAAAACACCTGACCGACCCCCTTAGCACCCTAACACCATCATGAGAAAAGCTCTAACAAGTTTTATTAACCTACTGAAACCTTATAAAGTTCCACCTTTATTTCAGAGAATGAAAACAGACAATGCAAGCAAAAAAAATAAAAATAAAACATATTCAACTGAATGTGAGGCTGCCCTTGCAAAACCGTTGACCTTTATTTGGGGTAAAATTCAGCACTGGTCTGCAGCGAGGGTCAACTATCCCGCTTGTCCACAAAATACCTGACAACAGCTTCCCGGCTCAGGGGCGATCCCCAGAGTTGGCTGATTTTTGTTATTTTGTTTTGTTTTTTTTAAAAACGCACAGTGACGTTACTGCTGAGGACCAACTAGGACTGAAGGTCAGCTGATGAGGAGGCAGCAGCAGCATCTGACGGTCTGTCTTCACCGGAGCCTCCCGGCTGCCTGCTGACCTCGGGAACGGGCATCCGGAGAAAGTGCTGCAGGGCCTGAGCCACCTTCTCTGGACAGATGTTGTAAACTGGATGAGTTGGTGCCTAATTGGTCAGAAGAAGAAAACAAAAGATTTGCGAGATATTTCATTTGTCGCAGTATGTATTTTTTTTCTTATTATATCCCATTAGCTGCAGCACTGATGTGGGTGGAACTGCAGTTTCACTATTATGATGCAGTTTTAACATTTTCATCACAGGAAGCTGCCACCATCCACCGAGACTGTTTTATTGATTTATCTGAGAATTGCACACCACAAAGAAACCCACTACACTTTGAGCTGAAAACACCATAGCTCAGGCACTTTAGGGATACAGTTTGAACCTGGCTGCTGTTTTAACCTACGAGCCGATATGCATATGCATGTGCAAGGGGAAGACTTGCTGTAAACAGCTGTCAGTGCCAGTAATGCAACAGCAAACAGGAAAACAAAACCAAAACCAACTGCCGCGGCCTTTACGTGCAACCACACGTGTCATTTCAGTAGCTTCAATTTTTTTTTCTTTTTTATAAACCCCACTTATTGTAGAGCATCTTTCAGAGCTTCTCATTTTATAGCTCGCTCATATTAAACCTGACTGCACTGCACTCAATAGTCAGCACGGGAACACCTTTGAGGCGTTTTTGACTCTTTATGCAGGTGCGTGCAGATTAAACCATGGCTGATAAAAGAAAACCAGTACTTTAATTATTTACTGCATGGTGATGAAATGAAAGGGTGCAGCAGTTACCCTTAAAGAGACAATTATACTGTTAGCTTCAATAGCTAAAGCAAGAATATTTAAGTTTCCCAGTTTTAGAGATACTGGCTGCAGAAAAATGTGCAACTTCTCTTGAAAATAATGGGATTATAAACCAAAAACTGCCCAAAAAGAAAGAAAAAACAAAAATAAAATACATATAAAATGTAGTGCAGAAATCATGTCCTGGTTATAAAAAATAAAAATAAAAATTGCCAACCTTCTTAAGCAGTTTCCCGTATGAGCGATTATCTCTGCAAGCAGCCGTGTCACTGTGCACAGTTAGTTCTCATCTACTCATGAAGAGCCGCTTGTGTTTGCAACTGCGTGACATGATATAAAAACCTGTATACATACATAATATTTGAGCTCTATTGTTGGTATTTCAGTTTTTGATGCAAAAAGGTCCTAAAACATTGTTTTATTTTAAATGAAACCACCTGATTTAATGCAGAGTTTTCAGCCGAGACTGACACAGACCTTTAGGAATGAATAATGCCATCAAAAATCTACATATGTCGTTAGCTACCATTTCAAAGTTGAAACCATTAACAGTAATGTTAATCTCTTTAAACTGCTCAGGAGTTAATTAGTGTAACTCGGTGAGGACTCCGCCCTAACATAACAGCCTTTGGAAAAGCACCTTTTCTGTAAAACCTGTGAATGCTTTAATATGTGTTTCTGTCAAACCTGTTCCACAGTGTCCTGTCAGTGGGTCTGCTACAGTCTGAATGACAGAAAACTTGAGATCAAACGGTGACCAGGAGGGTTTGTGCAGACGCCTGCGACCCCAGCGGTTTATTATGATGGCATGGACTCATCTGCTGAGGCATTATTATGCACTAGCTCCACATGCGGTTTCTCATGGCTGCTCTGCTTTTACCACTTATGCTGGACATCCTGCGGTCCCACTTGAGTCCGTTTTCCAAACTGACAGTGAATTGATGACTTATCAGAAAGCCTGTTCTCAAACCTCTGTGCTCTTTGGGAGCCTTGTTGTTGATGTCACTACAAATGCCCTGCATCCCAACTCTAAAGGGAGCAGCTTGTACATTCGTTGCTCTCTTCAGCTTCAGCTGCTATTTCATTCTATTTCAGCTTTTTCTGTTCGTGCGCTTCACCCACTGCATTCTTTAATGGTACCGTTTGTTTCACGAGATTTGGCCCGGCCTACGAGCAGGTGCTGGGATCTCTGGTGGAAAACTGAGCTTCTGATCCAAGTCAGCCTGCATCTTCCAGTCCTGGACAGTATCCAAGAGTATAGCTCCCACTCTTGCAGACTGATTTGCTATACGTTTACCTGCTCTCATATATGCGGTCGGTGCTTACAAGTCCAGGAACAGGGGAAGGGATGACATTCGGGTAATTCTTGTTCTAGGTCTAGGATGACCGCCAAATAACGATGGATGCAAAGCTCTTAGCAAGAGCAACGTACATCCGTGTGTTTCTCAACCATCCCCTTCAGGGTCTCCACTAATGATGACTGAGACCTCACAGAGTTATTCAGAAAGCCAAGGCGGGTCAGACACATATGAGTGTGCACTGATTATCTAATCTAACTCTGAGCGAAACAGGAAGGTAGAGTTAGAACTGTAGAACAGCTCATTTAGGATGACATGTTTTAACTGAATGTAAAGACCAGCTTCTGACTCCACTCCCCAACAAGTAACATGTCCTCTATGTAAAATATTTATTACACCCAACATTTGTCAAAGTTTCATATAATGTATATCTTTCATTCTCACCAATCTATTCTCCTCCTTGCCGAGGATCACCTCGTAATGGTTGTCCATGTTCCCAAAGTGCTGTGCTATGGAGAGGCCGCTGAGGCAGTAACACGTGTGGTAAAAATCTCTGGACCTGGACATACCAAGACAATAAAACAGGGCAGTGATGTAAAAACGCTACGCATGAGTAAAGCTGTACAAATATGTAGTGTGTGTGTGTGTGTGTGTGTGTGCTCAGATGGTGTGGTACTGACTTGCCAGGCTTATCCAGAAGGCCTCCTGTTGGGTTTTGACAGCACAGGAGGATGTACTCCTGCAAGGCCTGCTGCTCAAACATCCACCGCTGCTGACTCAGCTCTGACTCTCCTGAGCAAACACACAGGTCAGTCACAAGAGGGGGAAAAAAAAAAAACCAACAAAAAAAACCCCAGGATGATCCCACAGAAAATTCAGACTTCATTTTCATGACTTCATGAAAATGTGAACACCTGGCTATTTCCAGTTTTAACATTTTAAAACCCCCCACAGAATAACAATACAAATTATAGTCAAAATCTAAAGAAAAATGACCTCCTAACCACATATTCTCTACTTTTCTGATTTACATTTTAGAACGAAGGACTGCTTCACGACAAACCTCAAGATTTTGACACTGATAAATCTATCACTCACTATTCAAAGAGTTTTGGGTGAAAAACTACTAAAACTGGAAAAATATTCTATCTTTGTTGCACTGACATTCATTCAGATCAGCTGAAGTCAGTGGAGACTTGCTGATATTATCATTTCAAATAATTCTGACCAAAAATCACGCTTTGCTAAATTGGTTTTCCTTGTGCTGCTTGATGCTACGGTGATGAGACCTTTCCATTTCGAACTGTTTTAAGAGTTTAGGGTCAAAATGTAAAGGCACCTTCTTTGTATAAGGCTCTGTGGAGTAAAGGCAGGAGTCCAGCTTGCCAGAAAGAGTAGCAGCCGTCCACTAGTTTATTGCAGCGGCCTTGGAAACCTCCTTCAAATCGCATCTGCCTGCTGACCACCCAACGCTGAGGAGGAAAGGTGACAAACACACATTTAGATGCACTGAATTAACAAACAAAGCATGTAGAACTCAAGAACTTCTACTCCTGCACCATCGAGAGCGTCCTGACGGCAAACATCTGCACCTGGTTTGGGAACAGCACCAAGCAGGACAGA
>NW_005187442.1:4101625-4145456 GCF_000239375.1 Pundamilia nyererei | reverse complement strand
AATTATTTAATGTCTCATATTAAACTTTATTAAGCTGTATGGAAAATTATTGCATTTTATCTCACAACACAGACAGTGATATGTGCACCGGTGATCAGTAAATTAACGTTGGAGTATCCACCTAAATTTGATAGTGAGTATGTGTGTTTTGTGCAAATTTCCTTCAATTCATATTTTCTGTTATTTATTTTTCACATAATTCCTCATTAAGTCACAGGGTACCATAGATGCTTCAAACATGCTACTGCTTTAGCTTTAATTTCACTGCATCTGGGCACTGAGATAAAAAAATATATATATATATTCAACTTTGATTTGCTGCAGTGGTGGAGCACGTTAAAATGGCTCTGAAAATTCTGCTGTTTAAATAGAGCATCAAATTATCACAATGTATTTGATTTATGATGTGCATTGCATAAGTTAAGGAATTTGTAGGAATATCATTTGTGTTCTTTAATAACCAGCAAGAGCAGACTAAGAAAAAGAACATCATGATGTGTCCCCTTTTCTGTGCACTTGTGCTACAAGCAGCTGGCGTTCATGTTGATGGAGCAGAAAATAATAGTTGAGCAGCCTGCACTTTTTTGAGGAGTGGAGATTACATAACTGTCATTTTTATTGCACAAAAGGACAAGAACGTAACAGTGACGCACAAAGTACACCCAGGCCAGAAAACGATCCACACTAGCTAGCGCAAAATTGAACTTTGTGTTAGCACGCTGGCTTTGCAGGTGCTTACAAAGCTCAGAGTGAGTGTGTCCTGTACCCAGCCCAGCAGCCAGAGCCTTCAAGAGGTAACAGAAGCAGTGACGCCTGTAACATTTCCAGCCTCCATTTGTACCTCTACATGTTTCTACACCAGATGAAACTAAACTGCAACACATTTTTATTTGAAGTGCTCTTTGGACCAAATTTGCTCTCAACTTGGTGCACACACACTAACACACAAAACTGTCATTTTGTTCTGGTAGCAGCCCTGAAATATAATAGAAACTGCTCAGTTAAGAAAAGAGAAACAAGGGTTAGTCCTAGTGAGTGTCCGTGGGCGAAAGAGTTAATAATGTGAAAATACCCAGGCCATGTAACACAAAAGCTGCTGATCAATGGCTAGGTTATTGGGGGAGCAGCCTAAACAAAGTCAACCCACTCCACCAGTTCTTCTGCATGGACACCAAGGCATTCCAGCTGAGAGATGTAATCTCCCCAGCATGTCCTGGGTCTGCTCTGCCCCCCCCCTTAGGACATGTTGGAACACCTCACCTCAGAGTCACCCAAGAGATACTGGAGGAGAGTCACCTGAATGAACAAGCTCTCTCTTTTAAAGGTTAGAGACTGGCCACATATGTAGTCATCCAAACTTGGATGAGGGAACTAATGGGTGTTTGCGTGCCACAGAGGCAAATTTTAATTAGTGCACCTTCAAAAGGTTTTAAATGTCTTAATCATGTGAGAAGTGGCCGCCTTTACCAAAGAAAGAAAAATGCAAGGCAAAGAAACAACGCGGCTTGCGGTAAAATGAGTATATTTGCCTGGTTGTTCACGGATTTAATGAATTCCTAATGAGAATCTGGACTATGATCATCACAAGATCATTAATAGATCCCCGTGAAAATAAACAATGACACCACGTAAATATGAAAGTTATTCATTGTGAATTATCTATGTATCTCAGCGTTAATGATTTATGCATTCTCTCACACACAATTTTTAGGTTATGACTCGAGTTGTGCAGCGAGCGAGTCTCGCTGCTTTTGATATTCTCCACCTGGTTTCAACTTCCAACCTTTGCTAACCCGCCGCCTTCAGTCAGAGCCATATGCCGGGCGTCTCTGAGGGACGGACAGTGACACACAACACCTTAGAGAGCGCGCTCTGTTGACCTGCCACTTGAGCTGGGTGTTGGGTGAAAATAACTAACGTTGTTTAAAGGTGGAAGGACTTTATAGCAGCGTGCACGCAGGTGTGGAAACAGGTTTACTTCACAGTTACATGCAAATGTGATCACACAGTATTTGAATAAAAGCTAAGGGATGATGACATCAAGTGTTTTATGACCTCAATAAAATATAAAAAACTGCTGCAGACTGGCCTTCTGGTTACAGCCTTATCATTTTATCTTCTCAGGATGACCTCAAGCTTTGTGTCAGCGAGCATCTGCCCCACTGCAGCTTCCCTGAGCATGACTCAAAAGCTCGACCTGCATCAAAGCTAAAGGGCAGCTGCTCCTAACCTTTTACTACTAAGGAAGAAGGGAAATGAGATTTCCCTGAGGGGAGAAACAAAGCATCCCAACAGTTGCAAAACAAAAACTAATGTAAACCTCCAGAGTGCTCCGAGAGTAACTACATGCACAGATGTTTATTCCACAGTACAGAAAGAGTGATTGAATACACGGAAGCACATTATGGTGCAGCTAAACAATGCAAAGAAGTCATAAAAGGAACATCGGCAGTTTTAGTAGATTCAGGAAGAGTGTAACCCGTGTTTTTCATAGCTCCAGTTTACAGATGTCTCCTAAACAGCTCACATGCAGGTCATTATTAAGTTACTCCTGTGTAAAGAGGACAGCTACAAGGACTCGGCGAATGCGTTTGTGTAATTGTGCCAGTTTAAACGAGTCTGTGAAGAAAGAGCAGGTTGCAGTTTTCCTGGAAACTGCTTCAAACAAATTATGAGTAATTTATCACAGAAACCAAAGATAATCAAACTATCAGAATAAGGAATTTTTTAAAAGCTGAACATTTCTAGGCTGCTCTGCCTAGGTGACATCAATAAATTCAGGCCTCCTCTTTTAGCAAACAGCAGTAACATTCACTCTTTAACTTGGGACCCGCTCACTTCATGTAATCTGTGGTTATTTTGTTGCTTGAAGTCACTGAATACTTATTTCCTTTTAGTACTTCATGATGAAGTTTGCATTACTGCGACGTGCGATTGTGCACAATAAAAGTAACATGTAGTGTAAAGATGTATGCAAGGACAGTTCCTGAGTGACTAATTTTGGGTTTTTCTCACCTTTATTAGATAGTTTTCAGTAAAGAGGAGACAGGAAAGATGGCCAACAACAGGCCTTTGGTCAGAGTCAAACCCAGGCTGCTGCATTTGGTCTTGCATTATCTGCTTGCCTGCTCAACTACTGAGCTAAACCAGCACCTGACGTTTGGCACTTTTTGTGAATGATTAACTTGGGAATTAGAGGCCTGTGGATGCATTAAAGTCAGTAAATATCATCACAAAGATAGTAAGTATGAGAAAAGCTTAACAATAAGTGGATCAGATTAATGTTTGTCGAATAGGAGAAGGAAAGACTGACAGAGAGATTTCTCCACATTTTTCAGAAGATGAAATTTTGTTGTGAGTTGCAACATTGTATTTGACTTTTAATGACATTTTGTACTTGCTTCGTCACAGAACTGAGCACCCAACTTTGAAAGTGATAAAACTTTAGCACAAAGCCCCTGTTGTGACTGACAATGATAGCATCTTTTTCTGCTGTTGGGACACAGACTGAGCATTTGAGGTTACAATAGAGAGGAAAAGGCGGGGAGGGAGGATGTGCTCACCAGCAAGGCTTTCAGATCCAGCATGTGTTCTTTGCCCAGGATGACAAGGGCGGCTGTACCACAGAACGTGTAACCGCCGTGTGCCTCCAAACCCGGTACTCCACTTAAACCACCCTCCCAGTTCTGACAGCTAGAAATCAGAAAACCATGTAGTTAAAAAACAAAAAAACCCATACACTGGATTATGTAAAAAAAAAAAGCAGGACAAAAATGCTCTTTAATAATTTACTCAGAGTGCTGTGGTCGGTTGTTGTACCTGAGAATCCAGTTGGTTGTGTTTTCAAACAGTTTAGGTGTGAGGACGTTTGTGAGCGATGCTACCGAAGCTGCACAGTATGCACTCCTAAAAAAGCAGAAAAAACAAATCAGGCTGATAAAGATCACGATAAAGTTGAGAGGGAGCAGGAAGCTCTCGCTAAACATCATCATACTGTGTTTTAGGCTGCCAGCAGACCAAACATAAACATCCAGTTTGCCATTTGTTCCCCTGCTGTTCAGTCACAGTCATTTTGACTGTTACATATTTTGTTTCCCTGCAATGTTGAGACTGCAAGGAATCATAACTAAACTAGAATTCAAGAAAGGTGTTTTTTAAATCTTTGATATTGTCAATAAATCACTTGAAAAGCTCAGGTATCAGACGTGCATAAAACTCCTTATTTGGTTGCAGAGATCGTCCAAAAACTCAAAAAGTGTTATATAAATAATCTTCTATCTTTATGATGAACACCTTGGCTATAGTTCATGTGGATTCACAAAACTATGTTAACTAAATAACTAGAAAGAAAGACTGTTTTAATAATTGGGGTTTATTTGATTTCAATTTCTTTCAAATATGATAACACAGGCTTGCTGCTTTTAGTGTGCATGAACCGATGTGCTTATTTGTGCTGGGAAAAACCTTAAACCAGGTTTGTAGAAAGACAAGTTACTTTTTTTCCTGTTAAGATGTCGAAACAAAACAAATCTGGAGCAACTATGTGATGTTATCACGTTAATATGGACCAGAATCTATGGAAAATGTTTCCAGCATCTTGTTGAATCTATGAAACAAAAAAGGCAAAACAGGATCCAACCTGGAACTGGCAAGCTGTACCTAATAAAAAGTTCCCCTTGAATGTATAAGCCACTTTTTGTTGGAGTACTTTCATCTGGAAAATACATTTAGTGCTGCTCGTGAACAGTGACAGCAGCCAGACTTGTTCGTGGTAATTAAATTGAATGTGTGTTTTTTTAAAAAGCTAAGCTATATCAGACTTCTAGCAAAAACAGTGATTACACTAAATCTTTGCATAACACTGTATATCACCACACTTACACTAACATCAAATCAGAAAATCCTGTAATTACAACCCCTAAAAAAACTTTCAAAATAAGGATAACTTAGTTGACAGTTTAGAAAAATGTGACACAAAATGGTTTATCAAAAACTGAATAGCAAAACCTGCTTAAGAGAAAGACAGTTTTAGTAATACATAACGGCACCTCGATGCTAATTGGTTGGAAACAGATATCAGGCTCCTCTGAGAATGAAAAAGTACCTTCTGAAGTTCTTTGTTCAAAGGAAACTGAACCTCAAAGAACAAAACAAAAACATAACAAAAAGCCCCACATAACAGCCTCAAAGAGGAAAAAGCACACACACACATCCGAAATGAGATAAATCCACTATTATGTAAAAGAGATGTGGGCATTTCTCATTATTTCCCCTGTTATCAACACTAAAAGAAAACACAGGAGAATATAAATACAAAGCAGAGTGTGCTTAAGGGGAAATTAGCCTTCAAAAATGACCCCCTTACTGTGATCAACACAGTATGGACACCAAAGATGTTTGGTGTCCAAGCAGTCATCAAAGATGTAGTTAACGATATAAATTTTCTTATGTGATGAAAAGCAAATTCTAAAAAATAAAAACCTACAGAAAAACACAAGGATAGAGGAATCAGAATTTATCTTTTGGGGCCTCACCTGACATCCACCTCTCCACCGACGTGCATCACAAAGGAGCCATCTGGCTGCTTCACTGACCACAAGAAATCTAGCAGCTTCTCCCTGGAGGAAGTCAAAACAGAAGGGGGAGAAGGGTCGATTAGAAACAAGGATGAGTTCATGGTGTAAAGAGGAGGAGGAGGAGGCGCTGTAGATGGAGTGAAGAATAAACAGAGGAGAGAGAGGGCAGGGGGTGGAAGAGTAGCTGCTGCAAATTTAATAAAGCACTAATGCAAAGTCAACACCCGCTGTCTAAATCTGCGTCGCTGCGAAGAAACGGGAATCGCTGCTCGACTGTAAACACGCAAAGCGTCACCTTTTCTCCATCACGCAGAGTCAATTAGGAGAAAAACAACTCATGTAAACAGTGTTTCGAAATGGTCTTATAATGAGCTGCTGGTTAAATAACATTAACATGATCCGTAGCTGCGACAACCCTCTCCAACTGTAAGAAAATGTGTTATAGTGGTTATAGCATAGGAGGGAAATTCAGTTACACAAACAAATTTAAAGGCGTAAATTATGAATTTCAATTACACAGCCACAGTTTAGTTTCATCTTTATTTGTCAGAGAACAAACTGCACAAAAAGATTCATCTCATAGGATAACTGCAAGCTAATTCCAATCTAAAGCCCACAGGCATGTGGACACGATGTTAAATAGCCTATAAAATACAAATAAATATCCAAGATACAATAAGAGCACTGTAATAAACTATGCAAGTCTAAAAGAAATCCAATAAATATCATCACATAAATTAGGGGTTGTCTGACATATTAATTTCAAACAAACTGAGCTGCTTTAACAGAAGCTGTTTTGTGTTTGTCATGTTGTCATTTTACCACCCTAGCAGCACACTGTGTGATCATACCTGTCTATAACATTATAGGCCTCATCTGTGCCGATGATGCAGAGGGCGTTGACGGCAGCGTAGGTGGGTGCAAGGTGGGCGTGTTGCCCCGGTCCCCCGGCGAAACCCCCTGTTGGGCTTTGACAGCGTGCCAGAAACTGACACACACTGGAGAGCAAAGATACAGAGGTTATAATATCATTATTTATTTAATATACAAACTGACAACCACAAAGAGCAGCCAAATGGTACTGCATGAATGTACTACAAACACCAGCATACTCTTTCTTACATGCAGGATTGCTGAAATTGCATGGCAGCAATAAAACACTCATTAATTGTATTGATAGTTTGAACAAATGTACTAGCCCACCACCCAAAGGTTTACCCCACAACTGCCCTAAATTAACAGTAATTGCCAAAAATCATATTAATGTTTGTAAAGGCTAATCCAGCAGCAATAATGCTAAAATATAATTACTGTTTTTAATCAATTTTCAAATTCACTGTTTTACTATTTTTTTTTCAGCTTTTTTGTAAAACACATAATTTATTTATTTATTCGTTTGATTAAGACGGCAAGTTACAGTTACCATTTACCTCAGATCTGTGTCAACACCCAAAGGGTTCGCAATTTTTGGCACGTTTAGGCAATCTGCAGAAATGTATGTTTGCACAGATAATGAGTTTTGATGCTCACTTCCTTGAGTTACACAAGATATTGACACAATTTCTAAAAAAAATAAATAATGCTGATATCTAAATACTATTTTTAGAACCAAATATTCAAGGAGGTGTCAAGAAATGGGGATCACAGCCATGTCGTATGTTGCAGTTACACATCTTTAATCACAAAAACATTTACTACCAGTAATTTGTCAGTGTAGTTCTCCTACATGCTTTATAGCTTTTTTTTTAAAAACAGTAAGTGGCCCATTACTGTGGCATGGATAGTGTATTTTTTAAACATTATAGTCTTCAATCTTATTGCAGTTTTCTGCTTCTAATCACTGCATTGCAATGTTTTGCCGTAAACCAAGGCTAACAGTAGAAACTTCAGTAGAAAGGTCTGTTAGCAGCTGCAGATATCTAATACCCAATGTGACAATCAAAATGATATGAAGGTGACGATCACGTTGCTTTTGCATAGAAATGATTAGAAACCATGATTACTTGCATTAGCACATTTTTAGAATATCTTTCATAGATAAAGGACGTGGTATGAGGCTGATAAGCACAAAAATACGTCATAAATTACTCCACTTGGTCATCTGAGGGTTAAGTAATCCTGTACAATACAGATTCCAGTCTGTATAAGTATGTACGTATAGCAGCTTTTCTTTCTGTTTAAAAGTTTGACGCTAATTATTTCACCTGACTTGAACAAACCACTTTTTCTGCACGCTACACAGTTTCCATTTACTAAATAATCACAGCTCCTATTTTCTATCTCAGACCGGCAGAAAGTTGGAAGGCTATAAAACACGCTCCACTGGGCTATTTCACTTTAGCTGACGTGTCATACTGCATAGACCAACTCTACCACAGGTCCCTTTCTTTCCAGCCTCCATGCACCACGCTGCTTCGCTCACAAATGTCCTCTTCATCCTCCGCCATGGAGAAAAATAATAAAACTGTAAGAGTGCTTTGAGCCAAGTGAGTTGGAAGGGAAGCCCACTTTAATTTTGGCCAACCGGTCTGGTGCCAACACTGACCTGAGAACAGTGTACACTTCATAAACCAGAGAAAGCAATTTCTTGTAGGTTGCATTGTTATAGATCGTTGAACAGGGCCAGTGTTTTTGTGTGTGTGAGCACAAAGCCATCACGTTGGTGCCCGGGCAGTGGCAGCCGGTGTGCTGGCACGCCTCACGGTTATAATGAGAGCGTGGGCTGGCAGCCTGGAACGGCGACTCGCTACGTGGTTTGCAGAGTGCTACTTTGACTGGCAGTAATTTAATCAAATGACATTTTGGTGGCAGTGAGAGCAACAGTGTTTGAAGCCGTGTCAGCATAAAAAAAAAGTACTTATAAGTACACCTGCCAGTCATGCACAATGTTGTCATCACTTTTAATCACACATATCAGGCATAATAACTCTTGGAAAAACCTTCATTTCACTGCTTCAAACATCAACACCCCAACTTTTTATTACTGCGAGTTTTCTATTACAGAGAATAAATTAAACTTCTTGAAGTTGGCTACAGAAACAAGGACAAGGAATGATTTAACAGCAAAGCCCAGGCCAATGCTGCAGCTGGACAGGAAAAAAAAAAAATAATGGTCATTATATGGTAATTTAATCAACATCTTTCATCTCTTACCACTTCTGGTTCTGTTTTATAAAATGGTGACTTGTGTTTTAGGAAGGGAGCCAGAGGATAGGAGGAGTTTACTGTAACATTGGTACATGTAATGTAGTATAATGTCTGCGTCCAACACCCTGAACCTGTGGTGGGCCACTTGTGATCACGAGGCTCTTGAATAGGTCGCCCGGTGGGAGAAACCTGTCTACAAACAATTGCAGTCTGACTCGCACTGCTGGCACTTGATCCCCTTCAATTCATAACAGTCAGATTCCTGACACGCTGCAGTCAGTCAGAGTCAGTCTGCACCAAGGAGTGTATCCCATGTGTGACATGGACATGGCTCTTTGCAATCGGGGATTCGACTGAACTGGCTGCCAACTGGTTGCATTCTGGTTATATAAAAATAAGGTTGCTGAGCACTTAAACTGCCATCTTGCAGGAACTACATCACTATTTTGGGGGGAAATTTTGGGTCCAGATCTATGAGGTTCCAGCTAGACCAGCGGTCCCCAACCTTTTTTGCGCCACGGACCGGTTTATGCCCGACAGTATTTTCACGGACCGGCCTTTAAGGCGTCACGGATAAATACAACAAAATAAAACCAGTACCGGTACCGAAAAAAAGAAGATTTATTCATAACACATGTGAAAAGACCCAGGAAAACCGAGTTAACGATAAAAACGATAACAAAATACCGATAAAAACCCTGAACCATACATTTCACACCTGAGCCTCAACTCTTGCGGCCCCGTACCAAACGACTCACGGACCGATACCGGTCCGAGGCCCGGGGGTTGGGGACCGCTGAGCTAGAAGTAGTTAATATGAATTTTTCTGTAGGTAGATGGCAACAGAATTGCAGTGTTTACAATATGTCACAGTTACAAATGAATTTTAAGTATCTGCCAACTTCAATCACAAACTGACAGCAAGTGGTCACAGACCTGGTCCCATTTTCAAAGCAACCGTTTCAAAGGCAACAAAATCACAAGTTCACACTCATTTTGTTTGTGCCTCAGTATCCAACTGCTGTTTGCCACAGTGTGACTGTAGCGTAAGGAATAAAGTATAAAGGACATTTTAATTGAGCTAATAATCTCTTTTTATTGTGTATAACCTGAGACATAGGAAGAGCTAGTATAACTGTATTCTGTACAGATGTAGTCTGATCTTCCAACTTGTTTTAAGCAATATAACACGTTTAAACACATCTGGAGCATTTTAGAAAAATATGTTGAAATTTTGGGTTTATTCATATGTACAATTATACAAATGTGCATAGCCCCTGGGTCTGAGAACTGAAGCAGATGCCCTAAACCTGCATTCTTTTTCAATGGCCTCTATAGGAAGTCTGAGGGAAAACAGCCTCAGGTTCCTAACTCTGTGACATTTACCACTGTACTTATAGGGTGGTCGGTAATTTCAGATCATATGGAATAAGATAAACTACATTATGTTCATTATTGGAGCCAGAAAGGAGGATTATCCTGCTCAAAACTGTAAACCGTCTCCTTTTTAGGGCCTAGTTTAACATAAGAGTTTGCTACTACTACCAGAAGGGGGCGGTAATGTGTCTACAAGCTGTCTGCAAACTACCAATGATCAACCATAACAGAAAAACACCACTTCCCTAGCTACCAGGAGGTGGACCTGAAAGTTGTGTGTGGTTATATTAGATTTTGCTATACAAAAGAGAAAACTGCAAAGCAAAAAAAAAATGCAGTCATCAAGGATGTTGTGTAGAAATCTTTAAAAAAATAAATGAAAATGAAATCCACTAAAAAACTCTGTTAAGTAAAGCTAGCATATCACAACTATACCATATTTCTACATTTACTATTTATGGATATTTATAAATAAAGGGCGGTGGGGTATTGGTGGGTGGCATCTTCAACAAACCTGCTTTACTGCAATAATTATGAGAACTATGCAAAAAGCAATAAATTACAAAATTCGTTGGCAGTGCACGGGTATTATTTGGCTCCACTCTGTTGTCGTGTGTGACTCACTCTGAGGCGACGGCAGCAGGAATGGGCTCCTGTAGTAACTCCAGACTGTGAAGAATCCAGAAGCAAAGCCACGGTCGGCTAGCATCCAGACACTACTCGCACAGACACACACACACACACGCAAAATCAAATGGGCATCACATGACCGATTACAGCTATAAATGAGATTGTGAGATCAGCCAGTCAGAGGCACAGATGAGAGAAAAACAACTCTGCCAGACACACAAGGGGCAGGAGGAGGAAAATGATGGGAGTGAGCCACACAGAAACATCATACAAACTCATTTTCTGCAGTTGGTAAATGGACTTTATGATTATGTCTGCCATTTATGATGCAAATATTAGTTGTGTGATGCTTTTTGTGCTGATTTTATTACATATAATTCAAACTCAGTTTGTTCTCTTTAGCACTGCGTACACTTAACTACACAAATTGGCTGTCTGCCTGCTTTTGTGTGATCAAAGGAAACGCCACTGAAATAATGAAGGTACTGAGCTGAAGAAAAGGAGAAACACAAATGCTTTTCTCTCTTCTGGCTAGAGTAACAAAAAGCACACACATTAAAAAAGTAAAAGATTTTAAAAAAAAGCAGTGACTTTGCCAGAAGCAGACAACTATATTTTTTTGGCCAATTGAAAATTGCAGCATTTCTATTTAAAGCAGAGGATAACAATTCGGCATTTTTCCAGAGGCAGTGAGATTTGTGTCTTACTGTTCAGCACACGATATTAAGCACACACTCACCAGCCACTTTGTTAGTTACACACTTAACGGCTTGCTAATGCAAATAGCTAATCATTCAAACAATGAATGTGGAATGGTTGTGCCAGACCAGCTGATCTGAGTATTTGAGAAACTGCTGATCGACTGGAATTTTCACACACAATCTTGCGCTGTAGGGGAACAGGAGATTCTCATCATGGATGTGTGATGGACAAAACTGCAGCAATTGTGTGATGCTATCATCATAATATGGACTAAAACGTCTGAGCAATGTTTCCAGCACTGAACAGCTCAGCTCAGAAGGCAAAAGGAGCACAACTAATAAAGTGGCTGATGAGTGTAAATACAACGCCTACTTTGATTGAAATACAGGTTTATAAGAAAAAATAAAACTACATCTACATATCTACAACACATAATTTGTGTGTGTTTTCTTTATTTATTAGTAATTTACTTTACCTCATAAGCATCTGATAAATGACGTAAGCCCTTCTTGAGATACTGGTAGTGTTGTTCCCGCAACAACGTTGGCCTGAAAAACAAACGAGGGACAAAAAGTTAAATGTCAAACAACTTGGAATTTTTTTTTTAAATAAATAAAAACAAAATCAGAAAAGTGTCAGTACTCATAATTTCAAAACTTAGACACACAATTCACTTGTTTTTCTAACATTTGTAAGTTTAAATTTTAAAAAAAGAAGAACCGATTTATGTGTCAAAAATTAATTATTCACCAGGTAGCCCAAAATCTGAGAAACACAAATAAAATGATCGTCTACGCAAGGGTTTGTGATCAAACTCTGCATTATTTATTCACTCGTTTCAGATATTCAGATCCTCAGCAGTCTAATTAGCGACTTTTGTTTATTTCCTACCTTATTTTTTATTCACTTTCTATTAGGAGAGCTTTGAGGCCTGTCCTCATTAAGAACAAAAAGAAAAGAGAAACCAAAGCCAGGCAAACCAAAACATCAGCTTAGCCTTTCAAGTTTTAAAGTATTTCTCAACAAAACTAAAAAAAAAAAAAGAAAAGAAAAGAAAGTCATCATGTCTATCATATTTTTCAGCACTGTGTTTTTTTAATTTGTTGTCAATAGATTTTTATGCATAAAACTCTTAAAACTATCTAGGGAGCAGCACCACAAACCACCCATTAATGCTGTGGTATGTGATACTGGTCCATATCATATTCTTATCCCGAATAAACATCAAATTAAATTGAGGTAGACATATATATAATATATAGGAAATTAAGGCAAAAACTAATAAAAATAAACATATGAATGAAAGAATGCTTTAAAACACTATAACAGAATGACAGAAACTAAGGAGCCGCATAGTTAATCTTTAAATGTTTGAAGGAAAATTCAGTCTGCAGCTCTTCATAAACATAAGTCTGACTATATATCTGCATCAATGACAACTGATACCCACCCACTCTGATTCTCTGCTTGACCTTTCCACACAGTGTTCGCTACACCTGTTATAATATGCGCTTTCTACCAACACAGAATGAGTCACAGATCACTACATGACAGAAGCAGAGCTCCACATCTAAAACCTCGTCTGTCCACCACACAAATATATGTTCAACCCACCCTTTTAAATGCTGAGAGCTCGACAGGCTACACGCAAGTGTACACAACGAAACCAAAAATTAGTGAAAGAAAGAAAACAAAAAACAAAATGTACAAACAAAAATACAACTAAAAAGATAGGGGGAAAGAACAAATTAAAGAAATAAATGAATGACCAAAACAAATAAATAAATAAATAGAGCAAAAGAAAAAGAAAACGAATGACCAAATGATCGGAAGGAAAAAGAAATTAATGAAAGAATAAAAGCTATGGAAAAAAAACAGTGAATAAAAGAAGGAGAGAAAGACTAGATAGAAAGAATAGAAGAACTAAAAGAGAAAGAAAGCACATAAAGAAAGAAAAAATATTACAGGCAAATTATCTAAAGAAATAAACTAATGAAGGAAAGAAAAACAAACAGCGGAACAAAAAATGAAGGCACAACAAAAAGATATTTTTACAGATTGCTGACATTGATTATAGGTTTTGTCGACCCAGCTAATTCAAAGAACTTGCCAAATTTGCTTTGTCGTACGCTCATCAGGACATTTCTGTTAGAGCTTGTAGCTGTGGATCCCTTAACCAGAGGCACTGAGGGTTAAGACCCTACTTTCAAATCCCTCCTCAAAACTTATTCTTACAGAAAGTAATTTTTAATAATAAAAATGTTCTCATTCCGCCTTTATTTATTCTTAAATACTTCATTTTACCCATCCTGTAAATCACTCACTGTTTTTATATTTCATATGATCCATTTATTATGTCCTATAAAGCACTTTGCAACTATGTTTTAAAAAGCGTATCTAAAAACTTTAAGTCTTGTCTCCCACCTGTTTGAGGTCAAGTCCCGGCCAAGGCTGAAAAAACAATTATCACCACTAAAAGCAGGACCTCAGCTGATGAATATCACGGATTCTTTAGTAGTACTAAAATGCATTTCTCCATTGGTTGCAGTACCGCTGACATTCACATCTAGCAGTTGTCATAGAAATGAGATGAGTCACCTCATTGAGAAGCGACGGCAGCTGATAGCAGAAGCAAACTACGTGGGCAGATCTACTCGCCGCTAAGATAACAGCCATCGTGCATCACAGTGCAGCCTTCTCTAATAGCAAACAAACAGCAGGTGTTTGTGGGTAAAAAAAAAAAAACATAATAACATCTACGGCCAATAATGGTGTTCCTGTAAATGCCTCATAATGGCTGTTCATGTAGTCACCTTTATGAGTGACTGATGAATACGTAATTATTATTGCTATGGCTACACAACGTCTGGCCTACTTGTCAGCAAGAGTCTGAAAATGCACACTTTTCTGTCATAACCAGGCCAATTTAGTGTCCTGGTTTCAGGTAATGACTTTAACAATGTAGAAAACCAGGTCTGAGTCTTTAAAAAAAAACAACAAAGTAAGATTTTGAGATTTTTATAAAGAGACAAGGCAATTCTACTTTTCTGTTTCAAAAGAGTCACCTGACAAGGAACTCCAAAGAACCCATCCCGTCTCCTTTTTCAAACATCAACATTACCCATAAATGACACAATCCCACATATAGTGAAAATACTTTGGAATGCACTGAAAATTGGTATTGGTCGACGTTTTCCTTACTGTCTGCTATCGGCCCATTGGCAAATAAATTGCCAATCAATGATGGCAGTGTTTATCACCTACATCCTTACATCTGTAATCTACTTTCCTCATTTTGTATGATGGAATGTGTGATTCTAAAAATGTACTGCAGTGTGAAGGAGGACTTCAAATTGTTAATTGTTCCCCTTGGACAAAAGGAGAAACAACCCCCCTCCTCCTTTAGCGGATATCCAAAATCTCTATAATGAGAGCTCATCACTCCCCGCAAACGGGATAAACATAGAAATTAGTGGGAGATGATTAAAATTCTGGAGCCTACAGGTAGATGTTGGTGCAGTTTAGGGATTGAAAATGTTGGCAGCAACACATGGCAGCATCAGCATTAACATGTCAGAGGGAGAGATGGGGATTTGCAGTTTAATTAAACATTCAAATCTGAAGGTGGTGTTTGATATATGAAGTGTGGAGAACGAGGCACATCACAGGCTGTAGTGGGCTGAGCTGTCTGCCTGAAAAAGCTCACAGACTCTGCTCCATTGTATTCTACAACACACTGCGGATACTTACTGTGGTAAGCTGTGTATTTGCTTGTAAACACTCATGACTTCTTGAATGGATTTTTCCACCTTTTTCTAAAAATAAAAAAAAAGAAAGAGAAAAAAAGCAGCATGTGATTGGTTGTTATGAAGCTTATTTTGAGGGGAAAAAAACATATTTTAGGCATTTCAGAAAACAGGATTATTTCCTATTTAAAAATCTGGACTAGCATCAGCCACAAAATCCAGAAAAGGTGCGATTGATGTGTAAACCCCTGAACATTAACAGCTCATGTGTGTTTTGTGGTCAAAACTGTCAACTCAATCAATTCAAAACATATAACCTCGTATTTGTGCCTTACACATGACCTATATTATGGAAAGTGACTGAAAGAGCGTGAGCTACTTTATCAACGTTAGCAGCCAGGAATATTTAAAACTTCTATCATAATAAAATGGGTAACTTTTGACATTATTTGTTCATGTATAGCTTAATTTAGACCAGGGATGTAAAACATATGACAAGTGGGTGAAAAAAGCCAGCCAAAGGGTCCAATTTGACCCTCTTGAGGGCTTTGCAATGTGTGAAATTTCTTGTGACATCACCAATAGTCACTACTCTTCCTGCTATGGGGATATGCTACAATATGCATACATTTCTGATTGTACTGTTTTTTTAAGTGTATGGTGTCATCAAAAGGGGTAAAAATCAGCAAAATTAGCAAAAGCAACAAGGCACCTAGATGGACACTGTCATTCCACCTGATCGAGTTTTATGTATGTTTGCAGAGACCAGAAACATAAATAGTACATCTTATAAGTTACACTCTAACATAACTATCATAATAGTTCTTTTAAACTATATATGACCATTTAACAGTGTACCTGTAACCTGTATATTTTCATTATCTTTTTCTCATTGCATCTTTCTCCTCCTCTTCTTCATCTGCCTGATCCGCCATCACTGCTCTCATTTCCACCTCATTCCCACCTCATTTCCTGAGACAGCCAGGTCTTCATTTGTTCACTTGGCACTTTTAAATGTTTTCCTAAAGTATGAACAAATTCAGGTACTAAAATATTGATAAATCACTGAATTGTGCATACCCACTGTAAGAGACAAACAGTGATTTTGACACCCTGGATTAAGATGTGTGTGCATGCTGCAGCAGCTGTCGCACCTTCCCACACAGACTCGAGAGAAAGATCTCTTTTTGCAAATAGCAAAAACGTACATAACAATAATGTTTGCACCCCCCGAAAAAAATGAAAGATGAACTTTTTAGAAATGAGCAAAAACGGCAGTCTGAATCCTAGTTTCCTTTTGTATTAATGCAGTTCTAACTTGTGCCTTGACTGAAGTGATAACTGTTACTGGATCTGATCTAAAATGATTGCAGTGGAGTAACTTTCAAGAACAGTGCCCAGGATGCAGAGATGTTCAGACGCTGTCAGAAATTGACGTCTTATAAGGTTTTTTCAAAATAAAAGCCCTCTCCTGCTATCATGTTTTAATTGGGAAGAAACTAAAGACAAAGTTAGACTTTATGTCATGCCCAGGCTTAACTATTTTAATTAGTTGGCTAGCAGCTAGCTACATTCAAACTTAATCTCATTAAGGAACAAAGCTAGCCATCCATGGGCTAAATGGATAAAGCACGGCGAACTAATGCCCGCAAACAAGTTTCTGATTACTTTTTCAATCAAAGTGCCGACATTTTAGCAATATAACGCATTGTGTGTATGGCAGCTGAGTTTCTGTGCACTTTTTTACACCCAGACTGGAGAGCCGCATGTTAGCATTAGCCACACTGCCTTATAAAAAAAGAAAAGCTAACGCTCGTGTGCTTACCTGCTCCACAGAAGTCACCGTCTCTACCCCGTCATCCAAGAACATTTCTGCCGATTGCTGCTCACGGAAACACCACAGAGGGTTAGGCATGTTGTCCATGGTGGTGAAGGGACCTCTTTAGATGTGCGGACGCTCTGAGTGAAGATATAATTTTGTCGCTATTGGTTTGTTTTGACAGTTCACTCACACTTTCGCTGGACTCCGCTCACTTCCTGTTGGGCGGAAACTGCGTGGATAACTGTTACGGTGTCTCCAAAGGAACAAACTTCTTTAGTGGCGTTTTATTCACTGAACGCGAGAATGCAAAGAAACGAGCGGTGCCGCTTGGAAAAGTGGTAAACATACATTTTAAGTGTTTATGAGCGTGTGTATTGTGACCATTTTAATTTAATTTCATTAACTGGCATTCTGAGAGTCAATGTAACCGCAGGTAATATTCCTGCTGGTAAACTACCCGGTGGGGGGCGGGGGGGATACCGGAAATAGTTCCGTTTTGCCTTCCAAATTAAAACTGAAAGTTATTTAAGATAAAAATCGACCACCTATAAGAAAGGGTTTCACGGTTACATATAACAAATTCCTCTCTCGCCCCTGCGGGCGGTCTATAGTTCAAACTCGTGTCCTCTACCAGACGCCTGGGAGGTTGAGGGTCCTGCGCAGTATCTTGCTGTTCCTGGGACTATATACAATAAAATAGGACTATAATTAATTGCACATTTGTTTGTTGATGTTATGTGCATATGTTAAGAGGCTTAATTAAGCTTTTGCACATTTACTAAACTCTATTTTTAAGGCCCGGTGTTCTGACAAAACGTCCTACTTTGGCAAAACGTCCTACCGTAAGTAGTTTATGCACATTTCTGCTGTCACAGAGTCATTCCAGCACAAATGTAAGGAGGTATGACGGTTTGCCACTTAACTTTGCCCATCAGAGTATGCTTGTAGCTCATAATTATAAAGCCAGGACGTTTTGCCACTTCATTTTAGCCGTTAAAGTATGCTTGTAGGTCACATTCACAAAGGTAGCATGGTTTGGTCCTGAGTAAAACTTTAGGACTATAATTGTTGTTGTTGTTGTTAGTATTATAGAGATGACTGTCTGTCAGACATATACATTGTTATGTATTAAGTGCTGAGAATTATTGCATGTGGTATGAAAGATTTCCTACGTCTGACCTTGTAGCAGTATAGCTGGAACAGTCTGTTGTAGATCCTGTCTCGGGACAGATACAGGCTGTATATCCAACCTATCTCTGTGGCGCCTAGCCCTGTAGATGCTACAAATAATAATCTACTCAAAGTAGCAGATTGTTTGGACTTGATTGTTATTATTGTTGTTATTACTGCATCCCAGAAATGTGCTGCAAGACACCAATAGCACCATACCTGCCTAAGGAAAAAAAAAGACAAGCTTTATGTCTTTTCCTAGCTTTAGAAACACGTTTTTAAACAACCAATTTATGTTTTGTAATTCATAAACATTTTTAGATTTTGTTTTGGCAGATTTAAACAGCTAAAGTCTGGGAAATTTGGGCCTGGTGTATTATTTGTTGTCACTATCAGAACTTTTAAAGCCAACAGCGTGTACAGAACATGTTAAAATTCAAAACTAGTAGCGCGAAAGGGCCACTTTTATGTTGAAAAACATCACCGGAAGTGTCTTTTTATCATCGAGTCTCACCTGACAGCGGTCCACCGCGCCCAGTGGAAGCTGGAGGCTGACTGTGGAGCTGGGGCATCCTTGTTTTGTTAACCACCGACCCAACACCAGTGAGCAAAAAAAAGCGAAGTCAAAGCCGTTTATGCTGAGCTTCTGAGCAGATATGGGATGCAGGTGGGGAGGGGTCGTTCGTCCATCGCTGAGTTAGCTGACTCCGGCTTTTATATTTCAACAATACGTGCAACACTATGGCTAAGCAGTACGATGTGCTCTTCCGACTCCTGCTTCTCGGAGATTCTGGGGTTGGGAAAACATGCTTGTTATGCAGATTCACGGACAACGAATTTCACCCATCTCACATCTCCACCATCGGTAAGACGCTGCACTGCCAGCAGGACTCGTTTGTTACCTGTTTTCTGCACTTCATGTTGATCAGCTTCCTGATTTATCCTAACCCTCTTTCATCGTTTTATATGTGTGTGTGTGTCCCTTTTTTGTGGCCAATAATTTTTTACCAATTAGATCCAATAAGGTTGAACGGGAAAGTGCTGCGTTATTACTTAACCATAGCAGTGAATTCATACAGCAGAAATAGAAAAGCGTGATTGGATTGTTTGGAGAAGCCCTGAGAGGGGAAGAGCCAACACTTGGCAGCCATGCAGATGAGTTCACCAACTACCAGCGCTTGGCACTGACTATGCAAACGAGTGCCATTCAAAAAAAATAACAAAAAAATTTATATATATATATTCTCATATATATGAATGAGAAGTGGACGTTTTGCATCAGCATCCTTGTTACCGGTTAAAGTGGGGCCCTGGAGTCAGCAGGTGTACATTAATTGGCTGCAAGTGGTTTCTGATCAAAGTTCCTTCTCAACTCAATGCCTGGCACAAATTTAGTGACCCATTCTGTGAGGTCTTTAAATAAAATGTAAAATCTTGTAAAATGAGAGTTTGTCAAATGATTAAAACTGCAAACATCACTGACTAAATATCAGTTACACAATCCTGGTATGCACTAATCAGATGTTCTCTCTGTGACTGACAGGGCTGACATGTTCAGCTCCTTCTCTGTTTGCAGAACAAACTCGTAGATTTGCCACTTCCCCGTCGATGACTATTGACTCAGCAAAGCCGAGCCAGCCTTCATTCTCATAGTTAATATGGGCTGTGCGCTTCGTAGTTTGGATTCAGAGTCACGACAGGCGCATTACCATGTTTTCCTTTGAGGTGAGGGAAATAAGGATATACAGTAAGCAGTGGGTTTTACTCACATGCTGCTGCAGAGTCTGCAGGCTGTGCTCTCTGTGTGTGTTTAGTTAATAGAGAGATCTGCAATTTGCCAGAAATGAAGAAGGGAGCATACAAACATTGCCGTGGGTGAAGAAAAAGTCAGGAAATGCTCCTGCTGGTTGTGAGTGATAACTTACTCTTGTAGTGAAAAGACACACAGAACATGTTGTCGAGATAAGGTCGAGGCAATGAATCATGAATCCGGTGCTAAGCCATGTATTTACAGGCGGATATTACTTCACAAGATCCAATATAAAAAGGGAATATAAACACGACCGTGTCTCTATTTGTTTCTTCCTTTTTATTTTTGGACTCCTTTAGTAGTAGTTAAATAAATGCCTTTGTATTAGTTTGAATAATGCTCCTGTAAATAATCCACACTCTATTAAGCTCAAATTCATTTAAAGGCTTGTCTTCCCTCATGTTTTTGCCAGCCAGATGTGATATATGCCCACATGCATACAGCTGCAAAGGCTGCAGTATGCTATTTTAAGTCCTAGACCTATAGCACTCCACAGGAAACTTCCACCCTGGAGAGAGTGATGCTTACAACCTATGCAGCAAGCCTTTCTCTTGTCTCCTACAAGGAAAATCCCAGCTGTTTGTGTATGTTGAAAATGATGACTATATCGATCTTTTTGTGCTTTTGTTAGACCATACCCAGTGTTCACAAGCACAGCTGGATGTGGTAAGAATCTGCCGTCTGGCAGGCAGTGAAATCCAGACTCATATGGGCCAGAAGAGCTGTTGGCAGCAGGTGGTGCCTATAAGCCACACTGAGAGGTCTTTCATGAAATAATTAAAAGTTAATTCTTCTGATAAACAGGGCCCACAAACTCCAAGGGGAAAGAGAGAGCAGGAGCTCAAGAGTGACCATCATCAGTGCTTTCCTTCAGCGGTTCAATGAATCATTTCCCAACCTTCACGCTGACAGAGGGATATAAATTCTCTCCCCTGTCCCCCTCATTGGTTATTCCATTATTTATCACACCCCTTTACGGTCCACTCATTCATTTTCCCGCTCCTAATTATCCCCAAAACTGCTGCTCCCATGGCTTCTCATTTTTTCCTTCATAAAACACTATAAAACCTTTGTCTCTCATTAAGCTGATGCTCCTGCTGTTACTCAGAATGCTACAATCACAACATGCAGACATTAACAGCTCCTAAACAGTGTGATAATGAATAGATATTTCTAAGTATGTGGATACCTGAAAACATATATATGAATTTTCATTGCTGTTGTTATACTGTAGACATTAATCTGCTGCAAGGCATTTGAAGACGGTGAATTTTCTCCCATATAGCCACAAGAGCATGAATTAAGGTTGTCAGCTGTGACTTGTGGGGGAAGGGTTTTTAAGTGTTTCCACACCTGAAATCCATCAAAACTAGCTGTTTTGATGGATTTCAACTAGCTGTTGTTGTTTAGCTGGCATTGCGTGGAGGATATTGTCATGTTGACATGTTGTTAAACTAACAGGCTTGGTTCAGACCAAAACTATAAAAACAAAGCTGGGAAAACACGCCCACTGTTTCTAGAACTGCATTTTCCTGTGTTTTTACAGCATTTTGTTGTCACGTGACCTGTAAATGCTCTTTGGCATTTGATGACAGGTCAGTCCCTGCCATTTCTGCAGGAAGCAATTTTAAGTTATACATAAATATAAAACTGTCAAATTGCATTCATTTACTGTAAAGTACATGCAGACAGGTTTTCTAGCATTAAACAGTTATTTTTACACTGAAATTACTGTAATTTAGATCAAGTTTCCTTCTATAAAAACATCGCAATACTGTGCTGTGTAAAATATTGGCTATACACTGTAATATTGTCAGCCTGTTATTTAATGTCATTTTAACGCCGATACTTTAATAACCATTGGAAGATTAATTTTGCATGCTGTAAATCTATATACACAATCACTTTATTGCAAAACCCAGTTCAACTGCTCGTTTACACAAATATCTATCTGCCAATCACAAGGAAGCAAATCAGTGCATTTAGGCATGTGGACACGATCAAGACAATGGACATGAATTCGAAACAGGGCATCAGTAAGAAGAAGAAAAGTGATTTAAGGACTTTGAACATTGCATGGTTGTTGGTGCCAGATGGGCTGGTCTGAGTATTTCAGAAACTATTGAAGTGCTGTGATTTTCATGCATAGCCATCTCCAGAGTTTACAGTCGGAGAGCAGAGAAGAATTGCCAGGCTGCCTTGAGCTGATAGAAAGGAAAAGGTAACTGAAATAAGCACTCAGTGCAATCAATGTATGCAGAAAAGCATCTGTGAAAACACGTTGAGCCTCACATGGGCTACAGCAACAGAAGAGGACACCAGGTGGCACTCATGTCAGCTAAGAAACTGAGCCTACCTCTCAGTGGACTCACCAAAATTTGACAACAGATGACTGAAAAAAGGTTGCCTGACCTGATGAGTCTTGATTTCCGCTGTGACATTTGGATTATTGTGTCAGAATTTGGCATAAGCAACATGAAAGCATAGATTGATCCTGCCTTGAGTAAACAGTTCAGACTGGTGGTGGTGGTGTAATGGTGTGGGGGATATTTTCTCGGCACCATTTTTGAGCCCCTTAGCACCAACACAACAGCCTACCCGTGTACTGCTGCTGACCATCTCAATCCCTTTATGGCCGATTAGCCATCTTCTGTTTTTATTTCCAGCAAGACTGCATGTCACAAAGCTCAATCATCTTTCTGGAACATATCATTGAATATCCTGCACGTAGATGGCCTCCATGCTCATCAGATCTTAATCCAGTAAAGCACCTTTGGGATGTGATGGAACAGGAGATTTGATCATGATTGGACGTGCAGCTGACAAATCTGCGGGTACTATGTGACGCTATCATGTCGGTGTGGTCCAAAATCTCTAAGGAATGTTTCCAGCAACTTGTTAAGTTTGTATCATGCAGAATTAAAGCACTTCTGAAGGCAAAATACTCACGCAGTGCAGACCGTCATGTGTGACTTACAAATCTTCTGCCAGAAATCTACTTTATAACTTGTGACATAGTCAGGAACCTCTTTTAAGCTTATGGCGTAACCTTCCACGTAACCTGATGTGCACCTTGTGAGAAGTGTAACTATACGTCCGGTCAATGCAACCTGCAATGACTTGAATGGCGTAGACGTTTGCAGCGTAGGATTAAAAATTCCCACAGAAGACTAAATCAAGCTTTAATCCGTGTCCACATTTGCGTCTCCTGAGTTACGTTTGTTGTCTTTCTTGCACTGAGACAAGATCCCTTTTTTCATTAGTATTCACCGTTGCCATGTTACACTGGAAACCACTTAACACATCCACAGCAATCAAAATCTAAGCACTAGCTACAAAATAACACCACATTGCTTTTAAATATGAACTTAATATTTACACTTCCTTAATTAGCCATGTCTGGCCTGGGTCCAGTTTATTTTTTAAATTTCTGTATGTTATGCACTAATTGAAGTAGTGGGTCATCTCTAATATGCTTTTAAATCATTAGACTCCACAGAAACTTGCCTTTATTATTATTTTCTATTAGATTTAACACAAGCATTTGAAGTATTCACAAAATAAAGCACCTTACTTACCTTAAAAAATTCCTATATCTTTTACAATACTTTCTTCCAGCATATTTAGATTCATTGCCTTCTGAAAGAGGTGTTCGATAGGCAGTTAGTGTGAGTCACTTGGTCTCTTTACCATGAAATAAAATCAGTGCTATAGTCATTAAAACTGCCACTGCATGTATGAAACGAGAAACTATGACTTAGCTTTCTAGTTTCAGCTGACTAAAAATGGAAAGATTGAATATTAAGAGTCAAACAAGGCCACGGTAATTGGAGCAAGAGTTCTGATCGCACCTGAATGAGAAATACTTCCTCTCTTGTTGAGGTATTTCATTTTATTTTCACAGATAGCTGTGTTCGGGGGCTGGAGCGTGCACACTTGTCTGACAAAGAGCAGCTGCAGAGATGATTTAGTAATGGTATTCAGTCACACTGCTGAGTTTAATCTTCCTCACTGTTACCTTGCCAGTCTTGTCACTGGCCTCATTGGACCTCCTGGCTGTCAAAACACCAATAAAATATCAGCCCTGTGCTGCTTTATATCATAGCTCAATAAGCAGCTGTCCACATTGTACTTATCCCGGTGGTGTTATGGTTATACACGTAGCTCGCTGCTGCTCGATAAGCTCAGTGCTCTAAAGGGTCAGAAATGGATTACGGCCAGCACAGATGGCTATCCTATTGTAGGAGGTTATCAGGGAAACAGAGGTGTTGTCATAGACTTGGCTTTTCTGCGCCTGTCCATAGCACAGATAGCGTAATCTTACGAGTATATTATGTCAGCTGAGGTGGCTATAGTTGAGGTTGTATTTGTCAGGAAGTTTCAGATGGCTGGCGACTTTACTGCATGTTTCTCTTACTGCAGTTCCTGTCACGTCTCTAATGTGTCTTTCTTAAAAAAGACAGGAAAAAGATATAAATACACACAGTATACAGCGTTTTGTCTTGAGTCAACCCTCATTTCTACTACTATAGGCGTCTTTTAGTTTGCTAGGCTTCTTGAAGGACATTCAAAGCTCTAATTTGGATTTTGTTCTGATCACTGTCAAGATGATTCCACACTGCTTCAGTAACTTTGAGGTCCAGGCTCTGGGAAGGCCAATCCATGACTGATAGTGTTACTATCTGCGTGTGCTTGCATTTGAAGTATTTGGGAATATTGTGATGCTGAAAAATTGACCTGTTGTTTCATTTTTCTATATGGTATTACAAAATCCGGTGGTACTTTGTGTTCATAAATTAATCCGTTTTGAAAAGATTCCCAACACCGCTGGTTAAAATTCAGCCCCAAACCACGACAGAGCCTGCACTCTGTTTTACAGATGTACAACTGGAGAGATTCAGTGATATTCCTCTCTGCTGACCTCCTGCATACACATCGACAATGATTTCCTTCTTTCTGAATGACTTTCAGATGCTGTTCATTTGCTATAGATTAGTTTTTTTTAGGCCTTTTTTTTTCTCAAGTTATCCAGTTCCCCAAAGATACCATTTAGAATTGGTTCTTTCCTAAATTAGGTGCACAAGAATTTGTATCTAACATTTAATCATAGAGTATAAACTTTTTGACCAATTGACCCTGAACGTTTCATACTGAGAGTCATTTTCAATGGTTACTCGGACACAAAAAGATTCACAGTGCACAGCCAAGATTGACGCACCAAAACCAGAAGGTCGTCCCCTTTTTCTATCACCATTACAACTTCCTCCTTCATCCACAATGTGGCTCAGCTGCAGACAGTTCAGCGAGAAGTGGCTCAGATCACACGGCTGAGCTGCCACCCTCAAGCACAGATTAGGTACAGGCTACAGAAGTTTGTGAGATTACTACTTTTGCAACTCTAAATATTTCTTCTGTCAAACTTTTAGTCTTAATTGTCAACCACTGCTGACTGAAGTAAGCTCCATGAATTGAATATGTTTTACACAACTCTTTCTGGAGGCTTTGCAGAAGTTTTTCATACATGCACTCATACACCTCAAGATCCTTAAACAGATTTCATTTTAATTAAATCTTTCTAAAATAATTTTTTTAAGACATGTGACATTTTAGTACTGATAAAAAAGGTTTTAAGTAGAGATTCCTTAAACTCATCAGCATTTGCCTTCAGCATTTCTATACTTATTTGTTTCCTTCTTCTTTGAAGCAGCTGACATCTATTAGTAAGGTACATTTCTGCCATCTACTTGGCTTGAGTGTAGTTAGAAGACCCTTTGTTATAAAATCACTCCAAGGGTTCAGTATTAATCATCCAAAGTTTTTGTTATACTGTGTTAAAGCAACATTTTTCCTGGATAACCTTCTTTTCAACCCATTAAAGCAGACTGTGTCATCCTGCAACTGTCAAATACAACAGGTGCCAAGGAATGTAAAAGCTACTTCACTAACTATAAACTAGCATAAACCCCTTTCCTATGAATAGACACATTACAAATGCTAACTTAATGACGTGTCTTTTTCTTCTCTGGTCCTCAGTCACATGTTGGCTGCATAACTTGGTATTCAGTCATAAAACACTTTGACAACCTTTTCTCTTGGACCTTTTCTAAAATTCTGTAGAATTTTTCCTCCGGCTCAGATATTTTAGCCATGTTAAAAAGACATGTTCCACTGGTTTTCTCCCTTGACATCGCTCAAACCCCGTGTTTTGCTTTCACATCCTCGCTCTTGCTTTTATTCCCTCATGTGCTATTATCAGCCTTAAATTTAAAAAAAAGTTTTGCCACGTTTTTCCTCTATGTGTTCCTGGTACTGAAGAATCCCAATAAGATTGTGTTTCAATACAGATTAATGACAAGTTTATTATTGCCAAAGAAGGATTGCCCCTTGTCCTTGTGTTCCCCAAAGACAACAGCTGTTGACAGCTGTTGTCTGTCCTCTGCTAGTAATGCTAGTCATGCATGTCAGATCCATCCCCCAGTGACTGGGTGTCAGTGCCAGAGCATCCATCCGTCCATCCATCTGTTAGTGAGCCTGTCACCATTACCTACAGCACGCTGACATATTTTACTGCCTAATCCGTCTTGCACAGTCAAACATAGTCATCCCAGTAATTAGTCAAGTCAATTTTGGGTGTGTAGCCATTTGTTTTTACATGGCTCTCAAACTGCTGATTGTGAAATGCTGCCGTGTTCAATTAACTGCTGTCTCTCATACTGTGCACATTGTGCCTCTGAAGGGAAGAAGCAAAGCTGACAAGAAGCGTTTGTTTTTTTCAAGGTGTTCCTCAAGATTAATGTTTTTTTTTTACAGAGCTACAAAAGCTGAGCGCAGGATTTAGTATGCAGTATTCATATCGCTAACTCAAATGTGTGCAAGTCACGGACACGATTCAGCTCTATTCTCTAGCATATATTCCCTCATGACAATAAAAAGCAATAACATTTCGAATAGTAACAGACTGTCAATCAAATGTACTAGTGTGTTTCCTTTTAAGGCTTTTTTAACCGATTGCAGATAGTTGCAACATTTATGGCTGTAACAGCAGTTACACATGCTTTTTTTTTTTAAATTCTGTCTTTGAACAGCAGTATTCAGGGCGTTCTACATTTTTTCTAATGCAGACTGAAAAATGTGGGGAAAAGAAGCTCAGAAAACAGACATTTTTATGTTGAAGGCTGTCTTTGTTTCTACGTGCTTTGCAACTACAACTAAATTTGCCTCATTTCGCACAGTTGTTATAAAGTAATCAAAAGCAATATAAAAGATGAATGTCGCCACGGTGATGCCACGCATGGGTGTTGAATTCTGCATAGCGGAGGTTCAGTGTTACCATTTGGCCGCTGACAGGTTTTTCTTAGAGCTAAAAATGCCCACAGGCTGGGGTGCTAATGCTAGCAAGTTTGGTTAGCAAAGTGAACTGTATACATGCAATGAAAAGGCATAGATATGCAAAGCTGAAGTACGAACCTTTTTGGTGGTCTGCATCAATATTAATCTGATTATTCCATTAAATGCTCAAAAAGGCACAAACACATTGGAGAGCCAACTTCGTTTAGCGGAGATGAACTGAAAGTTAAAGTGACCACACTCGTAACTCCAGTGTGCAGAGAAATAAGTTATGAATAAAACAACTTTAAATTGTTATGAAGAGGGAAACTGTCCTAAGAGGCTCAAACAATTTTTCTACCAGGCTGTAAACACACTTTTTTTCTGCTGTAAAGTTGGCCCTTTAACATGAAAGTCTATCGGGACTGGCTCATTTTTGAAGCCTCAAGTGGCCATTCTAGCAACTGCAGTTTTTGTTGGGTTTTTCAGCTTCAGGGGTTCCTGCTTGTCCAATGCCAGCTTGATGGAAAAACCCCTTCTTCCTGTCAATAGGATAAGTTTTGTAAAATGGCTGGCAGGATGTCTGACTGGATGAAAAACCCACTGAAGTTGATTTTTTTTTTTTTTTAGCAGCTGAAAGAAGACAGTGTAGGCTGAAGCATGACTTGCTTTTCTCAAAATAGAACTTAGACTTTAATGATTTGTCAGTTTAGTTTTCTTGATTTTCCAGATTTGGTCAGATTCGTATTTGTAGACATTCACTGCTAAACTGCAGAGCCCATTAGGCTTTCTGTCTATATCCGCATTTTCTGCTCAAATCATTACAATTTCCATGAATGACTATCTGACTTGCTTAATACAATGCAGGAAGACAGCATCTTTTTTTAATGGTCTCCTCTCTTGTCTCAAGCCTCGGGCGCAGCAAGCTGCTGATTGTGATGCTGACCTTTCATTTAGTCTGAAATCTCTCTGGTCAAAGGCAAAGGTTGAGTATAACTTTTAAATGAGGCCCCTTATTGTCAAGCCAGTTCACTCTAGCCTCCAGCAACATTCACTGGACTCCTTCTTAGCCCAAGTATAATCTGAAAACAAGTTCGGCCAGCTGTAGTAGATATGCCAGCTTTTCCTTATGTCAGTGTCTTAGAAAATGAACCTCATAATAAAAAACACAAGCAGGACGTTTTCCATTTCTGTGAATCGATTGGACCCGGTAGCTCTTTCTGTGCGCGTGATGCTGGCTGTGGCACAGGGGTGTTGAGTATCAGGTTAATTGGGATGAACAGTTAATTGATTTCCCAGGGATTAGTGCGGTCTATAGAAGCCTGTGGGTGTGCTTTGTATTGACTTAACTGCATTAGTCTGCATTATAGATAGAGAAAGGAGATGAGGAAAACAATGACTGTAGTTGAATGTAAAATCTGATTGCTTTGTTTAGGCAAGGCAAGTTTATTTGTATAGCACAATTCAACAACAAGGGGATTCAAAGTGCTTTACAGAGACATTAGAAACAAAAACAAATAAAAAGCATGATTTAAAATTGATTAAAACAAGCAAACAAACAAACTAATTAACAAACAAACAAAACAGTATATAAAATCAAAACAGATAAAATCAGAACAGTAGATAAAATCAGTAGTTAAATGTAAGTTTTGAAATTTAAGCTTAAAAGTGTGGATTTGGTGCTTTATTCAAATGCAGCTGAGAATAGGTGAGTCTTCAACCTGGATTTAAATAAACTGAGTGTTTCAGCTGATCTGAGGCTTTCTGGGAGTTTGTTCCAGATATAAGGAGCATAAAAGCTGAATGCAGCTTCTCCGTGTCTGGTTCTGACTCTGGGAACTGATAAAAGACCAGATCCAGATGACCTGAGGGATCTGGAAGGTTCATACTGGGTCAGGAGGTCACTGATGTATTTTGGTCCTAAACCATTCAGAGCTTTATAGACCAGCATCAGAACTTTAAAGTCTATCCTCTGACGGACAGGCAGCCAGTGTAAAGACCTCAGAGCTGGACTGATGTGGTCCACTTTTTTGGTCTTAGTGAGGACTCGAGCAGCAGAGTTCTGAATGAGCTGTAGTTGTCTGACTGATTTTTTAGGTAGACCTGTAAAGATGCTGTTACAGTAATCAAGCCTACTAAAGATGAATGCATGGACTAGTTTTTCCAGGTCCTGTTGAGACATCAGATCTTTTATCCTTGAAATATTCTTGAGGTGATAGTAAGCTGACTTTGTAATTGTCTTAATGTGTTTTTCTAAGTTTAGGTCTGCATCCATCACTACACCCAAATTTCTCGCCTGGTTTGTGGTTTTTAGATGTATAGATTGAAGTTCTCTGGTGACCTGTAATCGTTTTTCTTTGGCGCCAAAGACTATTACCTCAGTTTTGTTTTTGTTTAGCTGGAGAAAATTGTGGCACAACCAGTCATTGATTTCCTCAATCCATTTACCAAGAGCCTGTACAGGGCCTCGGTCTCCTGGTGACATTGTGATATATATTTGTGTGTCATCTGCATAGCTGTGGTAGTTTATTTTGTTGTTCTTTATAATCTGTGCCAGTGGGAGCATGTAGATGTTAAACAGAAGGGGTCCCAAGATGGAACCTTGGGGAACTCCACATGTGATACTTGTCTGCTCAGATGTGAAGTTACCTATTTAAAGACTTACTATAGCAGTTGTTTGTTATTATTGATATTCAGGGGGTTTGGGGGTATTGCCATGCAAAACAGGACTCAGTTTACTGCAGTTTCTCTGAGATCCTGGCTTCAGGCTCTTCTTCTACAGTCTTATTACATATACACTACTGTCAAAAAGTCCTCATTTCCCCACATTTCTTTATATGTTTTTTTCTAAGGAGCCAGAATTTCTTATAATTTTTAAGGCTATATTGAACAAGAGTTTTCCAGAGTTTCTGAAGTTCTTTCAATGTTTATCTTTGGTGATTTGTTGCTTTGTCATTCATTTGAAGTCCACTCCTTGCACATCACTGTTGCAAAGTCTTTTAATTTGTTAACCACTTAAGACTTACCTATGAGTCTTTGGAGCATTAAAAAGGACACCTAACTCAAGGAAACCAGTGTTGTGTATACAAATAACAGTCAACTCAGCGAAGAACCAATTTTAAATTGTGTCTTTTTGCATTTTGGTCTTAGAAGCCTTTAACAAAAACTTAGCATTTTAAGCATTTCTTTCATTAATGCAAGGAAAAATTGTATGAAATAGTGTTTTTGCACAAAGAATGTGATTCACAAAGAACTATTAGTGAAAAAACCTGGCATATGTCAACATGGTAAGATGTGGAAAGCAGCAAAAGCTTAATTTTTTGTCCTGACAACGATTCCAAACATTTTATAAAACAAACCTAGTAAAAGCATGCATGTGTGGTAAATAAAAAATGCCACGGTGCACAAATATCAGTCATGGATTGGCCTCCCCAGAGCCCAGACCTCAATATTATTGAAGCAGTATGGGATCATCTTGACAGAGAACCGAACAAAAGGCAGCCAACATCCAAAGTAGAGCTTTAAAGTTTTGAATCTGCTTAAAGACATTACAAGAAAGCTTGTCTGAGGGTTGAATAATTAAAATGCTCATACCAAATATTGACTTTCAAGCTCAACAGACTTGTGCAAAACCTAGTTTTTGCTTTATATACTGCATTTCCATGTATGTTTGTCCATGTCTCCATAAAATGCTGCACATTTACAAGCAAAGTATAAATGCCTAAAAACTAAAAACTCTCATATATGTTTAAAAATGGACAGTCCTCATGATAGCAAATAAACTTGCCCCTGTCTGACTTTCTGTGAATAATATCACACTCAGCTGTCTGAAATAGATCAGAGATCGCTGAAGCGTGAGTGACTGCTTACTTAACCCCTTCCCAGCTCTCTTTTCTTTCTTCCCATCCCTCCTGTTTGCTGTTATGTTGTGCTCAGTTATCATATAGCTCTTTTTTTTTTCTTGTTCCACCTCCCCAACCCCTCCCCCACGCAGTCAATACAAAGGACTGAACTAAACGAGCACTCTGCTCACTGGATCATTAGCTCGACCTTCTCTCAGGCTGATTATACAGGGATGATGTGCCTCTCTTTGTGTTAATGTTTCCTATGATGTTGCAAAGCTGGAGCAGATAGTGGTAAACGTCCATCTGTCGGACAAGCTTGGTTAATTAATGTTGGTCGCTTACCGAAAGGAGAGTGTATACAATTCTGACAACAGTCAGAGCATTTAGGCTGTCTCTGGGAGAAATATCAAATAAAGCTACTTTGTGAATGTGATGCTGTGTTTCCTCATCGTATCTTCTCCCTTGCAGGGGTCGACTTTAAAATGAAGACACTACTAATAGATGGTATCAAAGTCCGCATACAGATATGGTAAGAAACTGGAAAGAGACAAAATCTTATTATAAGGTGTTGTATGTTGTTTGAAGGGTTAGCCATAGACTGCATGTGAAAAATAAAAAAAAGTATTATGTAAACCATAATGCCAGCTACTGATATGTGGACTACTGTTCTATAACCTCATGTCAGGCATTAAGGCTGCCGCCATCTCGGGGGGTTATTTGAGCACAAAGGGACCATATTTGGATTGAAGGGTGGAGATAACAAGCTTGGTTAGCAAGGTGTATTCATAAATTGCATAATTGCTAATTAGTGATAAAATAAAGTAAAATGTGATTTCAAACCACAGATATTTCTCGATTTGAAGACATAGTATGACCAAGATTTACAAAATATTTTTTTAATAGTTTCCCAGATCAAAAATGAATGATTGAGTCCAAAAACTGTAACACAGAAAACTATTTTCCCAGAGACTTCTATAGGATAAAATTTCTTTTTCCAACCTCAGCTATCTTCATCTGGCGGCCTTCAGATAGCATCCAGGTTTAAAGCCCACCTGTTTTGACTTCACCTAGAAGATAGCACGTACATTTTAATCACGTATGTTTTACTATTTTTGTAGCACCAAACCTGGAGTTTGTGCCCTGTCATAACTCACAACTAGAGTGATGACATTTTCCCAAACTTAACCACTGATGCGTCACACTGACGTTGTAGAATTAAGTAGAAATCTAAATGCATGAGGGAATTTTCTTTTCATGCAAAAAATTGTTAAAATGCAGCTAAATCGCTCAACTTCTTTCTTTTTTTTTTTAGAAAAGACTTTTATGAATTTAACCAGATCACAGATCAACTGCTGTTTTGTTTTGGGTTTTTTTGCATTTTATCTAGAGAGCCTATAACCCACATTTCACATACATCTGTCTACCTGAAGTCTTAACTTTGACATTGCAAAAGCTGCACAAGAGTCACTAAAAAAAGCTCTGCTGACCACAGTTTGCCCTTTTTTTGTTATTGTCTGAAAAGCTGAAAAGGTATTTTAGGTGTCTGGTCGAGATTTTGCTAAGTGTCCTCTTTAGCCTCAACACTTCTAATTACCTGCCTCCTGCACTCCATGTCATTGTATTATAATCACAAAATGAATATTCATATATGTTTGTTTTGCAGGGACACTGCGGGCCAGGAAAGGTACCAGACCATCACTAAGCAGTACTACAGACGAGCGCAGGTAGCTTAAGTCTCCTACAGTTACTCTGCCATAAATTGATGCAATATTATTTCTGCACACACACAGTACAAATTTAAGTCTAATCTGTTTTAGATTCAGTTTGTTCCAGCTACAAGAATAACCCTTGCCTAATCCTTACAGCTGCTTATGTTACTTCTCTTAAAGGAATCATAGTGGAGCCGCTACCCTGAGGTTTTCACAACAAAAGGATTTTATCTGAGACTAGTGGTGTCGTAAATGTTCTTCCTTTCCTCAAAGGAGTGTGTAGCCCTTTCGCAGCAGTATGAAATTTGTTTTGGGCTGCTAAAGAGGTTAAACTGGCTGAAACCTAATTGTCTATTTACCAGAAACTGGTAATGAAATTGAAAGGAAAGTTTCTTTATCCTGTTTTGTGCTCTAAAACAGTTGAGTGGATTTCTCTTCCAGACTGTGGCTCACAACACAGAACACACTGCCAGTAGAGGCAGCCAGTTTTCCAAGTGCTAGTCTGATTTGTTTATGGGAATCATAGGAACGTGTTATGAAATGCTCCAAAAAGGGTTCAAGCAACATTTTGTAAACATGGATCTCAAAGGTGCTTGAAAAATATGCATGTTGTTGTTGTTTTAAAATCTTTGACCGTCTCTTTTCAGGGCATCTTCCTGGTATATGACATCACGAGTGAGCGATCGTTCCAGCACATCATGAAGTGGGCCAGCGACGTGGACGAGGTGAGTCAGTGTGATTTGGGATTTAAGAACTCAATAAATCAGGCACGTTTTTCTTCAACGCTGTCGAAAGGCCCGAAGTAACAAATGGACCGAGTGTGCAGAGGCTCCAGCTTGACGAAGAACATATGGCTGGCATGGTGTGATAGAAACCAAACACACTGACCTGACAGCTATTCTGCGTTTACGGTGTTTCGTCTTCGTTTGTCATAAATATCGGAAAGAACACGGTTTTTCCACATGCGCTCACTTTTTCTTCATAAAGCTCTCTCGTCTTCCGCTCCCCTTTATCGTTTCCCAGGTGATCTTATGCTATTAATTTAGTCATTATGAATGTAATTTCCTCTATGGGTCTCTCCAAATATATCACCTATTGATGCTGGCACGCTTCCCACTTGCTTTTAATCTAGGTCTCATTTCCTGTACACTGTCGCGCTCTCTGCATTCTCCTGGCATTTGAAACATCTCTCTGCTGTGTTATCGCTTTCATTTTGTTTTCTGCTCTTCTCCCTTGTCTGTAAACATCTCTTCGTGTCCACATCACAAACCCCTGCAGTACGCTCCTGACAAGGTCCAGAAGATCCTCGTAGGGAACAAGTCGGATGAAGTGGACAAGAGGCAGGTGGCCACTGAGCAAGGCATCAAGGTGGGTCACTCTGGCATCGATGGCTATGTGTACCTAGCAGAACTTGAGTTCGATTTTGTGGCTCTGCTTTGCTGTTTAGATACCTGGGATTATTCGGGAGAGAGGGACTAAAGAAGCATAACGTGCTCAGTTTTTTTCCATTTGCTCCCATTTTCACCGTAATCTGTCTTCCAGCTGGCCAAGGCTTATGGAATGGATTTCTTTGAGACAAGTGCCTTCACCAATCATAATATAACAGAGGTGAGGTTACACGGGGAGACACTTCTCTCAAGGCCATGCACAGAAATGCATGTACCTGTAATTGCATCACGGGGTGTCTCATCATGTCTGTGTGTCTCCTCCAAAGACTTTTACACGACTGGCTGAGCAGGTGCTGGCAGCCAACAAAAAGGACCTGGATCTACTCCGGATGTCCGTTAACGACGAGCTCAATCTCACTGCTCTGGAGGAAGAGGAGGGACTCTGTGACAGTGCTGCTGGCGACCAACGCAAAGGCTGCTGGTGTTAGAGGAAAACCTTGAATCCTGACTGAACATATGTCACACATGCCACACACTTTGCACACTCCTGGAAAAATGTGTTTCCTTTTTCTTTTCTTTTTTTCTCACCAGAGGATGAGGCTTACGTGTCTGTAATTTTGATATCAGCTATGTTTCATCTTAGTATTTTAATTTGGTTTGGTGGGGCAGGGCCAAAAGTGCTAACAAGTCACTTGAGAGCAGTTTTAAGGGTCACGCGAGAAATATTTTGCTGAACAAAGACTGTTTGCCTCCTTGTAGCTGAATGTTCACCATTTTCTGAACAGTTTAGCATGTCTTTGTAACCAAATGTGATCTCTATCCACTGCAAATTTGGCAATGGACACAAAACTTCTATAAGGGGTGAAAATGAAAATCTGATAATGTTTTCTTTATAAGTTACACAGATGTAGAGTACAGAGGAACTGGTTGAAATCCCCTTTTTTACCTTCAAATGCTTTAGATCCAGTACAAGAAATTACCACAAGAGGGTGCTATATGCATTGCAAAAACAGCACTCGAGATGTCCAGCGGTCATTACATCCCTGTTTTTCCTCTTCTTCCGTTCGTTTTTGGTTTTATTTGCACTTGCAGTGGCTTCCTTCAACGGAGCGAAATGATTCTGAATATATGCATCCACTTTATTGCATTTTGTTTGCATTGTTTTCATACATATCATGACTACAGAGGAAGTGTTGCAGCTTGTAATATTATCTAAGTGGTCTGATTTACCAGTCTATGGCGAGGGAAACATCGAGAGCGAAATAATATAGTTTCCCTGTAGCAAACAGAAGGTATTTTTATTATTTTATAGAGTTTGTTTATAGAAGAAACTATAGTACAGGTGGATCGCTGACTGCATATTGCATTGTACATACCACGTTTTTAAAAGCAATGTAGATTGATAGACTCATGAGCAAGTGTACGTCATGAACTTCACTGTAGAAGGCTGTATAAAAAGTCCACATGGGTATTCTCGATGGTCTAAAATATTCCCTTTGTGAAGATAATAATGTATCGATCATTTTGTTCTTTTAATAGCTGTTTTGTACAGAGTTCAGTGGAGATGCCTTTTCTTTTGTTTGCTCACAGATTTAACAAAGGACGAATGAGGGTTCTGCATGCGTTTCACACTTTTTTCCTTTCTTTTCATTGTAACTTCAATGAAGTTAATATTCACCTAACCGTAATATAAGTGAAGCATTTGACCAGAGTTGCCTGTTTGGAGAGTAGACACAGAAAGATGAACTTTGGCTACATTTTTTGCAACTTAGTATTACTAAATGCTACTCAAAACAATTGTTAACGTGTGCAACATGTGAAGCGGCGGTATGTCGTAGCGAATTATGTTCTGGACTACACTCTAGATACACAACTTATCTGTGTTGTTTTCAGGAACTTTATTTTTCTCTTTCTTTCAGACTACTTTAATTGCATTTGTGTAACTATATTACATGCAACATGTTAACCTTGAAGAAATGATGTCTGATGTTTATGAGTAAATACTTGCAGTTATATGACACTGTGCTCAGATGTCTTCTTGGTAATCACTAAATATGATTTGGAGATGCACTACATTGTACTATGCTAAATGTTCAGGTACTAAAGACAAGATTTTAATGGCAAAAACATAAAACCTTTGCTCATTTAACCCCTTTTTAATAATTATTATCAGAATCCCTGAAATGACACGTTTCCTGCTTTTTTGTCTTTTAATGGCCATTATTACTCTTACCAGATGATGGTATTGCAGTGTGTCCAGTAACATAGAATTGCTGTATTGTAAGGCTGTGCGATATGACCAAAATCTCATATACCGATATAAGAATTCTATCGTCCCGATAACGATATAAATCACAAAAATGTAACATTTTCTGTAAATTCTGTGAATCTCGGGCAGCTCGACTTGCGTGAAGTGTTTCCAGCTTCGCGTCCTTTACCCGGAGTCGAGTGTTTTAACCGATGCATGAAACTAAACATTTTTAGACATAAGTTGTAACAACCGCCGTTTTCTTTGTATTTATTACACTGTGTGCTGCGGGGAAAAGCCTATTCTAACGTTTGAATCTAAGGTTTATTTTTTAGCACCTGGCGGCTCTTTTTTTACTTCTCATCCGTGAATAATCTGCTTTTTCACGTGATTCAGTTTATTTTGAAAAGTCTCAACAGGATCTTGAGCTTTATTGTGAAAGGTTTATGTGGAACATGAACAAGCGGACACGCGATGGTGTTACCTTCATTGTTGCTAACCACAACGCATAAAAACAGGCGCTTGTCCGTCCGTAGTGTGGTTACATTACATATAAGAGAAAGAGATAACTTTAAGAAATGAATGTAGCCACTACAGTGACCATCAACACGATGAAAAAATATTGCCGTAAACAGTTTCTTTTTGCGACACCACGAAACAAATGATAGCGTAAAATGAAACGATAGATGTTTTTATATCATCATCCGATATATATCGTTATATATCGAACAGCCCTACTGTATTGTTATATAATTATCAATGTGTGGGCAATGGTATCATATCATATGCTGAACTGCTCTCACTTTAGACAGAAAATGAGTCTAAAGTGGATTGTGTTCGAAATTTCTTTATCAAAGCAAACCACTGTCTTTCCCTCTAGTTGGCCAGATGTTGCCAGTGTATAAACCTAACCATAAAAAATGCAATTTCAGTCCAGTAACTACAAGTTAAGGATGCTGCCAGCATTTGTTACTTAAGTATGTAAATTATTGAATCCACATTAAGCTAAAACACGAGACAATCTGTTGTGCAAGTGTTGGTGGTCACTGGTAGCATGGCAACTCTCACAATGACACTGGCATTGAATGTGGTGAGTTGCACAAGATACTGAATCTTTAAATTTTAGTACAACCAGACGCACATACATTTTTCTCCTTCAAATGTTAGTGAAAACATATTTTCTGCTGAGTGTGCTCATTTATTCTTTTCCTTTTAGAAAATAGAGCTATCCATCCATTTTCTCTGACCGTGATCTGAGAGGCAATAATTTATACATAATTCATGCTGAAGGATACATATTATAGGTGTGCCCAATAAATTTAAATTCTCAGATACATGTTTCATAGTAAACATAAAATGCATTGATGATAACTGTTATAAATGTGTACCCGAGATGGCGTACCAAGCCCTAAGTATGATGGAAGCAGGAGTGCTGATCGCGAGAGCAGCTGACCTGAAAGATAGGATCATGGCAAAGCTGGAAACCTGGATCCTCCGTAACTGGTTACCAAGACTCCATGAAGTACCCTCTGAAAGTCTACTAGAAGATGGAACTGCAGCATTACGGACAATCCCTACTGCAACCATCACTGAAACCAACCAGCTGATCTAGACCACAGCAGTAGTGGTCACTGAGATGCTTGGCTACAAGATGAACAGGCACAAGGAGCAGTAACCTCCATGGAGAAGGAGATTAGAGGCTGAGGTCAAGGTAGCACAGAGGAAACTTAATCAAAAATTGGAGCTGCAGAAAGGTGCCTAAGAAATAGAGCAAGGTGCCCATACCTGAGCCTTGGAAACTGCCAAGCAAAGACTCACAGCCTTGGCCAGTTGATTGAAGAGGTACATCAGAGAGATAGAAGGTAGAAGAACAAACCAGCACTTCATCACAGAACCTTCTAACATTCTTCTTCTGGACAGCACCATCCCCAACATGTTTCACGCCTACTGGCTGAAGAAGCTGATTGCACTCTATAAGCGTTTGGCAGCTCAAATGAACCAGCTGCTAGTCAACAAGAGACACCCAGAATGCCTGACTGAAGCCTGGATAGTCCTGACCAGTCCCATCCAACTACCAGTACCACATGGAAGCTCCTTTCAGGTATCATAGCGGCTAAGATGAACAGGCACATAAGCGGGGCACAGAAAGGAATTCGCAACAATACTAGAAGTGCAAAACACCAGTTCCTGGTAGACAGTCCAGTTGCCCAAGACTGCAAGACCAGACTGACCTACCACAGCACCACCTAGATTGACTACAAGAAAGCCAATGACTCAATGCCCCACACATGGATTCTGGAATGCCTAGAACTATACAAGATCAACAGGACCCTAAGAGCCTTCATCAGGAACTCAGTGGGGATGTGGCAAACAACACCAGAGGCCACCTTCAAGTCCATAGCATAGGTCACCATGAAGTGCAGGATCTACCAAGGAGATTCTCTGTCCCCACTGCTGTTCTGCTAAGTTTACATACAAATGGGTGGCTATCAATAGACCTCCTGTGGTATTGGTGCAAGAGGTCTGTGATAAACTTGAACCTCAACCCTTTCTTCTGCAATAGGCCTAGACTGATGGGGGCTTCCCATACTGTTTCTTCTTCACTCACCTCTTTTCACTCTATATGTGTTTATACACACATTTTAAGGGACTCGGGACATTTAATCATTAGTTATTCTTAAACTCTAGCTCTCTTCCACAGTGGGTATTTTGTCCTGCCTCCCTCTGCTCTCTTCTTTCCCCTCATCTCCATCCAGTCGCGGCAGATGGCTGCCCTTCCTTGAGCTTGGTTCTGCTGGAGGTTTCTTCCTGGTTAAATAAGAGTTTTTCCTTCCCACTGTCGCCAAGTGCTTGCTCACAGGGGGTCGTTTGATTGTTGGGGCTCTATTATTATATGTTCCTTAACTTCCAGTGCCTTGAGGTGACTGCTTAAAACTAAATTGGATTTTGAGAAGACCCGAGAAGATGGAGGTGTCACAGGAGGCACAGACTAGCAAATTCGTTCACCTTCACTTAAGGTTCAGTGCATCTTGTGACGGACTTGCCAAGATGGAAGGATCAAAACACTTGCTGTAGGGTGGTCAAACATCCATCCATCCATCAGGGTCTAGGTTATTGAGGCAGCAGTTTAAGCATAAAACCTCACTCTGCCCAACCACCTCCTCCAGCTCTTCTGGTGGGAGATCAAAGCAATCCCAAGCCAGCTGAAAGACATCTCTGTGTCTAACATTTGAGTCCAAAATCTCCCATAGATGTTCAACTGGGTTAAACATCTGAATCGCATCATTTTCATGCTCATCAAACCATTCGGTGAATCAATGTTCCACTCATGAACATCTGCATTCGTTGTGTTTCTCCACTGATTTACTCAGGATTTTCCTTTAATGTGTCTCCAGACTCCCTGTCACCAAACTCACATTGTTGCATTGTTACATAAACAATACCCTAGATCTCTGCTGATGAAACGAGAGCTGCTTTTGTCTCACCTCTTAATTTAACCACTAGGTGACAGATTCGCTCCATTAGTTTGCCAGAGCCTGCTTCGACTGTAAGAGTGCGAGTCCCTTAAAATGTGTCGTTTATACTGTAACACGGGGAATATTTACAACAACGGATAAACAGCAGAGTCAGTTTCCACATATGAATGTAATTGCCATCTGGTGGTCACTCTTATTAAACGTAACTTGAATACTTGAAACATCCCCTTGCCCACATTATTCCTAAACCACAAGGAATAAATAAATAAAAGTGACAGCTTTACTTTACAGCAATGCCCTACACATTTGTTTAGCACACTCAGGAAAACTGTACCAAATAAATGTTTCATTATGAGTCAGTGACAGGGACAGGGGGAAAAAAGCTGCAAAGCTTTTGTTCATCACCTCATCGGAGCTGTTAATGTTGTGAACTCATTAAAGCGCTTTGGATGAAATTACCATAATGATGAATATGCATGTGGAACTGTTGTCTGCTTGATAGATGTGACAACTCGGTATCTATCACAAGGCTGAGTGACACACGGACACACGTACACAATAGCAAGTCGGCTTACACACTGACACAAAGCACCCACACATAAACACACACACGCGCACACAGTTCGTACAGACGTATACATCTAAACATGGAGGCAGTTCATTCTTGCTGCTGTGAGCAGAAGCTATCATCATTATCTTCATCATCATCACTTTCTGCAACACAATCCCCTGCCACATCACTTCAGGTCTTGCAGCTGTCTGACATTCAACCATATGGTGCGTGTGTGTGTCAGCGTATGTGAGCGTAAATGAGGGAATGTTTGGGCGCTGCAGTGACATAACTGGATGGATATGTGTGCGGAGACGTGCGGGGGTGGAGGAGAAAGACGGAGAAGCTCCCCTAATAAAAACAGAGGACAGAGTTCATTCATGGTCAAAAGATCGAGTACTTGTGATTTAAAGTGTCACGGCAATTTTTTCAGCCACCTGGAGGAAGAAGGTATAACACACACACCAATCAGCCGCAACATTAACACCTCTGAAAGGTCAAGTGAAATTCATTGATCCACTTGTTACAAAACACCATGCTGCTGGGAAACCTCAAGCCCCGAGATCTGTTGTTGCACACCAAGCACACCCTCAGGCTGATAGGATGCAAAATCCCAGGACTATACACTACAGGACATATAAAGATAAGATCTTGCAGATGATTCTGTAACAGACAGATATATTGTATTATAAAGTGCATGTAGCATGAAAGATTTCCCGTCGTTGTGGTATGCATCTGTTATAGAAGGCGATCCACTGCCTGTCCAGTGAGTGGTGCAGACGGTGGTCACATGATGTGAAACATTTTTTACAAGTTTCAAAGGTGTCCAGTTTGGAGCCAGTCACAGGCACAGAGACAGTTTTCTCTGATGCCGCAATAAAGTACACTGCACTCAACACAACTCACTGGTAAAAAAAAGAAAATCTCCATCGTTTTGCACAGCTTCTCTGTTTGTATTCCAGTTCAGCCTGCTGTCGATGTAGATGCCCGGGTACTTTGCGCTCCTCCGTCACATCAACATCCTGTTCCAGGACAGACAGGAGTCGTGATGGCGTCGTCTTCCTTCTGAAGTCGATCACCACCTCTCTGGTCTGATTCACATTCAAAAGAAAATAATTCTTCCCACCCCGCTCCACAGAATAATCCAGTAGTGCTCTGTACTCCTCCTGCCCATCACGTAAGCATTCAACTGAATCGTCAGAGTATTTCTGTAGGTGGTGTGACCCAGAGTTAGACTGAAGGTCTGAAATAAATAAAGTTATTAACTGAGCATGTCCGCTAACGTCTTGTGGATGTGTTCTTTAAAGATCACAAATCCCCAAATATTTATTTATTTTTCTTGTTATCGTGATCTTGATTTGGCAAATTATAGTCTTGTGATGTTTTCAGAATACCTCCAGGCCATTTTCTCCCGATGATGAAGCAAATCTTATATAATGATAATAAGAATTCCAATGTTGTCTAAATGACAACATTATTTGTGATGATAAGAAAATAAAAGTAGGAAAAATAATCACACGCTCCATTACATAAGAGTGTTTACTCGCTAGCTGAATAAGCCCCATGATTGACTGTCCAGCAAAATGACATTTTATCGCCACATTAATGAGATGTCTCACTGGTAAACGCGATCAGTGCCATAAAGCAAGCGCCAGTCATAACAAAGAGACGCACCACATCAAGCAAATTCTACTGACACAACCACAAGCATTTGAAGAAACAACCGGCACACTCAAGTGTTCACAGCCACTATTACTCATGAGATGATGACTTCATGCTAAGGCCACCAGAGGCCCTTTCCACACACCCACTCCTAATCCCGAAATACCTGCCCAGCAGCTTTAATTAACTGCTGTAGCACACTGCCAAGCCAGACCCAGCCAGACCCCCCCACCTCCCTCTGCTCAGCACTTCTCAGCATCCTCGCCAGTGCATCCATTCCAAATAGAGCTGAAGCTTTATGGTCACAGTGAGCCAGAAAATCAGAGGAGAAAATAAACTCTAAATCACACATTCAGATGTATCAGTGTAGGTTGAAGGTTTCTTGTACAGCCAGATCTAACACTGAAACATTCTGTCCTCCATTTTTGTCATGCCACCTGTGGTTATGCTGTGCTTTTTAAAGCTATCTGTTCTTGAGATCCACCTCCATTTATCCCCTTTAACAATATCTAAAAAACAAACTGAGTGGGAAGGCTGCAGAAAGCAAAAAAAAAAAAAAAAAAAAAAGGCAGCATGATGAGAAAGGTAAATTGATGCCATAACTGATGCGCCTTCCTTTTTCTGAGTAAATAGTGCACGTTTCTCTGTGAGTAATAAATGCTTCATGGTTCTCTTTTCACGATTTAACACATGCAGCTGTTTCAACAAGCTGATTAATTTAAAGCTGCGCTATGTGTAGTAACAATTTGTGCAATGTGTGCAACTATATCTAATGCGGTAGGCGTCAGAAATAGCACTAAATTCATAAAGACTTACCACCTGATATGACAGACACATAGAATAACTGGAGCTTGTTGGGGAGTAAAAAAAAATCGATAGGAGAGTTTCGACTTGGATTCATCAGGTGGACACACACATGACTTCAGTGTGCTGCACGTCTGCTATGCAGGCAGTTTGGTGGTGCAGTGGTTAGCATTGGTGGGTGCTGGGTTCAGAGCTAGTGTCACTTAAAAGAAACTGTTTTCTTGTATGCAGTCTTTAGAGACGCACAAATCAATATTTGTTCATAAGAAAACAAACTAGCGCATGCTAAGTATGCAAAACCCAAAGGCAAACACTGTTATTGGCATTGTTTGAACACAGCTCTGCATTAGCAGCTAAAGAGACTTTCTGAGGCTTAAACGTGGGAATATTGAACATAATAAGAGCAACAGCATAGCTTTGGTGTGTACAGAGTGGCAGGAAACATACAAGCTGGAGCACAGCGGCTGTATGCCTTCACCAATCAGGAGAGTTGCAAGCTTTTGCATATGTAAAAGCCTATCATTATTAGTATAGATATTAATCCACTGCAGCAAAAATAGTTCAAAATCAGAGGAAAAAAGGCTAAGTCGGCAATGTCTGGAAGTGTATTGTTGTTGGTTTTATATCCTAGTGACCACTGAATGATTCAAAATAACTGCCCAAACATGTCTGCAGGAATATCTCCCGATGGCAGCCAACGGATGAAAAATCAAGTCAAATGAAGTGCCAAAACTGCAGTTCCACTAACGACCACTTGAGGCTGAATCCAAAAGCGAGACAATCTCCGTAGACTCCCATGAACCACTTCGATTTAAAATGAGGGTGTACCCCGCCTCTCGCCCT
>NW_005187442.1:4078700-4101208 GCF_000239375.1 Pundamilia nyererei | reverse complement strand
GGGAACTGCTCCCAGAATTCTGAAATACCTCTACCAGAGGTAGAACCAAGGACAAGAGTGTTTTTCACATCGTTTAAGGTCTTTAACAGATGAAAAAGATTTACGTATAATATTATTTTACTGCAAAAGTGGTTAAATTGACGGACATTATAATATAAATATCATTATGTTATGATATAAATTTAATTTAAAAGAAAAACTGCAAATTAATGCCAAGCCAAGTGGAAGATGCTACACCTGGACTCAATTTCATAATAAAGTGTCTGATTCATTCCAAATTGCCTGTGACAGTAGGTATAGGGCTCTGTCTGAAGAAAAAAAACACAGAATGTGAATTTTCAGGTGGAAATTTAAACTAAGGTGATACATGGATTCATTCAGGTTTTGTTGGGATTACTCCAGAAGCACCAATTTGGGTTTGCTAGAAAGGTCTGATTAATTGAGCAATATGTGTGTACACATAGCACAGCACACTTAGGATAAAAAGCAAGGAAATTTATGCTTGGTCAAATTTTTCTTTGTTGTAACAATACGGTTTTGCAATATATCTTATATCAATGGAAAACCTGTTTATTTCCTTTAAATGTAAGGAGAACACATTTGTAGGTTGAGCAGCAGAGCTGAGTATGTGGGTTGCCTCACAGAGCTGCCAGGATGCCTGCCATGACTGCCCTTCCCCATCAGGCCCATTCACGCTGGTGTCGGCAGCATGTACACTGAAACCTGAACATGTAAGGGAACATTATGTTCAGCGATGAGTCCAGATTCTGCCTACAGGAGTTGGTTTGTACGGTTAAAGTATGGAGAGGATATGGCGAATGCTATGCTGACTGCTGCACTGACAGGGTAGCAGCTTTTGGTGGAGGCAGTGTGATGGTGTGGGGCGGCATCTCCCTCACTGGAAAAACAACTTGTCATCATTGGAGGAAATCTCAATGCATGGAGATGAGATTCTGCTACCAGTGGCAATCCCACATCTCCACAGTCTGGGACCAAACTGTCCTCGAAATGACAATGCTCGATCCCACAGAGCAGGGTTTATCGGAGACGAATGACCTGCCAGCAGTCCTGACCTTTTAAACCATTATCAGACTAATACACATCCAAGAGGAAGTATTTTTATTTATTAGTTTTTTATTTATCATTAATCATCGGATATGTGGTCTGTGTGTTGCACCCACACCACGTGCTAGCTCGTAGTGTTAGCTCATATCTTAGTACTCCATCTTTTCACCCAAGCAGGGTAAGCTCTGACTCTATAAAACATGAAAGGGGAAGAAATGCTAATAGTTAAGCTTCAGACTGCAGAGTCACCGCAGCTCCATCCACCTTTTACACTATAAAAGATGTTTCCCTTCTAGAAGGACTTTGGTATGACCTCTTAAGGACAAAACTTGAACTTTGGCCACCATAGTTAAATAGTTAGACAAGTCAAGCAAAACATTTGTAGATGCAATAAAATTCTCTCCTTGCTTCTTGAAATACACTGTTGTGTGAAGTGAAAAGATTGCGAGCAGAGCAGTGGACTAACGTTAGACTTACTTCATTTAATTCAGGTTTAATGTAAGTACGAATGTAAATGACAATACTGCAGTTTCATGGCTTCTAACAAATTTTGTCTTCTTTCGTCCTCAGGAGGACAGCAATTCAAAACTCCAAAAGTGCTACTAAATTGACTTGACTTTGTTTGGTCTAAAGCAACCATGTTTGCATGACTCAATCTTGTATTTGTCTGCCTCAATAACAATTCTTGATAAAAGCAAAGGAAGAAAAAAAGTTTGTCGGAAGCACGATGAAATGTTTTTGTTGATGAATCACTGCATCAGCAACTTGTCTCGCAGATCCAGCTTTAATCTTGAAGCCCCCCGCCCTTCATTCGCATTAGAAACACTGAGCTCGAGCTTGTTCTTGCATTTGAATGCAGTATGTATGTTTGGCAATTAATCACACTTGCTTTCTGCTCGCGCTATCGTCACAGAAGCTGGAGCCGCTCCTGGTGAGCATATGCTATATTCAGATCCACATACAAGGGCACAAAAGATTGGTGGAGCTTCACATCTTAACATCAGCGTCTGAGCTAGATGTGTACCTTTTTCCTTACGAAAAAATACATATCCATCTTTGTTGTTTGTTTGTTGTTTAGCCGAAGCCCCCAAATCCTATCACAGCATGTCCACATCCTGGCCAACCCCCAGCTTGCCTCTTCCCACGCCCCCTACCCCATGTGGAGCTGGAAATCAAAAACATAACAACTAAATGTCTCCTCAGGACAATCAGCTTTATTTCTGGTGAGGAAATGTTCTGAGCGCATTCGTGTGCACGTGTGGCGGGGGCGGGCGGTGTGATTGAGAGGCAGCAGAGGAGTACTGTGTGCACTTATATGTGTATAGGTGTATGTGTCTACGTGCCCTTATGTGCGTGCTTGAATAGGGTCCAACTCCAAAGCACTTGTTCTACTGCAGGGTGTTGTGATGTCATCCTCCCACCTCTCCGCTGTGTTTTCGCACCAGTGTGAGTCACTGCGCTCTAGTTCTCTTTGTGGGGAAATGTATTTGTGCATACAGTGCCAAGCGGGAGGTATTTTGAACTTGCATTTTGTCAGTGTGTTTTAATGCATATCTTAGAAGAGTTTTCTGTACAAGAAAACCCCCAGGACTCCAAGGATCATGGTGCTGACAACCCACCAGCTTCTTTACCATATGCACAGACAGAGACTAATTTATACGTAGTACATTTCTCATACTGGCAATACAGTTTTCATCAAGCATGAATAATAACAGCCCAGCAGCCCATTGGATCGGCCTGTCGGTAGGTTTAAGATTGCGTTAAGAGCAGAGAAAGTTCTAGCCTTTTAGGGGCCCTTGCAAGATTCTGTTTGGGGGCCCCTGTTTTGTAAAAGTACAATGGGAGAGAAGGAGTTCAAACCCTTTAAGATGATCAAAAGAAAACCGGCTAGATTTGTGAATCTAAAATTCAATGGTCTTTGGCGCACCCAAACAATTTAAAGCCGCAGAAAATAACAATAATAAAAGGTAACAAAAACAATGTTCGTCTATGTTTCCTCAAAAAATGATTACAGATTTCAACACAAAAAATTAATGTGCAAACAACAGCACAAAAGAAAAAAACCTGTTGCCACAGCCTGAGGGGCACTGGGCCCACTCACTTCAGTAATGTTAGTTTCAATTATCAAAATAAGTATGTTTATTGAGTTATCACAGGGAGAGTCTGACCAGTAAAAACTGGCCATTTCACACTGACCAATGCATGCTAAATGTGAGCAAGCACGTCAGGGTTCAGTAGAGGATGAAGAAACTCTGCTATATGACATATCATATGAGGCATTGACACGATGTTTAACTTGTTTGGAGATTTGGTTGCACTGAACTTGCCTGACTTCTCTGTTTATGTGATATGTGCACAGTCTCAGTTGGAAATAAACCCATTCATCATGGGAACTGTTAACAAATAGGTCACCTGTAATTAATGGATGTGTTTTTCTTGCAGTTTCTGGCTGCACAGAATGAGTGTACGAGGTTAGAGTGAAGATGAAGTCACTTAATGGATCAAATAGGCCTCTTTCTATTTAAAATAGCAAAACCTGCAGAACAATAGACAATAGTAAGCACTGAAAATGTCTTCTTTAAAGCACAGGCATTTTCCAGTGAGAGATGTTAATGAATTCATAGCTCCATGCACCACTCTCTCTGTTGATAATAGGTCAGTGTGGCTCACCCAACAGCCTTTCTCTGTCTCTCGCCTGTCAGATGGTTTATTTATTTATTTATTTAATTCTAATTTAGAGCTCAGTGTTTTAGTGAATGCATAACCTATATTGGGCTTCACAATCCACAACAAAAATAGTTTCTTAATCAATGCAGTTTGTAAAACCCATGAAAAATATGATCAACTTCAGCTCTTTGCAAGCACAGACAGCATGCTAACGCTAAGCAAGAACCCAGAGTGATGGTAAACCCGAGTGAATGCTGCCCCCATCCCTGCCAGACCTTGAACTTCAACAGGTAACAGACTGATGAGCAGTCAGGCTGCAGCCTCCGTTTCTGCCTCTTTGTGCTGGTTTTCATCTTTGATTTGTTGTTGTCAGCTTTGTGTTCACACCTAAATACTAAGAGAAAGCTCATATGTGTGTCCTCATTATGATAGTGTTGGTGTGTGGCACTGTGGCCTGTAGGTTTATATTGTGAAATGCTAATTACAAGACAATGCATTCAAGGTCATTTTACAGAAAAATGCAAGTAATGAAACAAGTAGTATAACAAATTACTTTCTCCTGGAAGTAATAAAGTAATGTACTGCATTACTTTTAAGAAAAGTGTTCTGTTTAATAAATGACTTTTTTGAATAATGGCTCTCATCAGTTCATAGCCCTACTGACGAATTGGACACAGGCCACAGTATCTTTGTCTTCTTTGTAGCTTAGTTTTGTTTATATCCTACATTTAATTGTTAATCACAGAAGTGCCTCACTAAACACTTGAAGGGGCTTAGCTGGCTACAAATAAAGACAGGAAATTTTAATTATCCCCAAATATGGAAGGCTGAATAAGCCGCTTGGGGTCTCCCTTGTGGCTTCAACTTGTTCCTGTCATGCATATACTACAACAATACTGAATGCTCATATTAAACATGGTTAAACTTGTAAATAGCGAGGTCAGTGAAAGTCAGTGTGTAATCCCTTGGAGGCAAATGCTTACACTTCAGACTGCTCAAAAGTTTCAGACGGTCTTTTTTTTTTTTTTCCGTTTTTTTTGTTGCTGTGAATGAAAGTATTCTAAATAAATCTGGTTTCAGTCCAAGAATAAACAGAAGGACCTTGAAGTTAGCATACTAGCTCCCTTTAAGAACTGTGGAAGACAGAAAAACAAAAGATTTAAAGATTTTTAAATTCTGTTGCTGTTGCTTACCTCAAAACTAAAAGCATGAATAAATTTGAAAGTTAATAATGAAGCAAAAAACTTGCCTTATTTTAAGGCATATTTAATAGATTCTGCCTCTAGCACATAAATGGCGCAATATGCGTAAAATATACACAAGATAAATAATAACTAAGTCTCCATTAGTCTTGTCTCTGTTATGTTTGTTTTAGAAAGTGACACCTAACGTGACAGAAGGACTTTTGAAGTGTTTGCAATAAAGTTGCTTGCACAGAGCTTCTAGTATGCATTCTGCTTCTAACTAATTACTACTGAACTAAATGCTGCAGGCTACAGACTCCAACAGATGTATTGGTAAGACTTTAACATCCGTAGATTTAAGATTTACTATATAATTTTCCCAAACTTAGTTATCATGTTAAAGTCCGTAGTGTTAGATGACAACTTTAAAAAACTGGCAAACTTTGAATGACAGTACAAGAAAAGACAAATCCAAGCATAATTGTTGAGACGTGATAAACAACATCAGCATTTCTGTGTGATAGTAAAGAAATTGTTCTTTCTCTGATGGGATCATTGTACCAAATTCAGTTGTTGATTGACTTCCTGTTTGGTAGTTTTACTTCAGAATGTTTGGTTTTAAATGTGTTGTGAAGTTTTTGTTTAGGGGTGTCTTTAACTCGTCGTTAACAAGAGAATATTTCAGCTACATACAAGAAACTTGGTAGAGAATCAGAAACAAATGTGAGATTGTTTTCCCTTATAAATCGTGAAGTTTTTAATGTACAGTTTTCTATGTACAACATTCCCAGACCCTATGTAAAAGAGTTTGAAGGAGGAAAGGAAGACAACTTTCTGTGTTGCTCCTACTGGCCGAGGTGAAGCCATGACAGTAAAACATTTCACTCATCTGTAAATACACAAACATCTGGAAGAATTTAGACAGCCAGTCCCAGAGGACACAGTTTTAATATTAACTGGACACTGTAAAATAAATATTTGGGATATATTCTTGATTGGTCATAAAATTTTGCTCAACTTCTTTTAGTGTCACCACTCAGCCAATAAGCTTGGGGTCACTGATGCTAATAAGCAAGCGTTACCATAATAATAATCTGATTTTAATAATTATATATTATTATATGATTAATATCAGCATGCTACAACACTAGTCAATCTAAGAAAAGGAAAATTAAAAAGAATGAAAAAGTTAATTTTTGTTCCTTATTTCAAAGAGATAAACTGTATTTGTTACATGCAAAGAGAAATGTTTTAAGTCCCTGTTTGTTTTGGTGTTTGCTTGTTATTGTTTATAACTCATGAAAATCAGAAACCCTGTATCTCATATTACTAGAATATTTCATGCTGAACTTTAATAACTTATTTAAAACTTTATGAATACCGCTCAACCAAAGTCATAGGGAAGATGTGCTGACTGTCACTGAGATTCTCCATAACAACAGTTAGCCACATATAATCACTCCTGAAAAATTGGATTATTGGCACAGAGCTGAAAGTAACCAGAAGAGAAGGAAAAGGTGCATACGCAACAGGGATGACTGCAGCCTTGGGACTATGGTCGAGAAAAGTCCAACCTGGGAGAGCATCACGGCCAGTGGACTGAGGCTGGTTTTACTGCATCAACAGACGCCATGCAGAGACATCTTCAGGAAATTAGCTACAACTTTTGCAGTCCTAATATTAAGACACTCCTTAACAACATCAGATATGTCTTACTCCTAAGGGTGAAAGACACATTGAATTTAATTATAAGGAATATGGCATACATGTGCTCAAAATGTGCACAAATGTTAAAGTGGGTGAAGTGTTTTACTCTCTTTCAAAGTAGCGATTGGAGAGAATATTATCAATAGCCCCTCCCCTCCTGTCTTTTTGAAACGGCTGCCACTCAGCCAAATAAATGGCCCTAGCAGTTTATACAATGACATTATACAACAAAGCGCTAATTGCACACACACTCCAATCAAGAAACACTGGTTTCCACTCATGTAAAACAAGCGCATCAAATTCTGCCTATTTTCAGAGCCACTGTCTGCATTACGCCCCTTAGTAAAGGAGACAAAAGAGCCAGTGTGTGTGAAAAGAACTTGCCGCTTTCCTCGTGTCAATCTCTGTTAGTGTAGGAGCACCATTTGAGTGGAACTTCGTGAATGGGACCCATTCTTTTCATTCCTCTGCTTCCAGGGGTAACGGGGTAAGGAATTCCACCGCTGTCCTTTTCTGGGTTCACTCTTCACTACTTGACATCTTAATATGACTCAGACATGTAATAATTGCCTGCTGCAGTCTTGGCAGTCTTTATTACAGCAAAGAGCATGCTGTAATAAAGACTGAGCTCCAAAAAGCACCACGTATCTGATCTGTGACTTACTCCATTGTATTGCTTTGTACTGAATGTAAGTTTTGGTTGCGAAAGTAACTTTTATATTCATTTTTTATAAGCATAAAATAAAATTAAAAAAAGGTGATTATCAGTGTAACTCCATAGGATGAAGGTTCCTGGTCTGAATCTGTTGGTGCTCCAAGTGTATAGAATAAAGCACTGCATGATTTTATGGTTGAAATGCAAATTGTACTGTAACATACTTCAAGTGGTCAGTAAGAGTAAAGGACACGTGAAAAATAAAGAGGCTACTTTAGACACTCCTTAAGAATAAAAACAAATTGTGTACAAAATGTACTATATTTATTAGTATATGTAGTAGGCTATATGGACAAAAGCCACCTACACATGGCACAGATGCTTGGCATGTAAAACTTACATGCATCGGCTCCACCATGAAGCTCCCAGCACACAGGTTTTGTGCTACTGTTAATACCCGCTAGTGGCAACTCTGCTCAAGAGGTCTTGGGTTTTTGTAAACGCTTCCACTTTGCAATAATATGACCTCCAGCTGATTGTGGAATATCTATGAGGGAAGAAATGTCATGACTCATGAGCTGACTTGTTGCAGTTGATGCATCCTATGACAGTAGCACACTCAAAGTCAGTCAGCTCTTTAGAGCAACCCATTATTTCACAAATGTTTGCAAAGGCAGATTTAACGACTTCATAAACCTGTAGAAATGGGACTGAAAACACTTGACTTTAAAGATTAAGCCCAGTGTTTCTTTCCATATAATGTATTTGTATCAAATGTGGAATTGGAACATAATAACTTATTTATACCAATAATACAAACACAATAACTGTCTGTTACGTACTGTATATAATTAATATGTAACTGGGACATTCCAAGGATTTGGCTTCACTGTCCCAGTTCACAGTTTGGACCTATATGCGTACCATATCTGCAATATGTTATACACTGTACTTTTCATTGTTTATTTATTTATACTAATGCTCCAAATTTCTAATAAAAATGTAATTTTAAATTAAATCCCTTTTGCTGTGCAGATCTATGCAGATAAGTGGAAAAAGGGGAAATGCGGAAGTAAAATACGCTGAATCACAGTGACATCGGTAATGACATGTCAGCTATGGTGTGATGATGACTGTCAATTGCATTATAAAATTTGGTTTTCCCATTACTTGTTTTGTATAAACAACTTAGGGGAAGATATTGAAATCAATGTCAGGCTTAAAAAGTATTGGATTTTTACATCTCTGTGGCATAACATAGTAAATACAATACTTTTTAAAATTATAAGGTAGATAAAGTATGGCTAAAATAAAATGACAGCTATAGAGTGCTGTTCCTCTTCACTGTCCTTCTAAATTCAGTTACATACTCAAAGAAAATTAGCAGGAAATTACGTTTAGACAGCTAGAAATGTCAGCAGTTGTTTGTTAGACTCACAATCTCTCCACATCAGGACTCTATGTTTTCAGAAGCACCGATAACTTCCCCTCTGCTCTGCATGACTGCTGTTCTAATGAAGGCAGAAGTTACATTGGTCACATTTATTCTCATAAATACACTCGCTTCTCAGCTGTATAGAATTCATAATAACACCTGTAGATGAATTGATTATTTTCTTCTGCTTAAGTATCTGATGCTTTACTATTTTACTGGTATAACGAGCAGTGAATCTTGTTGCTGATGTGTCTTTTCAATTCTTTAATCCAAACTCAATTACATTCTGCAGCTAACCCAATTAGACTACTTGAACTAATCCCGAGGGAGCACTTTTTCACCAGAGAACAATACAAACCGCCCACACAAATATCCGCCCCATGACAGAACGGGGTGGGTAGTGTTAAGACCCACAGAGTTACAGGAATAGAGCAGTTTTAATGACAGTAATCGCTTTTCCTTTGTCTCTATTAGATTTTTATGTCATCCTGGATGACATTTTACAATAATGGATGCACATATGGAAAGTAGAAATGAAAGGAAAGGCTGAGCTAACTGGGGAGAAAATGACTAAATGAAGATGAGAATGTGAACTGCTGCCACTAGAACCGCATTTATTAACTGCAGAGGAGAAAAGACAGGCTGGGGACAGAGAATACAGAATAAGTTTGTGACTATTCACAGGTGATTATGTGGGTGAGAGTTGAAATCTTGTGTCTTTCACCCACTCTTCACATTGGTACCTGCTGAGCTACTTTAATTAGGGCAATGCTCTTTCTCTTATCTAATTAAAAATTTAAGAAGAAATAAATAATGCAGTGTTTTTGAAGAAAGTAGGGACTTTTTTAATGTGGCTGCAATATCGTTCTAAATCTTTTGCCGCAGTGGTGGATGTGATTTGCTAATAGGCTACACTCTACAGGATTTCTGGTTATTAAGCTCGAGGCTGCTCAAACAACATCACAGAACTCTTCTCAAAGTTGCCAAATATTCTGGGGTGGTAGGAAATACGTTCACTTATGTGCTGTGTTTCAAGCACAAATCCCATTAATTAAGAGGAGCAATTAATGGGGAAATCCACTGGCACAGACACAACCAGGCACATCAAAGTATGTTTACAGGTACTGCAGACAGCTCCTGGAGGCTACATAAACCGGTGTAATCATAAAGTTTTTGCTTTGAGCATGAGTGGACATTTCAAGCAAAAATACTGTTCAATCACTGTGAACTGTTTGACTGTTGTTCAAAGGTCCCTACTCATGTACCTCAGGGTTAAATGACTGTGCATAGTTAAAGTAGGCCTTTTACCTGTCATGGTTTTACCATTCTTCCGCCCATTTTCTTCTACTGTCCAGGTCGGAAATTTGGGGGTATCAATCTAAGCCACAGGTGTCGAACTCCAGGCCTCGAGGGTCGCTGTCCTGCTTGTTTTCCAACTAACCTGCCCTTGTAGCTTCTTATTTGCAAACCACACCTGATCCAGGTAATCAGCAGCAGGTAGGGCAGGGATGATCTCTCCACCTATTCCAGGGGGAGAGATCATCCAAAGCCAGCCAAGAGATGGACACACCTAACCTAGGAGGCATCCTGGTCAGATGTCTGAACTACCTGGCTCCTTTCAATCTGGAGGAGTTGGAGCTCTAGTCTGAGTCGCTCCCAAAAACAGAGAGCTCCTCACACTACCTTTGAAGCTGAGTACAGGCATCCTTCAGTGGAAGCTCATGTCAGCCACTTGTATCTGCAATCTTGTTCTTTTCATCATTAGTTTATGACTATAGAGTGAGGGTAGGGACATAGATTGATGGTAAATTGACAGCTTTGCTTTCATGCTCGGCTCGATCTTCACCATAACACATCACCAATTTGCCTGTCAGTCTCCTCGTCCTCTTTCCCCTCACTGGTGACCAAGACCTGGAGATAGTTGAATGCATCCACTTGGGACAGCATCTTGTTCGTGCTCCAGAGCGGGCACTGCATAAATATTTGTGTGTTTTAACTACTTTAGAAGTCTTTGGATTTGAACACTTCTCCTGACTTTACATTAGCATCTCAATGAACCCCACCTTTTACTGTTCCAGCTATTACTAATGATATGTAGTGAGTGTATGTTAATGATGAAAGCAACTACTGTGATGTCACGCATTGTTTTTGGATTCTACATTTTGAAGCTTCAATGTTAGCTACTTAGTCGCCACTGCCATGTTAGCTTTTTCAAGCAAGTAGTTAACATATTTGTACAAGAAGGTGATGCACTAACTATTGCGAGCTAATGCTAACTAGCTTGGTTAGGAAGCTCCATTCATAAACTGTTGAGAGACAACACACAGACATACATATTTGCTTATTAGTGCATAGTAACTAATAAAATGATCGAATTTCACTTCTCAAAACTGAACACCAGACTTCTTGAATAGTCTGTATAATGCAGCATGTTAAAGTATTGGTCAGCTAATTAAATTAAAGGTTCCAACAGCACAAAAAAGTAGAGGCATCCAGTAAAGGGACTTAATGTAGCTCAGGTGAGGCCTCGCAGACGCCACTGGGTAAGCTGACTGGGCCATGACACTTGTCAATCAAAGTGGCCCTGCTCTGAACACCAGTAGCAGTAGAAACAAGTATAAGAAAACAGGGATCGATTTTGATTCTTTATCCACTCTGAGTCTAACAATGTTACATGAGCTTCAATGCTACATCAGTGAAGCTCTCTTTTAAATGATCTGCTAGTTTTTCCTTTACCTTTACTATTGTGTTGCAATGGGGTTGGGATAGATGAAAGTGTTAGAATTAGGTTTACCGCAAACACCTTCACCATTACAGTAAGTGACTCCCATTTAAATACTTGGCACTAAAACACAAACATAAATATATAGTACCTCGTCTGTGTCATATGGGTGTGGTTTAATAGGAAACACACCAGGTTTAGAGGCTTAAGAGCAAATTCCTCCAAACAGTGGATCACCAGTCCTACTGAACTGTTATGATCATTGTCAGTTTCTAGTTACTCACACTGTTGTGACTTAACTTCCTGAATGACAGAGCACAGATCTCAAATAATTTTCTCACGTACACTGGAACTCCAAAATTCACCAGACATTACCCAACAGAGATGAAAGTGAAAAAAATAGCACAAAGTCTATGTGACATCCAGTTGTGCCACTGTGAGAAGAGTGCAGGGAACAGTCAGGTGATCGATAGTTTGCTGCTAGATGGCCATCTTGTGTCCTGTGTCCTGCAATTATTTATTGAGTGCGTCTAAAATGTACCCTCACCTCTTGTGTGTGACAAAAGACATGTACCAAGTGCTTTCCCCAACAGAGTTCAGAGGTGAAAATGTGAAAACAATACCAGTTGCATCCAATATTAAGGTTATTTGTTAGTTTTTGTGTTGTTGTTGTGTTTTTTTGTTTTCTGAATACTTTCAATCAGTTCTAGCTAATTACCTAGTTAGCACTCATACCTTTGGATGTTAATAATGGAAGTATACACACCAGGCTTGATGCATCTGGGTATTGTCCTGACTCGTGAAACTGTGTTAGAGTGTCCTAGGGGCTGTACTGTCATTTATAAAATGAATAACAATTTCAGGATCTTGTAACTGAACAATGTGGAGACTCAACCTGGTCATCTTCCCTATCCATAACCACTGCTTTTGATGGTCTAACCCTAACCAGAGACTTTCTCAACTTATCCTAACCTTAACCTCAGGATCTCAATACCTGAGGCTGAACATGGAATTTGACCTACGCCCAACCATGTTTACTTAGTCTGAGTTGTACATTAAATATAGTTTTAGGTTTTTACCATCATTATGAATGACACACATTTGTGGGACCGTGGGTGACATGTGCATGCCAGTTGAGATTTTGAAGACACTAACTGTGACCACTAACCATGTGACGTTAACTTCTCTGGCATTTTGGATGTGTGGCAATCATGGTGACAATGTAGGATTAACGAACAAGGCCCCATTCACACTAGCCTGGAGGCCAATCTGCAATCATCTGGCAACCGCCAATGAGAGAAAAACATGTATTCTATAGTCAGTTTTGAGTGGTTGCTGGGGTTGGCAGTTGCAAAGGAAAAGATTGTGAAAGCCCCAGTTACACAGGCCTATAGACCAGTCACTGACCCCCTAGTAACCACCTGTCACTAAGGAAAAACACATATTCACAAATAGAGTCCAGATACTCTCTGAGCTAGAGTGAACAGCAAACCGGAAATGGAGATGGTTCACCTTCAAAGTTAAAGAAAATGCTCTTTGTAGGCAGGTTTTACGAACTAGTAGTCAGTGATTATTTGCTGGAAAACACAAAAAAATCGATCATTAGGTTTTTGGGGCAGCAACTTATTTTACCTAGTGAGAACCAGCAGACTCTGGGAAATGTGTACTCATACAGATTTTTCCATTGGAACTAGTGGTTGCATCATGTCTTAAGTGTATGACTGACAACTCTTGAGCAATGTGTGATGAACTTAATATTAGTCAATGGGCCAGACTGGGTAGGTTTGTCCCATCTTCCTGACCCAGTCCACACAAAAACATATTATTGACTAACTGTAATCTCAGATGTTTTCTTGGCTTAAGTTTTGACAGTTTACTTTCCCTGTGACGCCATTTGTTATACCTAAAATAGCTACCAGACTATTATTTGATCCAACTCAACTTCACTAACCATCCAAATGTTGCTGATATTTCGTTTTCTTTCCTTTTATTAAGTCCAAAGTCCTAGCCATATTTATTTTTAATTCTTAAGAGAGACCACCATGTTTAGATGTCTACTAGCTAGTTAACATACTACTAACTTAAAGCAACTACACCTTATGCATATTTCTTTATTTTATATTCTTTATCGTAAGACCTGGAAAACCAGCTACACTGATAATTTTAATACTCTAATGTGTCTCAGTCTTTGTTTTCTTTGTGTAAGTTAAGAGCCATTGGACCCAGAAATGGCTAATGACATCAAATGTAGTGGGTAGGTTTTATCTGTGACCCACGTTGTGGTTCATATCTGAGAACTAGCAAAATATAGATACATTTAAATATTTTAATGCCTCTCTTCATCCTTTTCGATACTTGTATTCTTTTATACAAATAGTGCCAAAATTACCCCTCGGTACTGTTATCTAAGTAATGAAGAGCACCTTCATTATACTTCATTATATCCCAATGTAGCAGCTGAAAACCAAATGACAGTTCTTATGCAGGGTAAACACATTCCAGCAGGTAGCTTCCTGTTATTCTGTCCCCGATGCAAGCATTAGATCGATTAGGTAGTGTTTATCAACACGCAAACCTGCCACAACATCACTGGCTTGAATTTAAAAAAAGGGGGGGGGGCATCGCTGAAAGCCCAGCCACTGTGTTGCCAGAGCAACGCATTCCCTCTCTCCTGTCCTTTTTCAACAGCATTGGGTCGGCCTCTCTTTAATTCAATTCGCCGTGTCACCGCGAGGCTACGCAGTCTGATAAGCAGTGGCTGTCCGTATCGCGAGAGTACAGCTCAGAGGATTACAGGGAGGCGGTGACCTAATCGCCGTCGCGAGGCGGGGCGAACCGCTGCAACTTTGGATGAACTTCTGATTTGAACAAACCGAGAGGCGGTCGGCGGAGTGCTCGGACAGCAAGAGATACAAAGGTGAAAAGCAGCGGAGGTTTTCTGCTACGAAGCTTTGACAGCCGGTTCCCTTTACAGCAGTTACGGTCTGTGTGTGCGCCGCCGAATGACCAGCGAGAGCGTTATTTTTCCTGTCGAAAAGGTGGAAATTGATAAAGGTGAGTGCGTTCTCTTCTCCGTTGGTGTGCGTATAGAAACTGGGGGATATTAGATCCATTAGTATTCGGTTAGCCGGATTGTAGCTGCTATTAATGTGCTAAAAACCAGTGTGGATTAAGTATTTGGATAAATGCAGTATATTTTAGGTAGAGAAAACAAGGCTGAAAAGTTTAACTGGCGCTCAGGTAACGTTTACGTGGTACTGGCGTGGATTTTATTTCCCCTCCCAGCATGTATCTGATTTTATTACCTGTATCATAACTAGCAGGCTTTCAGCCCCCATTCAGTTAGCGGCGTCTTCTTTGACACATGCACGCAGACACCACAGTTAAAAATTCAGACAGCGATTCACCGTTGCTCTTAAAGACACAGGAAATCTTGCGAAAATGACGATCAGATAAAGGTAATGGTTGTTTGGTTAAGTCTCTCCGTGACTGCTGCATAATTGGGATGGCTAGCCGCAGCCGCTCTAGTGGGTTTCCTGTGTATCCCAACCTATGCTGTCTGTCTTATCATCTTACATGTGGACGCTGCAGCTGGCGTAAAGACTCGTGGGGCCACTTTCATCAGAGAAATGTCTTCTATCTGGGGAAGCAGCTCTTGGTGCAAATGCATGATTTGCAGTGCATTTCTGTTAGCAGGCATTGCTGCTGCCGATTTGAATGGTTTGCCTGGACATCTGCAGCATTTCACAGCTCTGTAATGTGTTGATTGGCATAGAGATAAGTCAGGGATGTGATGAGAGATGCAAAGTTTATTACTTATCCCCGGACTCACGTGTTCTTTCATGATATTACTTGCATGTGATGTGTTATTTTCAGAGCGCAGTGCAAGCTTAGGAACTTGCTGGAAATCAAAAATGAAGTTATTTCCACCTAAGGCTCTGTCAACACCAGTCTCATTAATCAAAATGGCCGTCAGTGTAGTTTAGTCACATTTGAATAGTGATGTAGGAGTGCTACGTTTAAGATGCCTCTGAAGCTTGGCTCATCAAACGATTTAACCATGAAGTAAGCATTTCTCTTTTTCTTTTCTTGTATAGGCCAGCTAAGTTTATTAAAGTTTGCTTGTCTTAAAGAGGTTAGTACTTGCTTGTCTGAGCTCTCTCTCTGTCACCATGGGGGGGGTTATTGTTAATGGGCCTCCTGTAGATGCTCTGTCTTCTTTTTTTTTTTTTTTTTTTTTACTGCCATCTCCACCTGTGGAGTCTGCCCCCAGGCTACCAGCGTTACCCCTCCGGGAGGGGCGGGTATACACACACACACACACACACACACACACACACACAGCTTCCTTCACTGACAAATCCTTAATGGACCCATCAAAGAAATTACATGTCTGCTCGCTGGTTGACTGGGATGGGTCTAATTTTCAACTCGAACAACACAGCAGCACCGCTGGAGATGCTTTCCTTCCACGGCATCATTTGAGCTGCTTTGTCCTTTTTGCTTGGCTGCTGCAGCAGCTGCGTTTAAAAAAACAAACAAACAAAAAAAAACCCAAACTCTGATATAGCGGTTGAACATCTCATGCTATCAGCCCTCCCTCGTCAGTGCCTGTGAATGCCAAGGCTGAGCTGATCTGGAAGCTGTGTCGCATTTATAATATTAAGCAGACTATTGAAATTGAGTGTGTAGGTGGAGGCGCACATGTTCTGTCACACGTGTAGTTGCTGAATTTAAAAAAAGATATGAGGGGAGGAAAAGAAATTCAAGCACTGATGGTGGGCAGCTGAAAGATTATTTTAAGTTCTTTGGGATGTTGAAACATCTGCATGTTTTTAGATTAAGCAGCACGAGTTGAATGAATGAGACGGTTGTCATCATGCAGTCAAGATTGTGAGATGCATAAATTATTTTCAACTACTGTGGTTGACAGAGAAAGGCATCCCCGAAGACTTTAGTGCAGGCTTTGCTAGAAAGCCTAGGTCAGTGTGCATGAACCCTCTCCATCGCAAGCACACAGCAGGGGGTTTCTTTACTGCTTTCAAATAAAGAATTTCCCAGGACCTTGGTGTCTTCTTGTGAGCAAAATCCTGCATTTTAAATAAACACTTCAATTAGGATGTGGTGAAAAAGTCTCAAATGTGTAGTTTAGCCCCGCTTGGGACAGGAAAAGATTTGGAGGTGCTCAAGGAGAGAATCTGAGAAATGCAAAGTGAGGAATAGGAGGACATTTTAATCCCACAACTGGGATACTAGCGCTTTCCCTTTTGACGTGTAATGCATCACTGACAGTATCTGATAATGGGGTCTTACCTGTTTACGACATACCTCACTATGCTCCCCTCCCTTCCACTGTTACTGCCTCATCCTCGCCTTCTGTCTCAGTTCTGTTGCTGCTCCTTTACTCCCCACCTCCCACGATTCCTTCCTCCTTTTGCCCATCACAGTGCCTTTTCCTCTCGGCTTGCTTTCTTTCTGTTGTGGATGGCATGCCGGGGACTATGACACACTCTTCATTTCTGTCCACATCCCTCATATTTATCTCTGTCTATTACCACGTCACTCTTTCAGAGTGCCCATGTCGATCCTTTCTGCATTAATCCTGATTCATGATTTATGTTGCTTCTTTTCTTGAGCTTACCTTTTGATTTTTTTGTGCTTTTGTCTGTCTGTTTTGGTGACTCTTTACATGCTGGAGATTGGAATGCGAGTTCACTCTGTTTAAGGTCTTGGGGTAGGCTGTCTCTTGAGAAATAACAGAGCAAGAAATACTCTGTAACAGTAAGTAGCTCATACTGTAGGGCAGACTGATTGAATAAAACTACTTGGCCTGGCAAAATGGTGTAATACAAAATACTGGGATTCTTACTGAGATGCTGTGCAGACTTTAATCACATTTTGAATTTAAGTCAGTAATACCAAGAATCTTAATTAGCATTGAAAAACGGATTGATTACCGTATTGATTATCTTGTTGATGGCCCAGACAATAAAGGAACTAGTTAAACAGTGAGACGCAAATGTTTTCAGGTGGTGACTTTTTGCTAACAATTTGGCGGTTGCTTTTCTTTTCTTTCTTTCTTTTTTAAAATTTCCTCAGATGCTGCTCTGTGGTTGACAGAAATGTCTCACATTCTAGTCTTATTGATAATCTTATTGATTACATATCTTGAGTAACAGCCTATCAGTGCTCAGCACATATTAGTGTGTGCAACCTAGCTCTTGTGAGCTAGCTGAGCTATTTGAAGCTAAGGTTGCAGTTGGACTAAACATCATAATACTCTCTGCTGTAGTTGTAGGACCATGATTGTAGTCTGTCTCATTGGTGACCAACATGCTCACTTCCCCTTTTATACAGAAATGACCAAATAATGAACTCTAATTGGGAACAGAAGTAACATGTAAAGTGACACTAAGAATATACTCTATCAATGACCACATTTTTCTAGCAGATGCTGATCTTGTGAAAAAATGAGCAAGAAGTCAAAGCCACTGGTAGAAATAGAGGAAATGGAGGAGTAGCTAAGACATCGCTAATGGCAAAAAGCAGGCAGCAACAGATGAACATCAAACTATTTTCTGACTGATTCACATCAGATGTGCATGTGTTTTGTACAGGCACCTGTTTTGGTAAATAATTTTTAAGTAGTCAACAGAAAGACAGTATCTCCAAATACTTAAGTGCAGGGTATGTTAGAAAGCCTGGGTCTGTAAGCTCTTGACACATTGAAGTGCAAGCCAGCATTTTGTTTTCACTCAACAAACAGCCCTTGCGGTGTTTTCTCTGATATGTGAAATTGCCTATCTCTTTTGATCCATGGTCCTTTGCAGAGGATAAATATGAAACCCCATGAAGGCTTTGTCAGGCCTTTTCAAAGCACCCAGAAAAGAAAAAAGGAGGTCACAAGAGGAAGCAGTTACTTTTAGCCATTCCACCTGAGGTGAGGGGACTTGGATCCCTGTCCAGTTCTCCACTTTCCCGTCTGTCTGGTGAAACAACTTTTTAATTAGGGCTGTAAGTGGATTGTAGCAGATGAAAGCACTGTGGATTATAAAGGCTTCAGATTTTAGTTGTGACAAATGAGAGAGGAAAAAAAATCTATAAGCATCAGGGAACAATGACTAGTCAGATTAATCAACATGGAAGTAAACACAACGTACTGTACAAAAGCCTTGAAAGCAAGAACAGCCTAGATATTATAGAATAAACGTATAATCCTTACAAACGATATAAGCCAGGATGGAGATTGAACGTGGAGTATCTTCATATGGATATTGTAATGCTAGAATATTAGGCAGGGATCATTTGTGCCTTTGCTCTCCTTATTATTTCATTGCAATTTGCAGAAATTAGCTTGGAATAAAAACCTAAGATACTACTACATTGGCATCCCCCGGCCTACACACAGCAGGTTGGCTGAACATTTTAAGTTTACTTCTTGAATTATCCAAAAAAGCCAGGTTAAATTCCCTTACAATCTAGTTTTGCAGTGTTAACCATTGAATTGATTGCAGTTCTGCTGCAGACTGAATAACTAGCCACCAATTTCACCCATATTCTGTTTTTTTTGTTTTTGTTTTTTGTTTTTTCTGGCTGTCAGTGCTCTCTTCAGACTGATGCCGTAATCTGTAATTATACAGTGTTTTGAGATTGGTGTGAATGGTTAAACAGATACTCCATCTGGCTTTGGGCCTCTGCTCCTGGCCAGGCTTTTAATATTGGTCTGATGCTGCTCAGCTTTGAGTAAACACAAATATTGGTCAGTCTAAATCATGCTAGGAGAATCAATGTGTAAGTTGGTAGCTAACGAATGTACAGTTTCACTGTAATTATGGTCCGCTGTTGTCAAATCCTTCAAATGAGTATTTGACGAAGGTGAAAATGGAAAATCTTGATGCTTCAAAATTGGACTTAAGAAACCAATGGGTTATTTCACAGTAGCTGCATCAGTCTTTTATAATTTTTGTGATGTCCTCCTTCTTTCTCAACTGCTTGTCCGACTTAAGCTACTTTCACACTACAGGCGAAAGCGCATCAAATCCGATTTTTTTTTTACCCTACGCGACCCATATCCGATCATGGTATGACAGTGTGAACGGCACAAATCCCATATTTTCAAATCCGATCTGGGTCACTTTCGCATGTGGTACTGAATCCGATACATATCCGATGTTTTAGAAAGCGACTGCAGTTTGAATGGTCAAGTCGCATTAAATGTCACTGACACAAGACAGACGCCAATTATCAGCTTTGGAGAAGTGCCCGAGAAGACATCGTAAACGCTTCCTGGCCATCCAGTGTAGATGTCAGTGAAGTTGTTGGGAAGACAACGTTGGAGAAACATGAACATTTTATTTGTACTGTATAATCTGCAGATTCTGACATAAATCTGCAACTATCCTTTGAAGCACCGCTCCTCTCTTAAACAGCAATAAGGATAATTATTAGGTTATTTACATTATTATGTAAATAACAAAATAACTTAAAGCAAAAATTGGGAAACGTAAAGTCTGAAGTCTTTATATTAAGGGCCATCAGTCAAACAATATTGTTTGCTCTGGGTCTAAACAGAGCGCGTTGTGTGTGACGTCTTCTTTTGCGCATGCAGGCCGCTTTGAGGGCTCACACTGGAGCGCGTTTGCTGTCGCATATTATTTGTAGTGTGAACAAGTAGACAAAAAAAATCGGATTTGATCAAGAAATCGGAATTGAGCATTAAGACCTGCAGTGTGAACGTAGCCTTAGATCAGCGGTCCCCAACCTTTTTTGCGCCACGAACCGGTTTATGCCCGACCTTTAAGGTATCGCGAATAAATATAACAAAATAAAACTAGTACCGGTACCGAAAAAAAGAAGATTTATTCATAACACACGTGAAAAGACCCAGGAAAACAGAGTTAACAATAAAAACGATAACAAAATAACGCTGAAAACCATACATTTCACACCTGAGCCTCAACTCTTGCGGCCCGGTACCAAACGACTCACCGACCGGTACCGGTCCGAGGCCCGGGGGTTGGGGACCGCTGCCTTAGATGATGATAACTTAAAAATTATACTTTTTCACATTTATGATGCTCTATCAAACTACTCTATTCAGCGTAATAACAGAATAATCATAAGAAGTCAAAGTAATCCCTTACAAAGAGGTATTACTTTTTAAAGTATTGTGGTCAGTATTGAGATCATGTTCTTTTTACATGATTAGACACAGCCTTGAAAATATCTATTTTTTTAATGTTTAAAAAGAGCTGTTTGGCTCTTTGGACCTGTTGACTGACATTAGTAAATGAGGTGGCATTTACTGATTTATGTGTTTTGCACTAGATACAGACCTGAAAGGTGTGATAACACAATGATTTATCTTTCTATTTTCTTTTCCTTTTTTTTTTTTTTTTGGACATAATCATTGACACAGAATTTCACTATTAGTTCATGTCCTTTGTGGCTGAATGACTTGGCTATTATCAGCATTATACTAGTTGCTGTTGCATAAGTGAGAGAACAACAACAGCACGTCAGCTAACTGGTAGAAAGCATTGACTGCAGGGGTGCACGTGTTCATTATCCTGGATTACAATGAGTTTGTGTCAAATTAATAATTCTTTCAGACTGTCCTCAACCCTTCCTCATGTCAACTCTATAATGAAATTGCAAGAGTGCCACTGAGTACAAAAACTGTTAGTGGATAAGACTAACATGTACTGGAGTGTTTCTGAAATTCCTACCAACTGCCTTGCCATCTGTTTCCAAGCAGACAAAGCTCTCAAATTTCTGTATTTCTGGATGGCTAAATGGATGCTGCTGGTGTTGGCTGCCTGAGTTGGTATTAGTGAAAGAAGTCATTTTGTGACCCAGTTGGATTTGTTAATTGCTGCCGCCTCTCTTGTGCCATTTTTGGGGGAAATTGTTGTGTGTGTGTGTGTTTGTGTCTGGAGGTGCAACTTGAAATCCATGCAAGCCATTTTTCCTGAAATTACCTTGTAATGTCAGCACTCGTGATCATTTGAGTGTCAGCTTTGAACTGGATTGAATTTCTTACTCAAATTGGGGTTATTAGTACTGGGAGAGTTATTTGACAACTTAACCCATTCTGGTTGCTCAATCTTTTAAGGTTGCTGTTATCCCATATTTTTAATGTCATCGGCTAAATTTGACTTGAGTTTGTGGTTAGCATTTTCTGTATTGTTTTAGAGTTCTTAATATTTGCCAAGGGTGAATCATATAGTGTCCCTACAAAGATGATATTTAAACTGTTTAAATAACTTTTTGGGAGAAATATATGGCATACCTAATATTATTTAAAGATGGTCTTCCATTGGGTTTGCATTTTGCTCCTTCTCCCAGGAATCTCTTGTAATCTGCACAGCCCTGACATTATATTTGTCTACCCAGCCATCCATCCATCTTCTTCTGCTTATCGAATTCAGGGTCGTGGGGGAGCTGAAGCCAAAATACACAAATTTGCAAGACCAGTACAGGTACTGATTTTTGGTGATTTTAAATATCCAACATAATTTCTATTTTTCAGGTTTTTTAAACTTTAAAATGCTGAAAACAACCAATTTTCAGGAAATCTGTTCATGTGTAGTTATTTATTTATTCGGCTGACTCTGTTTGGATAAGTTGGTGGTTGTTTTTTGGTGTTCCAAACACGTGTTTCCGACAGGGAAGTTACTCTGCCTTCAGCTGGACAGCCCATGCGGCAAGTTGCCCGATTGCCTGTGGAACAGTCTAAAATCCACACACCCTGGATCGTTGCACCCCTACTAATTAGCTCTAATGAGCTTAATCATTTGTTTCTCTGTTGGGAGCAGCAGTGCATGCGTCTGCATTAGGGCTGCCACAAATGATTATTTTGATAGTCGACTAGTCACCGATTATTTTTGCGATTAGTCAACTAATCAGATCATGCATCCATTGGACGTACAACGTACAGCTTATTGCACCAGCAGCATCTGCTCTTATATAACTACCATTAGCTTACAGCTTTAAGTGTTAAAGGTATGTGCTAACTAAAAATAAAGACAAGATGATAGTTTATTAAAGTTTAATGACATTTGCAGATTGTTT
>NW_005187442.1:4076395-4077815 GCF_000239375.1 Pundamilia nyererei | reverse complement strand
TTTATGAAAGTTTCTTTAGTTCAAACTGTTCTAGAGAGATGTTGAAGTTCCTGTCAATAATCAGTTCCCCGTGTATTTTCAGTAGATGCAGAATATGTAGTGATTCATGCCGGTTTGTTTTAACTGTTTGCATCCTGACAGTTTAACTGGACAAATTTCCTTTCCTGTTTAGCAAAAAATAAATAAATACATCTTAAAGTGTATTATATTTGGAAGAGGAAGTTCAGAGGTTTTAAATAACCTTAGCCACTTTGAAGCTGGTAGCCTGAGTCAGAGGGACAGCTGTGGGGGAAAGGAGAGAAGACCCTGGAGAAATATGACTAAAACCAAAAAGATGAAAATAGAAATAAAGAGTTGTAGAGAAATCTCAGGTAAAAAAGAGACGGCAAGGACTGTGTCTGTGACAGAGTGCACCTTTTTGTTTTTTTTGTATTTGCCTCTCAATAGCTTGATGATTGGGGATTCATTAATATGTTGGCTGAAATCCGCTTATATCTATCTTGTTTACTGCCATCACTCTGTCAGCAATTTAGAGGACATGAAGTGGCAGTAGTCAATGTTTATCTGCTCTTTGTCCTTAAATATTGGATTACTTTCATGTATTTGCTTGACTGGGTTGGTGCTCTTACAAAGATAAGGGGCTAAAGCTGTGATTTATTTATGTATTTCATTTGTTTTTCCTGGTACAAAGTTGGAAATAAATAATAACAAACAAAAAGGAAGCTTAAAGAGTGGGAAAAGCATTGGAATTTCAAATTAATAGCATCTCTGTTAATACTGTCTCTCCGTTTGACACATGGCTTTTAAATATTGGATAACATGCTCTGTTTTTGAGATTGACAGTTATAATTTCTCATTTTAGATGTTTTATGTTAGATGTTGGTTAACAGTGGAAATGGGAGAACTTCTGAGGCTCAGGAGTGAGATGTTCTTTGAAAAAGGAAATTGGGGTTTTTTTGTAGCAAATTACCCATTCATGTATTTTCAGGATGGCATTTCAAGCAAAAAGAGGTGTTTAAATTGAAAACTGTCTGACCCTCACTTTGACCCCAAAATGCTCTTAATGACCATCGTGGCAGTCACACTAGCCTTACACAGCTGAGTTTGTTCTGGACCTTATTTTCGTTTATTTGAAGGAGTTCTGCACAAGACTTCCTGGTGGCTTTAGTTACCTTTGGCTCAGCATGTTTCTACTGTTTCTGTGGTAGAATCCAATCTCACAGGGCCACACACATTTTACAACTCCAACAACTGGTAGCTGGTATTGCTTCTTTTGTTTTTGTTGTTCAATGGTGGCTGACAGACAGCTTGCACTTTAATGGCACCTTTCAGTTGTAGTAGTGGATTATATCCTACGAGATGCTGGTGAAAATAAGGGAAAATGTATTTATTTTATCCCAAGAATTGTTACAGGCTTCAG
>NW_005187442.1:4073564-4075123 GCF_000239375.1 Pundamilia nyererei | reverse complement strand
CAAAATGCTCAAAAAATGATTAGACTAATAGCACACTGCTGTTGGTGGGTTTCCAAAAATGATACATGATATTTAATATGACTGCAGCAAGCTGTCCAGAATAATTCAAGAAGTGAGGCTAATGTGTTGTCACCCACATCCTCTGGGAACATTTGACCCATTCTCAAATGTTCGTGCATTTGTATCCAAGCATGAGACACGTGTACCCACTCGAGTTAATGTCTAAATTCCTGGGGCAAAACTTTGAAATGAGAGTGCGCTTAACTACATAGTGCACACAGTTAATTATTCCAAGTCCAAGCTGGCCAGAGAAGCTGCTCTAGTTCTTCCATATCATTGAGAGGGTGCACAAGAAATTGAGTGTAGCATTCCTTCAGGCGGCTTGCAACCCCAAAACAAAAAAACTGCTGATTTCAATACCAGCTCACATCAAGTTAATGTTTTTCTACACATTTAGTGGGCAAATGGCATACAGGCAGGGTGTTCTATTTAAAGTGTCCTCAGTTGCTACAAATCTGCAAGCTGCTTTGCTACCCACATCCATCCAAGCTTTTCCTTGTCATGATGTTGATGATCTTGCTGCAGCTCTCTTCGCCATCAGCTGACCATGGAAAGTTGGAAAGGTGACACATCAGAGCCATGACGCCAAATATAAATAAAAATGGCAATTTTTATTTTTAGACTATAGTGGTCCTGACTTAACAAGATTATCTTTTTGTATAAATACTGTTTTTGTATGTTTTGGCAGCTTCACAGCTTCATTATAGTAGTAATTTGATCCTGAACAATTCAAATGCGTTTTTATAGAGGAGCCTGAAGGTCTAATGTGCCATTTCCTGAACGCGCAACTGTAGGAAAGCCTCCAGTGACGACAGTCGCACAAGTAAGGGAAACAGGCACGGGATTAAAGGAAGACCTACATCCTGGTCATTATCCATTACTGCAGGATGGAGTTGCTTCTTTCATCCAAGGGAAACTGTCACTTCTTAAAGTTGGAAAGCTGTCATGTGCCTGGTTTAAGTTTTCTTTTTTGATCATCTGCAGTCTGTATTGCTTTTAGTGTGACATACTATAAGCTTGGAAGCAGCTGATTATTTTATGTGATAAAGGGGATATGAGTTTTTTTCCCCCTCTCTCCCTTCTTCTGTTTTAAAAGTATGCATTGCTGAGCTGCCATAGTGTGAAGAGGCATTTCAAAAAGAAAAATCTGGTATTAAAGTCAACAAGCTTTTGAGTTGTTTCCCAGCCTTGAAATTGATTCATTAAGTGCACTGTAATTGACAGTCTTTGTGATTTCTCTGTCAGTTTGATTTCTCTTCCTTGCCTGTAATTTTCCACTGAGCCACAACAATTCAAACAGATAATCTTTTGGCTATGTTGATGTTTATGGTAATGTGGCCAAACAGGGGAGGAGGGCATGGTTGTAAGATACATGGAGCGCATATTTCAGCCAGAGATGGGATTTAGTGTTCAAGTTACTTTAACCTTAGAGTGGCTGAGTGGGGATGAATTTTAACATCATGGGCTTTTTTTTTAAATTTTATTTTATTTTATTTTTT
>NW_005187442.1:4067699-4072406 GCF_000239375.1 Pundamilia nyererei | reverse complement strand
ACTATGTACCATGTACAGATATGTCAGGTTTTCACATAACAGTTCTTTGAGAATCACTTTCTTGGTGTAAAAATAAAGTTTTTGTGCCTGTCAAACTGGATTTTCTTTATAGATTGAATGAAAGAAAATGGAACAAGTGTTTTTTTTTTTTTTTTTTTTTTGTTTCTTTTTGTAACAGGCTGCTAGTAACAAAAGACACAATCGAAAAAAAAAGATAAAGATGCAGTCTAAAAGTGGTTTTGTGTTAAAGTGTTATGTGTAGACACAACACGGGTTCATTCCTTGAGATAGGTGCATATTTTTATTTATTTTTTTATTGTAGAATGAGTCACAGGTTCAGGAAAAACCTTGGAAAGACCTTCAGAATGCTTGGAGAGCTGTTGTCAAGACCACTTTAAAAATAGCAAGAAACTCTGCTTCTTTGGATGAAAAATATAAAGAAATTACTCAACCTTGTTATTTTGGCAACTTAAATAGTTTGGTTTATTGAGGGTTAAATGTAAGTCAAAACATGGCTGTCAGCTGCTGCTCATAAAACCCCCGACACCAACTCCCTGCATCTAAGAATATCAAAAATTGAAATGAATTGAGCTTTTAATTTATCCCAGCATGCACTGAAGGTTTGCCCAGTGCACATTAAAGGCTACATCTTGAGTAGAACAAGCAATAAAGGGATAGATGGATGCTTCTTGCCTGAGTTTAGGCACGACCGAGGATAAAGCCTTTCTGCCATTTAGCCGATCATTGGCGGTATTATGGTCTGTTTCTCTGAATTCTACGTTGAAGAATTCTCCAACAAAAAGAGCTGTATTTGCTAAAGGGTCACGGAAAAAGAATTTCAGTGCATGTGGTGGCATCTTTATCTTAGGAAGAAATGTTAAATGGAGCTCCAACAATCAGTCCTCATGATGAGGAGGACAGATCCACATAATGAAAGACATCTTGCTCGGGTTTGTTGGTTCCAAGGAGGTCCTAGATAGTGCCAGGGATGGTAAACACATAAATCCATCTGGATTTACTGAAATCAGCAGTAGCAGCTTTTGGCTGAACCCTGCTCTGTCTTCCTGCTTGTCAGATGCGCATAGAAAGCCACAGATGATGCTGATAGGTATGAATTCCTCAGTTGTTGCTGGTAACTGAGTAGGGTGCTTATTTTATCCAGATAAATTTCAGGCTTCTGGCTTATTTTCATTTCATTACTCTGGTTATTTTTGAATATTTTATTTAGTCTTTACAGTACTAAAAAACTGCCTTTCCAGTTTACAAGGGCAGCTTTCTTATTCTTTTGCAAAGGGCTCAACATTCAAAAAAGTAGCAAATCGAGTTGTTTGGACTGCTTGCTATAGTCTGTCTCTACTTGTTTTCGCCTTAATTATCACGTGCTCCACTAGAGGACATAAACAATGATGAGACAAGTAGACCTGCAGATAGTTTTCTTCTAATCTGGAAAAATGGGTCACAGTGCCCAATCTCACATCATCTGGCTTGCAGGTGGTGACTGCAGAAACCAAAACAGGAAAGTGGCCTGTCATGATCTGTATTGCTCAGTGCAACCGTTCTGTTCACTGAGCTCATCGAAGAATGGGAGTGTTTTGGCTTTTGAGGTGGCAGCCTTGCAAACACAAGTAGAGTTTTCATTCTTGAGTTTATTGGATTTATTTTGATGACTTTGAGGAGGAAAAAAAAAGTTTGGTTAAATGAGAGGGGGAAAAAAAAAATCCCCCAACCTTCCAAAAACTAGCTTCATCCCATTTGTGTTTCAGCTGAGCCAATGGTCTGCAGTGGCATGCAGAGGTATGTGTGTGAATGCTTGGTGTACACAATAGGAATGACCTCATCGTTTTCAACCCTATGTAAGCCCAACATGCCGAATAACAATGAAATCTGGACGTCCCACTACTGAGCCCCCCTCCTTTTAGTGTGTGTGTGTGTGTCCTCTTGCTAAGGTGTGTATTTACCTTCTAGTTTACAAAGGTTCTTAAAATATTTACACAGGGCTGAACTGGTTAATGATTATTTGGACAAGTGGGATTTGAAGTGTTGTGCTACACACACTGGCGCATGTTGCTGTAGAGAAACCAGCTGCTATGGGCTTTGTTCCTGCTGTCAGTTAGTGAATGCAGTCCTAACCGCGGTGACCCTCAGTAGGTTTGCATGTGAACTTTGGCCCAGATTGTGAGTCTTTGAAAATATTAGCATAAATTAGGTCTTCCTTTCATTCACAAGCTGGGTGAAGATTACCTGCGATATATCAGTGTGTTTGGATTTGTGAATATTTTTATTGGCATAGAGAATGCTGAAATTGGTTATTGTAATTTATTGATCAATATGGCACTTGCCTCTTTTAGCAAGTTTTTTGGTATGTGTAGCAGCAGGAAATTGTGTAATGGAACGGCAAAATAAGTGCAGTCCAACGTGATCTGGCATGCCCTATAGTTGGAGAAACTCTCTTCTATAACATAATATTGTCTTATCAATTTAAAAAAGTAAATTTGCAGATATTATTAGTTAAACACTCAAATGCACAATGAGCTTGTGTTTTCAGACCAAAGATTACATCTGATTTCATGAAACAAGAGAACCTATCATACGCTTTCTGTCATTCCCAGAAAATACTTGATGCAGGTGATGGTAACCTTGTTTGGCACAAAGCTTCCATATCAAACTACACTTTTCTCCTGCTACCCTATTACCTTACATCTCTCCCTGCCAACATAAATGGATGCTGCCTTATTACCCAGTCACTCAAATAGAGAGGGCTATTCTGCTTTAGATGGTCTTTGGTAGTGATTTACCACTAAGCGCTTTGATCCATTGGAGTAGTAGTATTCTGACAACTTCTAGTTGGTGCCTCTGCTGGGTCTCACAAATTGAAGAGAGGAAAGCTTGATCAGTGGTTTGTGCCTGTGAAAGCTCATGTTTTTCATTAACTAGCAAATAGTTGGACAGTTGATTGCCCCAGTGGCACTTTCTAATGACAGAGGGCCAGTTTAGCGGAAAATCTAATTCAGTGAGAACCCACAGGGTTGTTGTTTTTTTTTTAAAATGAAATTACTACCTTTAAAATCCCTTAGACTTGGGATGGGGTGAGTGGAGGGTTGTCTGTGCTTGAAGAGAGGCTTAAATGAATGGACCCTTGAGGCTGCTTCCCTAATTTTCATCACAGATGTAGTGCTTGGAAAGAAGTGTCCCTTTTCTGTCTTTGTTAAGCAGGACTGAGTTAGTGAAAATTAAGTTGAATGTAGTAACTAACCTGTGGGGATCCTCTACTGTTCTGTGGTTTAAAGTTTATGCTTGTGTATGGGATTATGATGAGTAGTCAGGTGTGCAGATATGAGCTCTACAAGATATAATGTGCTATCAGATGACTTGAATAGCATGATTGTTGTTGGACTTCACAGTCTCTACAGTCGGAGATTAGAAAAGTATCTGGAGGGTTCGAGCTCAAAGCACCCGTAGTTCTCATTGCTTCCTGATATGAGATTCAGTAAGCTAATGTTGCCAGGCAACGGCTGCACTTCCACTTTTGGCAAGTACTGCTTAGTAACAAAAATTGTTTCCAAGAAGTAAAGGCAGAATCAGTGCTGGAATCAGTGATGGAGATGACACTGGAATCTCATCTGACCTATTACAGGCAATTAAAGCAGTGCCACAAGCTAGTCATCTGAAGGAGTGTTAAACTACAGCTGAAGGGAGTGTCTGTCCCACACAATCAACCTTATGTTTCATTCTGTTTAATGAGTATAAAAAGACCAAATTGTTGGAAATGACATTAAACAATCTGTTTTCATAGAGCGGTAGTTTTGCTCAAGCCCCAATTTGTTCATGCATATTTAGTTTTACAGTGTTCTAATACAGTTGATTAGGATAAGAAAATTTGCACACATTTGTAAATGACACTTTACTAATCTTATTAATTAGTTTAATAGTTTTGTTGTTTTTTTTTGTTTTTTTTTTAAAGATTTTACACATAAATGTGTAAATGAGTCCTTGTCTGTCTAAAAATGATTTCTATTTAAAAAGCAATCTTAACATCAGATAAAGATCATAGTTTTTTTTTTTTTTAAATTGTTGATTTTGGATATGACCTTTTATCACCCAATAAATCACAAAATACTGAATCCTTTATTCAGACACAGCCCATTTTGAAAATGGAATTGAAACTGGAGATTTTCATAAGAGAAACTAAAAACAGTGTAGACAGACCCATTATACAGACACAAAGCATATGCAACAGTGAAATATAACCTTATAGTATAAAAATGAATAAATATAACCTTTTAAAATGTTACAGTGAAATAAGATAATATTTTGTGGCTTACTGTATTTGTAGGGACCAAAGGATTTTTGTCTGCAGTCAGTGTGACTCAGAGATACAGCTAATGCTAAAATATCCTATGACATTATAATGACTATGTTTAAATTAGCAAGGATCTAGAGGTAACAAGGTGATTATTGAAGTGGAGTCTTATCTATAATTTGCATGCTTTCCAGCTCCTTTCTAAGGAGGACCATCTAATCTTTACTTATAAGGCCTCACTCACACAGGCCGAGAGACAGGTTAGCAATGGATTCTGAGGTCGCCAACGGTTTGCATGGAAGATGCTTGCTTGTGTGCAAATGCTTGTTGTTCCAGTCAGCGCCTGGAGTGTCCTGGGGTGTCACGGAATAGTCTTTAGGTCTGTGTGACTGGGGCCTAACATACAG
>NW_005187442.1:4065319-4066873 GCF_000239375.1 Pundamilia nyererei | reverse complement strand
AACACAAGTAATGGAACCAAATATAACCCAAAATCTAAAAATTGACCAATGCATAAAATAAACGTTTTCTTTGGTTGTTTTGGCCACCATTTTCTTCCTCAAATATCCCCCATGAGCCGTGCTTGTACTGGAACACTCTTGTTTCACAATGCACCTATTCCTACAAATAGCCAACGGTGCACTAGAGGGAGGTGGAGTAGGAGGAGAGGGGTTTTGTGGTGTGAACAAGGCCTGGCGGGGGTGGCGCTGGGTTACATAATATCAGACGAACCCAGCTGTGCTGTGTTGTTTCGCCCATGGGTGAAGTTGTGCCAGCCAAGCTGACTGATGTGTCCACCTGCGCTCGTCAGAGTGGGGTTCAGGATTAAGGTGCAGGTCAATGATCAGATTGATGTTGAACAGACTGATTGCGTGTAGTCAGCAGATCTCCTAGGCAATATTAAATGGGCGAAACACAGAGCCACAGTACCAACATCTCCTTCGGCACAGTGTTGCCATGGCAGCACAGTTGTTGTGTTGTCAGAAACCTTGGAGTGTAATGATAATGCAGGGCTCTAACAACGGTAATTAGCAGCTTTATTTTCCCCCCTTTCCTCCTTCCGCATCTAGTGCCTTCTTAACCCTACAGCCACTCTTCAGTGGTGCAATGCACCAAGAAAGACGCATGCTTTTATCATGTTCTGTTAAAAAAAGGACAGTTTACACTGGCTGTAGCTCATTGAGCAAACCTACTGATCTGAAGGTTTGTGGTTCGATTCCTGGCTTCCCCTAGTCTGCATGCCAAATATCCTTGGGCAAGATACTAACCCCAAATTGCTCTCCGATGCATCCATCGGAGTATGAATGTGTGTGTGAATGTCAGTTAGAAAGCACCTAGGAAAAATGTGCTTGTGTGAATGGGTGAATGCACAAGTTGTATAAAGCGCTTTGAGTGCTCAGAAGAGTAGAAAGCGCTATATAGGAACCAGTCCATTTACCATTTACCACTAGTTGGTTCTCATGCACAGACCATTTTCTACCCTCAAGTTCGCAATGTGTTACTCAGTGATTGCGGGCAGTTTTGTGAAGACCCTGTTCCTGTTAATGTCCCCAGCTGACTGGTGTGTTTCTTTTTGGCTTTTCTAAGTATCATAAGTGTTGAATAAAGACTGAATAATTTACTACAGGGGTCTTCCAGGAAGGCCCATGTGACCCTGCAAGCTGTATTTAAAAAGCTCATCATCTCGCCCTCTGAGACTTCTGTAATTAAAGGGAGAGGCGTCTGTGTTTTAGCTTAAAGTCTTTGATATACAGTATTAGTTCTTGACATGCAGACAGCCAGCGTTTTCTCGTGTGCGCCATTTAATAGAAATGTGTTTTCAACAACAACTGATTGAAATCCACACAAAACATCTCTCCTCCCTAGGCATCAGCTGTTGAATTACTGCTTACCACTGAAAGAACTGTAAGCCAATCCACTGGCTGTGTTTGTTTTGTGTTATATCCAAAGTAAAAAGATTATACAGGGAGTGCAGAATTATTAGGCAAATGAGTATTTTGTCCACATCATCCTCT
>NW_005187442.1:4062977-4064020 GCF_000239375.1 Pundamilia nyererei | reverse complement strand
AGTTTTTTGGGTTCATTGAGAACATGGTTGTTGTTCAATAATAAAATTATTCCTCAAAAATACAACTTGCCTAATAATTCTGCACTCCCTGTAAAGTTCAGCTCTTGATGAGTAGTAGACATGTTTATGTCTAGCGAAAAAGCTTTTAAGAGTGTCTGTCTATCTCTGGTGTACCTGTCATACTAATAAAAATGTATTTGGGGGAATTATTGCTTGCAGTAGTTTATTATGTATCAGTGGCGACTGGAATTTGAGCTTAAGCAAACCAGCCTTTCAATTCCCAGAATGCTCTATGTATAAGAGAGATGTTTGAATCATGCAGACAGGTGTGTAAAGGTAACATCTATCTGAAACGCCTTCACTGTTCAGCTGTTTTTACACATGCAATGCATCTATGAACTTAATAGACATTACCAATAGCACTGGACTTACTCAGACTGGATGTTAAGCCTACTTAGGATCAAGTGAACATTGGGAAAACTGCATGCTATGTGTGACTAGCTTACGTTGATCTCTGGAGAATTTAGAGATATAGTGATGGATGTAGAAATGTAAGTCCTACCTCCTGTATGCACCGCTGTCAAATGCCAACTTTGTAGAGTATGCAGACATGTTTTTATCAACATATTCTGGAGTTAAGTTGTAAAATGCTTTTAGTCACTCTCAGCGGAGTTCTCTTGAACTTAACCATGTTTAAATACTTTAATCGGACAGTGGTAGGGATCAGGAACCCCCTGGATTTGTTGTGCCTCTCACACTGTAGGAGTAAATGGAAAAACAGTTGATCAGTCGCAATGGCTGGTTGTCTCACGAGCTGGAAAAATGTATTTACCACAGCCCTCATGGTGCTTTGTTGAGCTATTAGTGCTCTCAAAGTTCACCAAAATTTCATTAAGAATCCTCCAAAAGATGCCACATATAATTAAACAATTTAAAGATGAATTTGTGGGCTTGCATCATTATTAGATATTGGGCACCTACCTTATACCGCTGAGGAGTTGTTGTAGATAAACTATATTAAGTCTGGTGCTATTTTAAAACGC
>NW_005187442.1:4058473-4062899 GCF_000239375.1 Pundamilia nyererei | reverse complement strand
GAGAGGATTGGAGAACTAATGCTGTATTTGAATTGTCTACTTTTCTTTCTTTCTTTCTTTTTTCCCCTTGTTTCTTTTCTTAAACAAATTGGGCCTGCATTCCCATTTGATATTTTGACAGGACTATATCCAAACCGTTTCTTCCAGCTGTCTCAGCTCTCAAATGGGAAATATGACCACAAAAGTTCCAAAAGAAACCCAGTTGTGGGAACTACGAAAGTGGTAACTGAAAAAACGGATAGAGAAATGGCAAAAAGATGAGAGTAGGAAGGAAAATAAACAATGTTAGAGTTAGGCAGATAGATCTGAGGACCATGCATTAGAAGATAAGGTAAAAACATTTGATCTTTAAAAGGGAAAAAAGGTAGCATCAGATAAATGACTAGTAGAGCAGTAGAGGCTGTCATGAATGCAAAGGAGTGTGAGGGAAAGGTAAGCCTTGAGAAAATCTCGCCCCTGAACTTTATCTGGGAAAACAAAACAATTAAGCCCCAGTCAACCAACAGCCTGACTGTTTCTTTAGTTTGAGCTCTGAGGCTGAGGGAACTGCACAGAAAGCTTTGCAGTAGGCATTTTATTCAAAGACCTTTTCTGTGTGTGTTGCTTTGTGAGGTATAAAACTCACATCTGTCAAAGTGTCACAGGCTTGCTGTCTGGAGCTTTAACCTCATCTCCTCCCATCTCTTATAACAGCGATTGCCCTTGAAACCCCTGCACATCGTTTCTCACGACCATTAAACATGCAGCTGTCAATCGCCCTGTGACCGATGGCCTCATCGCCATTTGCCTCTGAGCTGGCTAGGCAAAATCAATACAAGCCTGCCTACTATGGATATTTGGGTTACTCCATGGACTAAAAGCAAGCATGTTTTTGACAACATGTAGCGTTTCTGTGTAAAATGGAAACTGCATTTCGAAATGTGTGCTTTGCTTGAAATATTAGGTAAACCTTTTCCACTTTTGTTTTGTTTAGCTTATACGTTAGTCCATATTTGACTATTTTCTCAGGGATTTTCTCTTAATTTAGCCACTTAACACTTCTTTATCAACCATTCAAGCATAACAAAGACCTAATTTCAAGGGACGAACCAGCATAATCTACGTAAAACTTAACAACGAACCAATTTTGCATTTTATTTTCAGGCACTTTGTTACTGGGAATCTCAAAAGCACATCATTTGTCCCCAATGCTTTAGTTGCATCTTCAAAAAAGCCAACTTTAGCAGGTTAAGAGGTATAAAATGGTAATTTTGCACCAACAAGATGATTCCGAAATATGCCAAAAACTTGGTATGACACCACTCCAAGTCACACCAAGTTTTGGAAGAACACATTGCAAAAGTGAAGGACAAAAGAAGCGGCTATTTATAAGCTGATGAATAGTTTCTGTCATGTCAGGCAATGGGGGGGGCAAAGACATGGTAAATTGGCAAATCTCTGACTAACATTGACTCAAACTTTCTGACTTCATTGTCTGTGAAGGAACGCATGCAAGGATTCAATTTTAATCATACTTTATTTTCAGTCAATATGAGACTGAATGTAATACACTATGCATGTGGTCATTCTACGTATCTATCCACTGTTCATTAACCATTGATTGGCCTCCCTAGGGTCACAGACTTTAACCATATCAATCTTATTAGAGATGGAACAAAATGCAGCCAACATCCATAGAAGAGCTTTGAAAGTCCTTCAAGATGCCAGAAGAATTATTCCTGAAGACTTAAAAACAAAGCTTAGCTAAGAAATAAAGGTGCTCATACCAAACACTGACTGAACCATTATCCATATACGTTTGCACTCATTCCCATTTTCCTACCAAGGCATAAGACTTTTGCACAGCAGTGTGCATGCAGAACTAAACCATTGATCAAACTGCTATTGTCGTAGCACGGGGGTATGTTTGTGCCTGTATTTACAGACAGACACTCTCCCTGGTTAGTTTGATCAGTTAACTTAAGCGATCCTCCCACAGAACTTGTCAGACAGTGTTTTTGGCTTTGTCTGTAGTGATGCTACCTGGTACTGTGTTTAGAGTGTCAGAACAACAAAGAGCAGAGAGAGAACAAAATGCTGGGCTAATTGCTGTAAGTAGTGGGATTGTGTCTTTAGATGTCAGGTTTAAAAGCGTTGGCACGTACTCATTCTCCCTCTCTCGTCTTTTGTTTACCTTGATGTTATGGCGGCATTTTTTTTTTTCTTTGTGCGGCTGGTAAATTGGCATATCTCTGACTAACAGTGACTCAAACTTCCTGACTTCATCGTCTGTGAAGTAATGCACGCAAGGACTCAATTTTAATCATACTTTATTTTCAGTCAATATGAGACTAAATGTAATAAAATATTAGATTAGCAGACAGAATTAGTTTAATTCGCCAGAATGAATGCTCTGACAGCTTCATCTGTCACTGTATACATAAATGAGTTAAACATGTGGTTCCAGTGACTGACAGACTGTTAAAAAATGTATATTGCTTTACTTGTGATTGTAGGCGCACATATGAATCAGCAAGTCTACATTAGCAAGGGAATAAAGTGATGTAAAATGTATTTTAGGTTTTATCAAACAGAAGAAAATGTCTTTTAATTCTACTTATAATCATCTTGGAGACATAAAAGGCGCAAGAAGTCTTCCTGGCAACTCTGCTTTGCCATGGCTACCCCTGTCGCTACTGATGTTTATAGTGTGAACTCGAGTAAAGGGAGAGGAAAATAAAATAAAAAAAGTACCATGTTTTTGTTGTCAAGCTGTTGTGGGCTGGAGTTTTATGAGCTTTGAGGCTGGGGATGTGGTAAGGGTGATTTATAGCTTTCATTATCAAGGTTTTACCACACTGTTGGGTCCCGACAGGCTCCCCACAGGTCTGCACACAGTTGAGGTAAGTGTGAAGGCTTACACTTTACCAGAGTGTGGTTAGACAAAGGCAGTGAACAGTTAAATTTACCTAAGGTGCAGCTTTATCCCCAGGGATTCAACTTTAATTCCTTCCGAAGTATGCATCAGGTGCTGCTGGGTTTTTGAGAAACGACACACAAACACACATGGATTTTTTTCTCCTTCTTGTGCTCACTGCAAAGTGCAGACACAATCGTCTGGAGATGAGGTGGAAGAGTAGAGAGTGCAAAGGTTTCCTTTTTTTCCCCCAGATGAACTTGTGAACTCAAGTTTCTTTACTGGCTACTTTTGCTTCACATTATCTTTTTATATTTCTATCTCAAGCCCTTTCTCTGGTATTTGGTCTTGAGCCCATCTTTTTGTACTGATTTGGCATGTTTTTTATTTCCCTGTAAAACTTCTTCCTTTTTTTTTTTTTTGGTCTTCCTCTCTCCACTCCTTTCTCTTTAGCTTTGTAGACTTCAGCTCTGTTGTGATTTATAGTCATAGCAGAGGATCTGCTACTTTGGTCATGCTTTTCTAACCCTGTGCAGATGATTCCCAGGCTTTTTCAGTCACACAGTTGCTTCTTTTTCTTGTTTTCTTTTTCTTTCTTGTTCTTTTATTGTTGTGATACTTGGCTAAAAAACCAGCCACATCACTGCCATGGCCGCTTAATGGTGTCGTGGATAGAACAGTTATGATTACCATTAATTTTCTACAAAGACTCTTGGTATGTAGACTTTTGGAAAATGACATACTCACATGTCAGTGGTTATGAGAACACACTTGTGAAGACTATTACCATGATGACATTAAGTCAGAGGCTTTAGTGGGCGGTGGTTGAACTCCTCCTGGCAAGTCAGGAGTTTCATGAATAGCTTTGGCCCATCAAAACCTGACTGGACGGCAGCGCGAGCTAGCACACACGAAACGTTTGCTGAATAGTAGCAGCAGCTAAAAGCAGGCCTAATCCAGCTGCAGGTTTAACCGACAAATAGATTTGATACAGTGACTCTGCCAGCCTGTATCCCCATTTTCCAAGGAGCTGAATAGTGTGGGAGAGAGAAACTGAGGCTTATGTCCCCGTGATGGAGGAATGTGAAGAGCAAGCAGTTGAGACTTGATAGAGAGCTATAGCCAAAGCATTGAAGACAGGTTTACAATGGGTAGAAAGTGAGGATAGGTGGCAAAGGAACAAAGCTGCTTCTGCTGGCTTGCACTGGCTAAGAAGTGGCTTTGGAAGGAAATCCACAGAGAATTTGATGCACTGAGTTTTTGCAAGTGCTGTGAGTCCCATACCCAGACACCTTCATGGGGCTTTGCACAGTATGCTTTTCCCCTCCCTCTATGCAACATGACCTACCTCAAACTTTATTGACTCACTTCCCTAATGTGGGGCATTTATAACGTGGAGTGAGAGTGTGGTATTTTTATGGGTCATTAAAAAAAAAAAAAAGGTGTTGACTTTTTACATCAGCGTGGTGCAGTTTTTCTTTTCAGTCTTGGCATTTGTGAAGCATTGCCTGCTGATGATCAGAGACTAGG
>NW_005187442.1:4045058-4058313 GCF_000239375.1 Pundamilia nyererei | reverse complement strand
TTTTTTTTTGGTGAGCATATTTTGGTAAAGCCTAATTTGTATCAATTGAATTCATTGCAAAAGACTGCAAAATGCCAGCTGTCAGGTTCATTATTTCCCCATCTTGTCTGTACTGCAACAGGCTCAGGCTTTAAGCATTCATGATTTACACCACAACAGTATCACTGTGATGTTTCCGGACTCTCATCTTACCTGCCATTTGTTGTTTCTTCTCAGTTGAAGAAGCTTCTGTCATAATGTTATAATAAGCCGCAGGTCACCCTGGCTGCAAGCGTTGTGGTAAAATTCAGAATGAAAAGAGCGTTTCACAAAAATCTCATCATATCTAGTTAAATTTAAAGATGGATTTATAGAAAGAATTTATAGTTGGTTAATGAAACAATAAATGTGTGCCAAATACACACAAGAATTACTGCACTGAACTACTTGGCAAGCATTTGGTTGTCAGCTATGACCACCAGTAGCTGACTTGGAAGGGAACTACCTAAATCCTCTGCTGCATACCCTCTGCCAGACATCTGGACGCTGTCTGTTTTACGACCTGCAACTTGAGCTTAGGGTCTGTCTGAATCCAGTGTTCCAAAGTATGATTTGTATTATGAAGGTGCCTCCTAAAGAAAAAAAAAAATCTAGCCAAAGGACACATTCCACTTAATCACGGGCTTTTTTGTTGTCATGTTGGATTGTGTTTTCTAGCCAAAGCTAACAGATTCCCTCTATGGTAAAATAAGAATACGTTATCTTACAGAAATCTAGAGTTGGCTGTTGAAAGTTTAATTCAGATGTTTTGCAGATTGAATTCGACGTTGATACTTTACTTAACTAGGCAGGCATAATCTTTAAATCCCAGGCTGATGTAAAGCTGATGGGTGGAAATGTATTTAATAGTTGCAGCTACATCTAAAAACTGACATTTTTATTTGCCTACTGCTTAGAACCAGGGGGTCAAAGCATCTTGCGTAGCTTGTGGCTTTGGCTTAAGACATGACCTTGAACTGGTCTGCCAGTCCGGACCTTTCCTTTTAATCTTGTTTTTAGCTTCAAATCACCTCTTTTTACTGCTCTCTAAAACTCATGTCTCCCAGACATTTCTGCAGTCTGTCTGGCTGCTTTTTTTTTTTTTTTTTAAAAGCACTTCTGATTTCTCCTACCTAACTTGTCACTCTCACAGCACTCAGCTGCTTTTAGAGAATCTTTTATCTGCCGTGACAGTCTTCAGTCTGTCAAAGCATTGGTCTTAGCTACGGCTCACTGTACTTGCCTGCATAAACTTAACGGATTTTACAGGTGCTTTTGGAGCTCTCATCATTCCAAAGAGTAAAAGATGATATTTTGAATTTTCTTAGCAGCTCTGGGACAAACTTATCAATGCTGGACTCTTTGATGTTTTATTTAACTTGCATGTGTCATGCGTGTCCATAGTTAATGACCACATGTTTTAAAATGTGTTTCAGCGGGGCTCATAATCATTAACTAGCAAGTGTTAACAGAGCGTGGCTAATGGACAAGTTTCTCTGAAAGTGTGGCCTTGTGAAGCCAATCGGACTTAGTGGCAGGCACAGCAAAATGTTGTCTAGTTGCTGTACATCTCATTTCCCCTGAATGTTTTAAATGTGGAAATGTGTAACCTGCCATTCATTTTCTAAGCATTACTCAGAGTCCTGTGTAATTTTTCCCAGACTGAAAATCAGCACAAAAAGCAGCTGTTTTGATAATGGATAAGTTATGGGAAGCATTTTCTTTTCCTTTCTGTGCTTCCCGAGTTTGAAATTCCCCACATCGCATTGACCAGGTGCAGATAGTCCTAAAAGGAGTTGTGCAGTGGGGCTAAAGAAAGGTCATAAAGCAAGGACAGATAAGTAGAGTTTGTGTGATACAGTATGACCGATGATGGGCAGCGATTTGGCGTTTAGTTGAGTCATACATTGGTCATCTTTGTTTTTTTATTATCAACTAGGCAACTGTGGAAAGTGCTGGAAGGAGTGAGTGTGTGAACATGTGTTCCAGTTTGCATAGAGTAGAAGGCTTTCCTCAGACTGACATGAGGGGACCATTAGCAAGCCTCATTAGGCTGAATGCCAGCCTGCAGAAACAGACTATGGAGAGGTCCAAGGTCCAGGTCAGCAGTCTGTACTAATAGCCTGGGGTATAGTGAGATGGCAATAAAGATGACTGCTGCTCCAAACTATTTTGCATCAGAGGATGGAAGAGAGTTTGGAGACCGTAACCAGGTTTGGAGATGAGGATCGGAGTAGAACAATTACGTTGTTTTTTTTTTTTTTTTTTTTTTTTTTTTTTTTAAACATGGGGAACAGGAAAGTGAATTGATGTGGTTTTCTGCCTGCCGCCTCCTGTATGTTTATGGGTTGATGGGTTTCAAGTGTTCTCAAAAATTAACCATAAGGGGAAACGGGCAGTGCCATGAAGGATACGTATTATTACGTGTTGGATTTTGAACCCTGTTCATCTTTCTGTGCTACTAGCACTACTGTTTAGGCTTAGTAAATGACAGTAAGTGATTAAAAGAGTGCAACCTGTGGAAAATGGTTAAACTGCTGAATTGCTACCCAGCTCTTCCACAAGATTGAAAATATGGTGGCAGTTGAGGGTAGCCAGTAGATCCTGTTCTGTAAAGTGTAAAGTTCTTGGAATTTAGTCTGTTCTGTTACTACAATGTCAGTCAGCACGTGTCTGCTCGCAGTGGGCGGATTGCATGCTTCCTTTAACATAACCACTGCTGTGATTAAAAAAGCGGAACAGCTGATAGTGACTAAAGAGAGCACACAGATTGACTTCTGTGGCACAGTTGCACAATATAGTGATGTAACACTGATGAATCTATTAGATATAAATGTAGTCCTTTCTAGTGTTTGACCCATGCAGAGAAATAGGGATAGGTCTTTTTTTTCCCTTTAAGCAGCAATTTACTGATCAACTGTGTAAAGTCTAATATACACATAGTATTGGCTCGTTTGATAGTTGGTGTCTAGAAGGATAAGTAAAAACTTTATGAATGTATATGTTGTTTCTAGTAAACACATAATGCCTAAACAGCAGGTCAGATCACTGCCAATTAAACAGAAACTCGCCTTGTATTAGCTTTCTGCTGTGCAGTGGCCTTCAAACTGTAGGACAAGGAGCCACTGCAGGTGGAGGCCAGACAATCAGGTGAAAAATACAGAGTTAACTTAAATTAATTTAATGTATATTTAATAGAAATAAGCACGAGATGGCTGATACTGCTGACAGTTCCTTTTTTGGATGATAACAATTGATAAACTTGGTGTGAGGTTGTGAGACTTGCCACAATTTACTCCCTGAAGGCCTGACATCAACCCCAGCTATATATCAAGTGTGAGGTAAATTGGGTTAACTGTAGCTGAGGGAAGAAAATAAAAATAAAGAATCCCTTTATTCATTAGTGCAGTGTAAATTTTTGGGACAGTGCATTTCTGGGATCCTTCACTTATCAATTAACCAAGTTTGTCAGCTTCTCAAACCCTGGTGCCATGAGTTTAGGTCTGACCTAATTGTTTATTTAAGCTGGGAAACAGATGGTTAAAGTTGGTATTGATCAGCGCTCATCACAACTAACATCAAATCAAATGAATTCCCACGACCACACAGATGGAAGTTATAACAAGCGTTTCTGCAGTGTGCAGAGTTGGCGGATGCAACTGCATCGGTTCTCCAGGAAATCCAACCAGCCTCCATAGGGAGGAAATGAAATACGTGCATGCTGGGATGTGTGTGTTTAAAAACAACTCCTAGATGACTGGTTTGACCTGTGATTACAGTGGACGCTGTACTTTTGTGAGCCCTTATCCCCAACTGTACAATTTTGCATCTTTGTTTGAAGCCTGTTTTGGAATTTCAGTAAGCCACAAAACCTTACATATTATTTTTGTAACTATCCTAATGGATGTCATTCATTAGACTGTGTGTCAATTAAGATTTGCCCTTCATTACAGGCCTGATGATTTTTGCAGTCTTGTTAGTTTGTGTGTGATGGTCCTTGAACTGGAATTACCACAAGCATTTTGAGATACTCCATTAAATTAGCACTTTCATTTTTTTCTCTCCCAGAGGCTTTTAGCTGAATATAATGAGCTAAGCAATTTTTTGTGTGTGTGTGTGTGTGTGTGTGTGTGTGTGTGTGTGTGTGTGTGTGTGTGTGTCTGTGTGTCACTGAAAAGGACTATACCTTTTTATTTAATTATTTTTAATTTGTTGCTTTATTTATTAATTGGTTAATCAGTAATGCGGTTTGGTTTTCAAGTAAAAGCTAGTCTGTAGGGTGCGAGGTAAAAAAACAAACTTAAATTCTGGCTTTTCAGTGATTTAACAGGTTCAGTTGTGGTGAATCTAAGAGGCACTGTAAGTCCTGTAAAATCAAATATTCATGTTAATATTTAGATATATTGCAATTGTATGTTATTATTGTAGATAATGGTGTCTAAATATGCAAAATTCATAGATGGGTATTTACTACTTGGGTCAAAAATTTGTAATATTTTCCTGATTGGTCTCTCATTAAGCTAGTCTTTCATAGAAGCACTCTTTTCTCTACAGGTGTTGCATTTCTGTTATTTTTATTTGACCTCACTGTGTACGCTATTCCTCATGCGCAAATTATCATCTTCTATTTTAGGTTATCTGTACAGCTTTCAGGCTGTGTCATCTGCACTTCACTGGTGTTGACGAGATACCGGGATCAACAGTGAGTATCCAACTTGCTCAGCTGGATTTTCAGGGTCTGTTGGGTTACATTCATCATAGATGTTGATGCAGATGGTATCAGTGTTAATGCTCTTTTGTGTTGCTTTTTATCACCAAAAATAACTCAGAACTTCTCAAAGTAAATGTTTCTGTGCTTGATCTTCTTATAAGAAGAGCTGGTTTTATTAGATATTAGATATGTGGCTACCATAAAGATTCTAGCAACAGGCTGTCAAAGTACCAGAGTGTTTATATGTATTACAATTGTAATAATATAAAAACTAGCATCCTTAGAAACAATCAAACTCTTCCGTGTGCCCTTCACTTCTAATCGGCTTTCAGATGTAGTCTTCCTCCTGCCACCTACTTGAAATATGGAGTTAAACTTTATGGACACTGGACAGATGGTAGGTCTAGCAACTCTAAAGTAATTCAGTTGAGTAAAAAATGCCAGAAAATATCTTGGTTGTCTAAGGTATTCATAATATTACTAAAAAATGCATAATAAATAAATAAATAGAATAGATTGTAAAAATAAGGCGTAAACTGCTCTGAAATAAGAACTAGCGAGTAGGCGGCCCTTATCTATGAGTTTGAAACAGCATGTTTTGTTCCAGTAAATGCTTTGCTTCCCTCTCTGTGTATTTCTATCCCTCTCTCGCTTCTTTTTCTTTCTCTCTCACCTCCTCCCCCAGCCAGCATAGCTGCTCTCCTCTACTCCCACACACACACAGACACACAGACACTACTACAGTCACACAAGAATGAGGGGGAGAAAAGAATGAGATATGGTGAAAGGAAAAACACCAGGGAAGAGAAATGGAAATTATAATAAAGAGCGAAGGAAATTAATATAATGGGATAGAGAGAGAGATAAAACAGAAAACGGAAAAAAAATGATGTGCGTAAGAATTTTAATGAAAATCTATTTGGACTCAAAAGTAACACAGGTGGTTGGTAAAGTCTGTTTATCTTGTAATTTAGAATCCTGGAAGTCCACAAGCCTTAAAAAAGAAGCGAATACAAATTTGCATGAAATATTTGGGAAAATTCTCATAAGATAGATTTGCATGAGTGTTCTCTTGCAGAACAAATATAAAGAAAAGCTGAGTGTATGGGACTCCTAATAATAAACCACTAAATTGCAAATGGCGTTTTCAGGCTTACACTATGATTATAGTTTCTTTGACTTCTTCTAAAATGTGGTCTGAGCTTAATTTCCGTCTTAATTATAGACTAACACAATCTGGAAAAACTAATAACATGCAAATACGATCTTGAGTTTTAGTGAACACACAGAGTTATCATTTAAAGTTCAGGAAAATCAAAGTGAACCTCTGTGCTAACAGCTTCACCAAAACCAAAACCTCCTAGGAGTGGGTGTTTCAATTGAGAGGTTCAGAAGTGTGAATTGTAGAGGGAGCCCCTCACTATAAGTAAGTTATACAAAGTGTGATTACTAACAAGGTCTGGTTTCCTCAAGAATGAGTGATTGCTGTGAACCATGCCCCGATCTAAACAACCTTTACAGGACCTTTTAGTAGAAGCATTTTACTCAAAAAGCATACAAAACCCTTGGATGTTTATCATTCCACAAGATCAATTATATTCAAATGGAGGAAACGTTGGACTGTTGCTGCTCTTTCTGGGAGTAGGCGTCTTACAATGATCACACCAAAAGCACAATGTGCAATATTGAAAGAGGTGAAAAAGAACCCATGAGTAACAGCAAAACACCTGCAGAAATCTATACAACTTGCTATAATCTTTGCTCACATCCTCACTATAAGAAAAACACTGAATAAGAATGGTGTTAATGAAACACCACCATAAAGGAAACCACCACACTCCAAAAAACGCCTTGTGGCATGTTTAAAGTAAAAAAAAATAAACAAAGAGAAAATCTCCTCGGTGGAGTAATGAGTTAAACACACACACATACATAAATCTGCAGTTTGGAGGGAGAAAACGCACTAATTCAAAGTACGGTGGAGGCAGCATCACTGTCTGGGCCTGGACATAAAGTTATCAAAAAGAATTTCAAAAGGTGAAAAGTTATCAATAAATCCTGGGGAATGATTAGGAGACATTTCATAAAGCAATAAGGAAAAACGTCCATAGTACATAAATAAACAACTAAATGGTTAAGAGAAGAATGGCGTGGAATGGACAACTTGAGTCTTGTGGTCTGATTGATATCCCAGCCAAGCAAGATGCCGACTTGAAGAGGGGTTATCAATACAAAAGGTTTTGTATGAAGAATAGTCCAGAAATTTTCCTCTTTATTGCACAAATCTCATCAGTGGTTACAGGAAGTATATAATGAAGGTGGTTGGTGCCGAAGAATGTACATCTATTTTCTGCTTAGTCAGTTTAGGCTGAAGAAGTTAGTTGAAGAAGTTGCACTTGAGTGTGTCTAGTGATAAGAGGAAATCAGTACCATGCAGTGACTGTCTGTTTAGATGGCAATGAGTCACAGTAACTGAAGCTAATTGCCATAAATAGTAATATGTCCCTAAAGAGGGAGGGGAGTTTTACTTTTTGCAGCAGCCTAAATGCTTTTAAGGACAAACTCATAAACTGTCCAAAGGTTCATGGCTCCAGATTTATAATTTGTCAGACAAATACACATTTTTGTAGTTTTTCCTCAGATGAACCTCTGTGCTAAGAGCTCTTAAACAGTCAAGGCAAATTAAAAAAACAAAACAAAAAAACCCTTGAGCTACAATTTGAAAGTCTGCACTTCACTCACATTTTCATTGTAACCAAACAGAATTGATGTATTAGCCCTACATGGCCAAGCATCCATGTCTACTATAGTAGCTACATCTATAGTCACTCCTATACAGTGGTTTGCTAAGTTTGCAGAATCTATTTAAACACTTCTCGCCTGAATGGATATCAACTCTTTTTGAAAAAGCACTTCCTTCACTTCCTGTTTGCCCAGGTTTTCCAGGTTTTGTTCCGCTGCAGGCAAATGCCCCATAGTGTTGACACATGTCAGTGGTTGTTTTACAACCTTGAACATCTTTGCATGAAGTTGAACTGATTTGATGGCATACATCTTTCTGGATGGTTGTAGCAGCACCGCCTGTGCTTGCAGTGTTTGTATGTATGATTGGAGGATGGAGGCAGCCATGGATGGATGGAAAGAAGAGAGAGTGAAAGCATAGTTGACTTGATGGACTGACTTACTCACTTACTTTCAGCATCCATTTCTTTCCCACTTTCAGTCTCAGCATCTCATCTCCTCCCACATACTCTCACATTGAGTGAGGAATCAGTCCTTCTCACTTCTATTATCTCTCCATATCTATCTCTGTCGCTCTCTCTGCCACTTCATTCTGGCCATTCTGTACCAATCGAATACGCCTGCTGTGGGCACGAATGAGTCCCACAGCAATCATACCACGTCCTCATTAGGTCTATTCTAGTGGCCCGCCTTATCCTGCTTCATCCCTTTTCTCCTATAATTGGGCAAAAACCTCTGCCTACCTGTCAGCAGCAGCCCCAGTACAAATGCTGCAATTTATTCTTTACTGCCACAGGGCATCTTAGAAGTGTGTAGGTTTTGACAATGGTTTCAGAGTAACCATGGGACATTGCTGTCCAGTGTCAATTATAGCAATATAGCTGAATCCTGGGGAATCAGTTGTTACACAGTCCACCACCACCTTTGCTACCTTACGTTAATGACTGTGCCACTTACAGAAAGAGGCAGCTTTTAAAAGTGAACACTCTCTGGTCACGTTATTAGTTACACTGGTTCAGCTGCTTGTTAAAGGAACTATCTAATCACATGGCAGAAACTTTAGGTGTATAGACACGGCCAAGAGGATCTGCTGAGGTTTAAGCCAAATGTCAAAATAGGAAAGAATGGTTTCTGCTGATACCAAGTACAGATCAATACCATTGCTAAATTAATCATTTTTATTCCTCACGGAGGTATTTTGAGTAAGGATTGCACCAACAGCTGATTGGTGCATCCCTAATTTGTACTGATCAGCTGCCTTTGAACTAGCATCATTCAGCGATAGCTCACAATGTATATGCAGATGAAGAGATGTAGAAAAGGTTAAAAGGTGAAGTTCAGTAACTTGCATAAAAAGTAACATGGCAGCCACTGACAGAGCGGTTGTGGCTAATTACAAGGACACGACCGGTATGTTGGCCAAGCTTTGTGGTGAATTACAGTTTAACTGAGTGTGCGTTTAGCCATTTTTCTTATGGTAAAAGCATGTTTTGTGTTGGTGAAATAAAATTTAAAAAGGGCCTCCAGTAACTTGCGTATAATGATATGTCTGTGATAACATGGACTTATATTTTGGTCATTTAATGGCTGTTTGCAAAGAGTGCTTTAATGTTTTAAGAGTTTTCATGTAAAGACTCAACTGAAAATGCATCAGAATAATGGCTGTTATGTCTCATTAAAAGAAGGGAAAGGAGCTATGTTTGTGCTAATGTACGTGTCTTTGCAAACTGCTCAAAAGTGAAGAAAAGTACAATGAAAGAATAGAAGTAGCCCATAAGACTTGATGTAAACAACATAAAAGCACGGATCTATCGAATCTCAGCAATTTGGACTGCGGGTGGTGGTGTAATGATGCAGTGGATATTTTTTTGGCACAGTTTGAACCATTTAAACACCATAGCCCCTCTGAGTTTTGTTGGAGAGTGTACAGTATGTGTGCGTAACATCTTCTAATGGCTGCTACAGCAGGACACCATGCCTGGTCACAAATCTCAAGTAAGCTCAGGCTGGTTTCTGGAACATGATAGTGAGTTCACTTTAAGTGACTTCCACGTTCACCAGATCTCCATCTTTTTTTCAATGCAGTGGGAGAATTGCATCATTAAGGTGATACCTGTGTCTACAGCACATCCCAAAGGTGCTCTATTGCAGCGGTCTCCAACCCCCAGGCCACAGACTGGTACTGGTCCATGAAGTATCAGGCCGCGAGAGTTGAACCTCGGTTGTGAAATTTATAGCTTTCAAGGTTTTTAATCATTTACTCAGTTTCCCTGGGCTTTTCCCATGTTGTAGTAATGTATCTTACTTTGAAAGAAATATTTATGTGTTACCATAGCGACCAGAGCGCATTAAGGGGCAGAGAGGAGGATGTCACTCTTAGTGTTGTTGGCGCATTTCAGGAATTCACATTTATTATTATATTTACAAAATGCCACAGTTTCTTTCTTAGTTGTATCACTTTATGTTGTTTATCTGCGACACCTTAAAGGGCGGCCTGTGAAAATATTGTCTGACATTAAACCGGTCCGTGGCACAAAAAAGGTTGGGGACCACTGCTCTATTGGATTGAGAGCTGGTGACTGTGACCACTTGAGTACAGTGAATTCATTGTTGTGTTCAAGTAACCAATTAGAAATGATCTGTAAGCTTCCTGTGTCTGACTGGGAAGCAGTGGGATGGTGGTTAACACTGTTGCCTCACAGCAAGAAGGTCCTGGGTTATCTCGGTTTAATCCGGCTTCCTCCCACAATCAAAGGACATCCAGTTAACGGGTGTAGGTTAACTGGTGATTCAGAATTTCCCATAGTTGTGAAATAGTTATCTGTTATGAGCTTTGTGACATGCTGTGTTATCCCGCTGGAAGCATCCCTTGATGACCTATGGACGTGGTCACCATCAATACTAGACTCTGGTGTTTAAACAGTGCTAGGTTTGCATTAAGGTAACCTAAATGTGCCAAGGAGATATTCCTCATATAATTACAGCACTGCCACCAGTGTCAGCCATTGTACAAGGAAGGGGTGAGCCATGCTTTTTTTTTTTTTTTTTTTTGTGTATATACACTGGAGTCTGAGCCCTAAAATCTAAATGCTGCAGCAGAAATAGAGAGACATTTTTCCTATTTTTGTTTTAATTTTTTATTCTTTGGTCCAATTTTAGTGAGCCTAAGTGAATTATAACATCAGTTTGATGTTTTTGTCTGGCAGCTGGGCAGCCAGCGTCAATCTGCTGCTCTAAACCATCTGCTTCAAGGTTCAGTGTGTTGTGTGTTTGGAGATGCTCTTCTGCGCACTTTTGTTGCAACGACTGGTTATTTGAGCTCCTGCTGCCGTCCTATGAGCTCGAAGGCTCCTGTGTTCTCTGTCATTAATGAGGCATTTTCACCCAGAGAATTGCCATGGATTTCTGCCATGCAACCGGCTCATTACTTGTTTTAATGAGCAGTTGAACACGTGTACCTAACAAGTGGCTGGTGAGCGTATTTAAGTTCATTTATTGACATAGGTGGATTGCTTGTTTGGGCTGACTACACATGATCAGGTGGTACTTTCTAGAAGCAAAAATGTAGTTATGCATACTTATTTAGGTTAAAAAAAAATTTTTTTTTATACTGTTAAAGCTTGAATTTTTGTAGCATACCTGGGTTTGGTGGCTTTTGTATATTGTTTCAAATGCCATTAAAATAAGAGCAAAACTAAAAGGGCAGAGTAGATGAAGAATGAAGACACAGTTAAAAATATTTTATTTAAAATGGGGGAAATTTGGAATCGAAGAATACTTATGTTATCAAAAGCAGAAGACGTGGTAGCATAATCAACTTTGTTATTAATACAATAGTTTGTATGTTGCTAAATATTTTTTTTTTTTCTTGGAAATTAACACTCTGGACTTTAGTCATGAGAATAAATGTCTCATCCATTCCCCATCTGACCTGCCACTTCCTCTGGGTAAGCAGGAAGAGGCTGAGATGTGTTTCCTGTTGGAATATGAGACTGCTTCCTTGGCAAAAGCACAAGCTGGCATAGCCCTGGGTCTGAAAGCAACAGGAAGGAGTAGGGTTTCCTTACTGTATATTCATTGCACTCTGCATTATCCCCATCTCATTACAAGGCAGAAGCAGCTATCCGTACAATCCCTTTTTTTTTTTTTTTTTAAACTTTGTAGGACTGATCATTCTTGACTAGTCTAAAAATCTCACAAACGAGAACTACATCTAAAAGGAACTTTTCAAAGTGTGCAGTGACAATTAAGAAGTTGTGCTACCATAGTTATAATCTCTTTTATTTTGTCTTTATAATAAGTGAATACATAAATGTAAAAACTTTAGTTACTCCTTGGTGTAGTGGGTTAGGTATTCACTTAACAAGCAAAAGATCCACGGTTGAATATCTGGAGGAGACACAAATTCCTTTCATTTATCAGGAATGGCATCCGACATAAAAACAGCCAAATCAAAAAGTGCTGTGAATAACAGAACCTTGTGAATAATGGAACAGCTGAAAGTAGCTTTATGAATAGAAAAAAAGAATAATATTTGGGTTTCCCATCACTGGTTACTTGTAAGCATTTAGCAACGGTATGTAGTATTAAATTTGTTATGTAGAGTACAAACACACATTTCTACTTTGCTGAACAAATGAATCAAAAGGCTTTGATTATACAGATCATATTGGGTGCCAAATGTAATTTGTACAAGCTTAGACTAAATTAGTCCGACTTTGTCCTCTGCACTTATACTATTACTCAAATTATACTTAAATTTTGATTGTGTATGAAAAACTGCTTGTAAGAAAGAGTATGACTGTGTCCATGGAGAAGCTGATGTTTGTGGTATTATATGGTGTTTTGGAAAAGTGTATGCTTATGTCTATATGTAGGCTTTGTTGAAAATGTATATAATTTCTCTCAAAAAGATAAATCTCAAGAAGGAAAACATGATAACCCTATCTGAAGTTGTTCTAGGCTATTCCTCCACCAGTTTTTGTAACTCGTAGCTTGGATGTTGCATGCTCTCTGATTTTCATGCAGTAAGACTAAAAGCTTCCCGCTATTGTTACAGCAAGCTAATAAATTCTTACTGATGTCAAGTTATTACAACAAAGATATCATGTGTAGCCTCTCTTTCCTGTTAATTGGTTGTCTTCCAGTGCAATTTTCCATTTAAATTTCATTAACCACTGCTGTTGGCTCTCCCATTGTGAGTTTTACACTGCATGTGCTTTGACTGTCTTAATTTTCAAAATGCTGTTTTTCACCAACACTAGGTTGTTTGTGTAAAGTCTAATAAACCTGATCATGGGTAAAGTGGCATTTTATCCTAGTTGCAGTTGGCATATAATAGCACATTTGGTGCACAACAAACCCAGTCTGCTGCTTTATTTAATGGTTGTTTCTCCAACACCAAATAAGCATTTTGGAGGTTTACTCAAAGATTTTGGGTGAGAAAAATGCAGTCTGTGTTAAAGTCTTAAAAATCCTCGCAACTGTTGCTAGATTCAGGTTGTTGTAGCTGCACCATAATTAATCATCTTAATTGGTAAGCTATTGTTGATCACTTTGAACAGTTCCAGTCCCTGTTGGAGAAGCACGAGCTTTTTAAAGCTTTTACTTTGAGATTGAGAATTTTGATGTGAATTAGAATATTTTTGGGTCTTCATTCATATTTGCTGGTATATGTATTTTTATGCCTGCCATTTCTCACCTATGAAAACAATGGAATTAGAATGTACAGAACAGAATTTGAATCAAAACAATGGAATTTGAATGAAAACAACAGAATTAGAA
>NW_005187442.1:4034309-4043732 GCF_000239375.1 Pundamilia nyererei | reverse complement strand
GAATGAAAACAACAGAATTAGAATGAAAACAACAGAATTAACATGAAAACGACGGAATTAACATGAAAACGACGGAATTTGAATGAAAACAACGGAATTAGAATGTATAGAACAGAATTTGAATCAAAACAATGGAATTTTAATGAAAACAACAGAAAACAACAGCATTTGAATGTACAGAACTGCTATCTGGGTTTCTCTCTATCCTCCTCTTTCGGCTTACATGTTTACCACATATAACAAGTACTGGAGAGCGAGCTGCTTTCGTTCTCAGTCCTACTCACTCCTCTCTTACTGCAGTGCTGTTCTAGCTCACTGTTGCCCACGCAGAGCTGCGCCATTTTGGAAATCTGTAGCTCGTTTCTGATGGCTGCAATCCATGGCGCTCTCTCTGTTTTTTAAATAAGTCACCTGTGCTGTGAGGCAGTGGAAAACAAGACGTCCTAATTTACTCAGTAGGCTTGTTTCATATCCAAATGCATGACTTGTCACCAGTTAAACGATCCTCTTGCTTTGCAGAATTGAACCAGAGCAAGCGAGACCATGTTGAGTTGTATTTGCTGCTGGGAAACGTGTAATTATCTACATTTCCGTTTCTGTTCTTTTCTGTCTCCCTCAGTTTCACAGCTATTGTGTACCACAGTTCTCTGGTACGTTGGATTGTCTTGTTAAGCAGCAGCTGGGATTTTCTTTGGAACTACGCATGAAAGCGCTTTATATTTTTATAGTTGTTGATTTTGTGGGATTGTTGCTCAATCAAGCCACATAATTTGAATATGACAGTTCTGCCAGTTACCAGTGTTTTTATTTACTTTTTTAGATTAGATGACAGAGACCTAGTTTGTTTTCCTCTCTAACCTACCCTGTTTCTTACAAGTTGCTTCTCTGCTTTTGTCTTCACTCTTTTTATTCTTTTAATTTCTCATCTTTTCTCTTCATATCTCTCCTACATCCTCTTTCACAGCACCCTCTCTTCAGTGCCTTTCTTTATCTCTGTACGGCCCCTCTATCAGCCCCCAGCCACCATGTTAATTACACCACAGTTCTTTTTCTCTATTATTCACCACTCTGCTATTTCTGTCACCCTCACTGCTGTGCCTGCATTTGCTACATCGCCAGCATTTTGCTAGGGTCTGCAGTGGCTGTTGAAATGAGGAGGGGGCGTGTACTGGTGCCCAATTCAACAACAAATGGTTGTTTAGCGTCATCTGATTGGCACAGATTAGTGGGCTGTTGGCGGTGGTGTGGAGGTGGCAGTTGCAGAAGACCAGGCAGCTTCATTGCTGCTGTCTGTGCACTGTAGACTGATCTATTTGCCTGGTTTCTTTAAACGTGTCTTTAAATGGACTTTTGCTGTCAACAACATCAAAATGAGCTGGATTGCTCACATAAAGCCAAATTAAACTCGATTAATGGGTTCATATTTATCTATGCCACCCTCACTACTGAAGTTAGAATGGCTGAGACAAGTTGCAGTGCAGAAAACGACATCTTAAACGCTAAGCAGCCGAACAGTTTGGCATTAATGCACAAAATGTCGTCATCATCATAATACAGAGTTACTGAATGTGGTAAATGTTTATCAGTGCAAGCTACTTCACTCCTTGATTTATTTAGATTAACTAACTTTATTTAATTTCAAGTTCATGTTCAAATATGTAGTTTTGCTAGTATTCAAAGCACTCTCAGATCTTACAGCTATTGCGTGTACAGTTGCCATCAATCGTAATGCCTTCGGTAGATTTAGTTGCTTATTTTAGGCACTGTAGGGCTATGGTAAATGGATTGGAACCTCTCAGATAGGACCTGAAGTCTGTCTGCGTGTGCCGCCTTCAGTGTTTTACTTATTTATTATCTTTATGTAGACACACTAGACTGAACAAGGTGTGACAGTATGCATTTTGCAGGAAAAAGTGACAGAAATAACTGATTTTCAGGCAATGCAATGAAGAGATTTTTTTTTTCTTTAAGTAATTACTTTTGAAGTAATAGTAGATACTGTGGCTCGACATATCACACATCAAATGAAAACAACTCAACTATTTTGATTTAGCAACACAAATTTTTGTAAAATCAGTATATAAAACATGACCGTCTGTGAAAACCGATCAAGCACACAGACAGTATAAAAGATGGTTGTAGCTACTTTGAGGTGGCTGCAGGATTTTTGTCATCACCATCTTACTATTTTGAAACCACATGTAATGAGAAGGCGGCAGGTCTGGCTTTAAAACCACACTCTATTATAAAATCGAAGTTGTTTTGTATTCAGTGTGACGCTAAATGTGTGAGTGAGCCCACAAACTCAGCAGGATTAAGCCACAAAGCTTTATAGGCTATGGGATCGCAGGTCTTTTTGCATCCACAGGTATCACCCCCTAGCAGGTTTTTGTCTATGATTAAGCTTTCCAACACTAATTACATTATACTTATACAGGTGGAATTTAATAAATGTATGCATGTATGCATGCATGCATTTTTTTATATCTGTCTCATGGATTGTTGGGAAGTTGGAAATAAAATTTGAGTAGTTTATTACAGCTCGACCGATATTATTAGGGCTGATATTATCAGCTGACGTATGTAAATAATTTTCAAATATCAGCTGATAAATAAAAATTAAAAATGTAAAGAACTTCTCTCTTGCTTTTGGAACATCATGAACACAACAATCAGCTGGATGCAAACAAAGTTAGGCAGAGCATAAATGTGTAATCTACAGCTTGTTGTTACATTAATATTTATTCAATGATAATAATGTTATTACTATAACAATACCTAATACCTGTATTGCATGTTGCGACAGATCTTACCAATAAAATGTACTTTCAGTGCAAATGTCGAGCTATCTTTGCTGGGTTTGCTGTAATATTATTTAAACTCACATTGAAGGATGCTGTTTTAAGTAAGTCTAACTTGAGTCTAACTTCAGTCATGTATGAATGACCACATATGAAAAGTAAAAAATGCTCATAAGTCAAAGACAAGAGAGGAGTTAAAGTACGAGTGAAGTTGATACACCTAAAAGAAAAGTCACTGTAGCTTGCTACTAACTAACCACCCTTTATCCTCAGAAAAATCATCTCTGCTTGCATGAATAATAGACCAGCATTTCATGAGGGCAATTGGCTTAATGGACCTGATTCATCATAACTTGCATGACCCAGATGCTGTCCTGTGTGATTTAAAGTGCACACGGCGGCAGGGTATTTCTTGGCTTAGAATGGACCTCTGGAGGCTGACTTTGCTCAAGTGGTCCACATTCGCTAAAGGCATTGACTCTGTTGCCTTATTTGAGAAATATCTTTGAATATTCCTACTATTTCAGATCATTTCATAAACTAAAAATGGATACTATGCTTCAATAAATTTAGCTATAATCAGCAGTTATGGTCATATATAGAGTTGGTGACTTACCTGACTTGTCTTTGTGCTAAAACCCCCATTTGGTACCTCACCAAAATTCCTGACTGTCCAAGAGCATAGTTGGTTTCTGATGTTTAGTTGTGGGACAAATACAAACATGTATACACATGCTTGCATGCAGGGGATGTAGGAAAGCTCTGAGTGTTGCTTTCAAGGCATGTTAATGACCTCAGGACAGTGTTTAGAGAATCTGGTCAGGATGCGGTCTTAACTTATTCTTTCTCACATGCAGTATTCTGCTTCTGAGGAATTCTCAAGTGAAATATTGTTTTTGGCATAGATGATGGTGAAGCCTGGGTAAATGGCACAATTGGGCATTACAAGGTTATTTGCACTAGGAAGTAGGGCTGGGCGATATGACCCAAAATTCATATCTCGATATTTTTTAGCTGGATGGTGATATAAGATATATATCTCGATTTTTTTTTTTTAAAGCCATAAGTTAAGAACAAAAAGAGAGTTCTTAGTCACACTGTGTCCCAGATGTCACACGGGCACTTTTATTTACATACAGCGTAGATGTACATGAAGAAATTACTTAAAAATAAATTATCAGCATTTATTAAATAGTCATGGTCCATAAATAAAAGAAAACAATGTTGTTTTTGTGCATAACAAAAAGCTCACAATTGTGCAGTCAAAATGTAAACTAATAGACGCTGAGCATAATAACAAAGAGACAGATTTCACAGCTGCACCACGTCTCTGAACAGGTGCCATTTGTGGTCCTTATACACACACAGTACGGTAATATTACGTTGAAGCACAGTACGTATCACTCCGCGAGGCTCCTCCCTGGTAGCCGTAATCCTCCGACAATCCATCAAGCGGTGCAGCTCCGTAGCTTAGCAAAGTCATATTAAAACATTTTTTGACAGATTGCCGAGCGCTGTGTACCACATAAAATTGGTTCACGGTCAGTAAGCACAACCAGAATTCATACATAAGGCGCACTGTCGATTTTTGAGAAAATGAAAGGATTTTAGGCCGTGCAGCCCCTCCTGGCTGCATGTCGTTAGCGCGGTTAGCTCGCTAACACGTTGACGCCGTCCAGCCCCACGCACAGGGCGATCCGCGGTAACTCGCTAACGGAGATTTTCCGCTTTCATCTTGTCATTGCCTGCAGGTGAAGCTATGGGGGAGGGGGAGTTGTGTTCAGTGAAGGAGAGGCGAGGCCGAGTAACGTTGCGTAGAGACAAAAGTGGACGAAAGAGAGGCAAACCTGTGGCTCCACAAGTATAATTATAACGTAACATAGACTATATCGATATAAACGATATTGTCACATCTTATATCTCGTATGAAAATATATCGATATTTTTTAAAAACTCGATATATCGCCCAGCCCTACTAGGAAGCTAGTAGGATGTAGACAGTTTACTATCTGATCAAAGCATAAGTGGCACTTAGGTTACTTAGGAGAAACTGACTTAAGTAGTTAAGGTGTTGCTCTCTCCTAATTAATCTGTTAAAAGCTTAATTATACAGTGTGCTACATGTGGTACTTGAAAACCACATTGTATTAACCAATACTGTAAATCTACTGTGAATCTTTTTGATGTATGGCATTCAGAGCCAGTAAATAACACACTCAAGTACCAGCATAATAGATAAAAACAATCTGAATCTCTGATCTGTGATGATGTGCAACATTCTCTGAGTTTCCACCAGATACGTTGTTATTCTTCCAGTGACTTTTGTACAATAAGATAGAATTTTCACCCAGGCAACCCAGTATGTCAGACCTTTCTGTTAATGTATCCACCCGCCATAATGTAACTGTGAAAATACATTAGTGATTCGCTTGGTTCTTTCTCTGCTGATGACAGAAAGGCAGAGGTTGGTGAGTAAGTTGAGCTACGCCACAAGGAGAGCCCTTAATGATGATTAATGCTGTTCACACGCAGCCGGCTATAATGAGTAAACACAAGTACATGGAAATCGGGTAAACAACTGAAGGTGAGAGTAGTTTTAAAAACGGTAAAGTCATGAAATCCAGAGAATTGGGGGGGGGGAAGCTGTAAAATTCTGTGATAACTTTGTCTTCTCTTTCTTTTACCAACAGCTGATAGAAGCTCTAAAAGGTATAAAGGACCTTGTGGCTATGCTTTGTATTCTTGGATCCATGCAAACTACAGAAACCTAAATAATAGTAGTAGTATCCAGGCGGAGAATGAACCATGGCCTTACTAACATTGTTTCTCACACATGCACCAGAAAAACAGGAGATTCCTTCTGTATTTACTGTTCGCATGGTTTTTTCCTTGCACATTTTGCTTTGCTTGGACATTTCTGTGTTGTAAAAACAAACTCACCATCTAATTCAGGCCAGAGCAAACAAGCTATAGGTGTGAAAATTCCCAAGTCTCATTGTAAATTTGGGGAGAGGCAGCAGTTTCACAGGGAGCAACTCGCATGCACTAACATGCACGCATGGCCAAAACTTTAGAACAGTAAAGTGAAGATTACAACACACAGTGCAGGAGGTGTGGCTTTGCTAAGGACACCATTACTCCAATGGCCTCATAAGAACTGAGTGCAAAATTGAATGAAATTGAGTAAATCTGTTCAATGAAATGGTGGTGCAGTCACCAGAGGCAGGTATACTGGTGCCTTAACACCTGTGCTATCTACCAAAGTCATTTTTATCTGTGTTAAAAAATAAAGCTCATAGATACCTAGTACCTGAGCAGAATGCATATATTCCAGCATTAAAGTGACTGCCCATTGCTGTAACTATTGCTAGCACACACAGACCCTCTCTCATCACTCAAATCTCAATGCTGCTCTCTGCCTTCCACTGTTATTCTGTGGTAGCTGGGGAAGTGGAAGCGCTGTAGAATAAACTATAAGAATACCTTCAGAGCTCTCAAAAGTCCCCTCTTACATTTTAGTGAGCAAGAGAGGAGACCCCAAGCTCACCACCAAGCTCTGCAGAGGGAGGAAAGAAAAAAATCTGCAAACCACGTTTATCTTTCCACACAATTACAATTTCAGTTTGAAAGGCTCTGAGCAGAAACTCCAACACTTTGGACTGCCTGCTGCCTGGCAGCTTTCAAAGAGAATGTTTGATTTTATTATTTATTTTTTTCTCCTTATCTTCTCTGTGTCTTGGCCTAGCATTTCCTCATCTATGCTCAGACAAGCTGAGATGAAAAGCTGTTTACCTTTCAAACAGCTCTATAGTATTCAAAAGTGCTGTAGGTCATGACTGTTACTGTGTGACAAGCACACATTTCGTTGTTTAGGGGACATCATTTATGCAGAACTCTTATTGTTGACATGTTTGTGATTTCTGAGAACACTTAAAACCATCAGTGCTACTTTTTAAAATGTCTCTTTATATACTTTTAAACTGCTGAAGTCTTCAGGAAGTTTCAAAATATTTGAAACTGTCGGGCCACATTGGCAGAAGGTTTAAACCAAATGAAAGTTGGAGTATGTAATGCTGCTGAGCCTGGGAAAGATGACATGGGTGAGAAAACAAGAATGTGATGCAACAGCGCTCATTATCTCTCTGTTTGCTTTGTTTGTTTAACTTATGAGACAGACAGAGAGGGAGACATGGAAATGCAAACTAAATGTCTGCATCATAATCTGGACCCCAGTTGGTTGAGGCAACCAACTTGCCTCAGTGGTCACACTGATGCCACCAGTGTTTTGGCACCTGGTGTACAAAAGGACATGCTGTCAAAGATTAAGTCAGTGTTTCTCTCTTTCTGTTATTTGTAATTGGCACTGCTCACATTAGGCTTGCATTGCACCACGAGCCATCCAGGAAGCAATATCTCTTTGAATTTACGCTCAGTAGGTTTTCCCCATTATATACTGCAAGTCCAGAGGCCTGCAGCTTGAAGCTTTGGCTTAGAAACTGTTTCTGCTTTGAGCCTGTGAAAACCATTGAGACATAACGTAGTATGCGTTGTCAGGACGTAGAAAAACATGACGTGACTTGACCTGACTCACCAGTTGGTGTAGTAATGATGTCTGTCTGGGGAAACAGGTGTGCAATTGTCAAATATCTCCTAACAGAAAAACATCACAGTTAGAGAGTTATGCTTCTTTTTTCTTCTCCTTTTTCTTTTCTTTTATGGTTTTCTTAAATCTTCTGCCTCCACACTTCTGTCTGGTCTCTGATTGGAAGGTACTTAGAGTATCTTTGCTAAACACAGGTTTGGGAAAACTATCCATTTTCTTCTACACAATACAGGTTGATTAAAGAATGGAGACTATTAATTTTCTTTGTACCTTTCTGAAAATACTAATTGAATGGATTGAAGAAACAAATCGTAGCGTTTCTCTGCACCTGATCTGCTCACATCCGCACACACATACCATACCATTCACACTCAATGCACTTATTCCTAAACTTTATGTGCCGCCTCTTTAACGCTCTGCTTTCATGGTGCAGAACTAGCCTCCGTCAGTCAGTGAGAACTCGTCTGCTCTGTAATATTCAGGTGCATGACTCACTGTGCACTGAAGCATATTAATAGTCTCACAGTGACAGTCACCGGCACACCTGGACTGCTTAATGGCAACTTTAGACTGGCAGAAACATTTAAAATATATATATATTAATATTTAATACTCCATAGTTTTATTTATTCTTCATCAGTGTTTTTGCTAATGCATTATTTTACTATACTAACTAGCCCAGTTAAATATTAACATCTACACTGATTTGCCACTTTGTTAGGTACATCTTGCTGTTACCAGGTAGGCCCCCCTTTAAGAACTGCCTTATTTCTTCAGGGCATAGATTCAGAAAGGGGCAGGAGACATTTGAGTCCATAATCATATGACGGCATCGTACAGCTGTTCAATGTCACATTCAAGAAAGCAGTTTGAGATGATCTGAGCTTTGTGACGTGATGCGTTATCCTCCTGGAAGCAGCCATCAGAAGATGGGTGCAGTAGTCATAAAGTGACAGAAGCAGTCAGCCATTCTTCTCTGACCTCTGGCATCAACAAAGCATTTTGACTCAGAACTTCATCTCACATTTTCTCTTTTTTAGGCCATTCTCTGGCGAGAGACCTAGGAGATGGCTGTGTGGGGAGTTTCTGAAATACTCAGACCAGCAAAGACGGGCACAAACAGCCATGCGACATTCCAAGTTATTTAAATCGCCTTTCTTCCTCATTCTGATGCTTGGTTCGAACTGTTCCTAAATGCACTGGGTTAGTGCCATGTGATTGGCTGATTAGATCTTTGTTTAAAACAAGCAGTTTAAGAGTGTAAGAAGCGAAGTTACCACTGAGTGTAGACACTCGTAGTAACACTTTAACTTACATCCTGTAGTTAGAACACATCAGCTGTGGTGATCATTACCATTTTTTTTAACATGCACCGCTGAAAAAATGACAAATGTGTCTAATGGTTTTCATCTGATGTCACACATAGCTGACGTGTTCCAATTACAAAACTCAAGTTGCAGTATTACTTCAATGAGAAGTTTCATGTTGGTTTATTTTTATTGAATGACAGAAAACTACACTCATCAGCCACTTCACCATATAAAAGGAAGTGTGTATATGTGTGGGAGTGAATGCAACAAACCATCTGTTCTAGACGTGACGTTTGTACCCACAATAATTGGTAGAGCATTACATAATTCTTTGCAGGAAATGTTCGGGGGAATCACAAACCATATCATCTCTTACTGGTAATGAGGTCACGCTGTTAAGTGATTACTTATTCAGACATTACACTAACTCCAGGTTGAAATCCTCATGGAAACTTTTATTGGAATGATGTGGAGCGTTTACTTGGAAAGGGCCGTAACTGCCAGTCGCCAAACATTGACTGCTTAATTCAAGATAAATTAATGGGTTACAACAAAGGGGTTTCCACATTTTGAATGTTACTTTAAAGCAGAAATGGCAGCCAACGCCCCTGTTCATGGTTTTGTTGCCTCAGAGGTTTTGAGCCAGAGGAAAAGAAAAATCACCAGAATTACAGAATTATAATCATTTCTTGTCTTTTAAAAAAAAAAA
>NW_005187442.1:4031736-4034214 GCF_000239375.1 Pundamilia nyererei | reverse complement strand
TTTTTTTTTTTTATGGTAATGATGTCAGTTATACAATACTAATGCCAGTTATACTATTTCTTTTATAAATGGTAATGATTGTTTAACAGTGCTAACAAATTGCCTCACAGCAAGAAGGTCCTGGGTTCAAATCCATCATCTGACTGGGGCTTTTCTGTGTGGACTTTGTGTGTTTTCCCTGTTTCTGCACTGTTTTTTTGTGTGCAAAATTCCCACTGTAGAGAATTGAACTTGCTCTCGTGTAAATCTCTAGATTTTTATCTTTTCAATCAAGTGCTTGATATGATATTACACATCCGCTTTCACTGTGTGATAATGTGCTTGGGGTCCCAGCCACTATCATTTGTAAGAAGTAAATAAGTCCCTCTGTTGACAGTTTCCTGCCAGCTGGGCCAACAGATAACATCAGCAGCCATTACATTCACTGGGCCAAGGATGCTGCGCATTTACCTCAGGAATCGACCTCATTTAGACACTGCTAAAGGTTACTGAGTATCTGTCAGTATAATTGGTCCTCAGTGGCTGCATAGATGCGTGCAACGCCACATTCATTCATTTTGAATTGCCAGTCTTCCAGCCAAGCATACAGTTTAATCCTCTTCCTGTTTGCTCAGTTCTGAAACTCTTTCACTGTTTTTTTTTTTTCTCTCCACGTACTATCCAACTCTTTTTTTTTTTTTTTTTAAAGTACTACGCAATCCTCTGTGGAATAAGTGAAGGGCACTCTGCAGCTAGTTATTTGGGATACAGTTTTTGAGTGGTAGTATCTTGGAGACGACACTGGTTCATAGCAGACTTTGTGGAACGGGAGGTAAAAACAAATGTGCTGTTTTTGATGGTGATAGCTGATGTGACAGTGCTGATTTGAATGATTGAATATGTTCAAAATACCAGCATGTGTGCTTTGTTTTTACCTCTGCACAGCCAAATGGATAATGGGACTGTTTACCCAGGATATGTTCTGCAGAAATGATCAAAAATAAGCAGGAGTGTGGTGGAGAACTATTCATAATCAGATTTTGTGTAACAACAGAACATGTAAAACAGTTGTCAACAAGATTTGTATATAAATGAGAAAATTATAAAAAATATTTTTAGCCTAATATCAACCCAGCGGATTTTGTGCAAATTAAGCAGCTTGTGGATTAGAACATCCACTTTTTGTCTTGTTTGCATTAATTTGGATAAGAAAAAATTGAAATTTGTTCTTATTTGGTAGAAGAAGCCTGTTATGATTAGCTTCAAGGTCAGTAATGTTATCAACTTGTATTCACATACTTTTGTAATGAGCCTCAGGATTGGGTGTTATTGTGCAAGCAGTGTCCTCATTCACAAGGGCCTTTATCAGTCAGTCTACAACAGAAGCGAGAGATCTCCTATTTTGGAATGACAATTGAAGTACTGCAGGAATTACTGTACTGCAAACAGAGCTGCAATGGCCAGTTTATTCTGTAATAGGACCAAAATGTGTCTGAATATTGGGAAACAGTCTTACAGTTACTCAGCCCCTTCTTCTGCTTTGGTTAATGGGAGAATATCTGTTCATTTGAGTTTAATTAAAGGAGCCTCGGGTGGGGGGAAAAGTTGAACCAATCGATGTTGGTCTACAGTGGGTTGAAAGTATGCCAGCGTCGTACTGATTTTTGATATTTCCAATGAGGTAAAAAGTTTGACAAGCTTTTGCTGGCATAGAAGAAAATCGCTCGCAGGAGGTTCATCTATATTCATGTTCTTTCAGTTTCACAGTTCGCTCTCTTTTGAGACATTTGAAACTGTTTATAAAGCACCCAAGATGATTGTATATCTGTTCTACTAATGTGTTTCTGGAAAAAATGAATAAAAGTAAAACGCGGTGATTTGCAAATCATTGTAACCCCTTTGAAAACAGTTGTACTAATGCACCAATGGAGACAAGACAATTGAAAATTGTTTTTTTCTTTTCTTTTTTTTTTTTTGTCCCAAAACAATCTGCAGAAAATAGAGAGGCCTCTTTAGGAAATCCAAAATGTTCCCTTAGTGTTTGGCTCCTCATTATGTGTGTAAGGGAAATAGATACTTGTGCTCAAACACACATATGCTTAAGTGAAATGAAAGAGAATTTGGTGTTCAGTGAGCATTGGGAAACTGAGCAGATTCTGTAGTACACCAAAGCACCATAGATCTTTTTCAGATCAGAGTTAGGTTACAGATGATATTAAAAAGATCTTAATTTCTACTTGGAGCTGAACCACGTAGATGGTTTCCGTTTTAAAGACATGGAGAAATTTGTGACATAACCATGAATCATGTTAGCGATCCACAGTGTTTGTTCCACTTACATTAAAGATTACACTCAAAACGCTCAACAACTCTGTTACACCTATTGTTGTGGTTTTCCCAGTTAATCCACAAACCAAGAAAAGGTAATTTCATGAAAACTGCTCACAGCGAGTTCTGTGTGAAGCGATCAATACCCGCTCTTCTTTCTCTCTCTCTCTC
>NW_005187442.1:4019103-4031716 GCF_000239375.1 Pundamilia nyererei | reverse complement strand
CACACACACACACACACACACACACACACACACACACACACACACACACACACACACACTCTTACTAAAACATGCACCGTACAAAACTCTGTATCACCATGGTGATTCAGAATGTGGTCTGAAAGGGAGAAGTGGTGCATTATTATGGACCCACCAGTAGACGAGCACATACTGGTCCTTGTTAAACTTGTGAATAGTGCTGTAAAGCAATTACTGCCACATTGTGTTTGACTGACTAAATGAGCTGCCCATCCTTACTGTGGCATCCTGTGAGGGTTTTTTTTCCCTGCTGTATTACTTTAATATCCATCCTTAAGGTACTTAAGTGGCTCTAGTTATCTAATAGATATTTTGTTAACCTTATAATGTCTAGTAGAGTACTTTTGCATGATCCACATTTCAAAAAAAACTGTTTACTTGCCCTGCACTGCAACTTGGTCCAGCACCCGAGTTCATTCATTTTGCCAAACAATCTAACTTTACCTAACTTTGTCCTGATTGCCTGCCACTATCAATGAGCCAGAGCTCTGCGGTGGACATGGCCATATTAATCCTGCTGATCTATAACATAATGAGTATACAAGAGAAGGAAAAAAACTGTCTGAAGTAAGAGGAGTTTACTTTAGAGCAGGCTGAAGCTTAAGCTTTTTAAAAATGTTTTTAATATTTGTCGTGTTAATATTGGGCATCCACAATTGCATAAAGAGAAAGGGAAAAAAATATTTTAAAGATATTTTTAAATATAGCATTTTTTTTTTTAAAAAAGACTTTTGCTGTTGAATACCCTGGTAGTTTTAGAACACATTGAAAAGTCTAAGCTAAGAAGCTCCAATTTTGGAAAAAGGGTTTTGCTGGTTAATGTACTCTAAAGAGCCTGAGGAGACTTCATTCTCAACTTTACAGGCTGTGAGATACTCCCTATGACTAGATGGCAGACTGGGCTTGATGTGTAAAATTACTAGGCTCTCACGTAGCTGTTAATTAAATAACAGGGGATCTAATCTTTGACACTGCAGTAAAAATGGATAGACTCTAAACCCTAGAGTATATTCTGTATGCTGTATATGAGGATCTCAAAATTTCACAAAAATACCATAGTTTCCTATTTCTTTACTACTGCAGTAGAGTATCTGAAAGAAATGTAATACTAAAGAGTATGTAGCACTGAATGTAATTTGCCTTGTAATCTGACTTGTCTTCGGTTCCCTTCTGTCTTTGCTTTCTGTTTTCTCTCTCTACTGTTCTTCTCAGTTGCCGAGTTCCAGATAGAAAGAGTCCCCTGTCACCTGATTCCTAAGCAGACTGCTTGTAAGAGTCTTCAACAATAAAAGTTGGCCATCAACTAATTTCTCCTCAACAAGACTCACTACTGTAGAGGTACAAAATAATCCCCCCCCCCCCCTTTTTTTTAATGCTTAAAATCATTAGCGCCATTTATCCTTCTAGATTGTCTTCGTGTAAGCTGACCATTGGGCAAATCGTCTCCAGACATGACAGGCTTTTCATGACTGTAATGGTGTCCAAAATCCCCCCAAAGAGATGGACTCTCTGGGTTCCTACAATGATTTTATGTAGTTCTCTGTTTGGGACCTTTTTTTGGGGGGGGGGTTATGTTTTCAGAAATCCAATGCTGCTGTAAGGCAATTCTCATTTAGTTCCATTGTATGCACCTTGTATAAAATATAAATTAGATTTTTTGGTGAACTTTCTCTTAATGTCCCAAGTATTGCGATGCAACTATTGATAAGTGTTGAATTTAATATGTATATTGCAATTTTTAATTAAACCTTTTGAAGGCTCAGTGTTTGACCTGTAAAATTCAAACTCAGCCATTTTTCCATTGGTTCTTAAGCTTTAACAACTATGATAACTATACTACTATAGTTATTAAATATTGGTCTACAATAACTATTATATTACTAAAGAAAATATTGAATTTTTCCTGTTTACTTTTCCTTTTCTGTTTCCACAGCACTAAATGTCCCTTAGCCTCTTGAATCACTTCACTCAGTGGCCGTTATGTTGACCCGAATCTAATCTCATTAGCACCCCATCCTTACCTTTCCCTCCCATCTCCCCTCCCAACACCATTTCCCGACTCCGTCATGACCAGTCTGAAGCGCTCTCAAACAGAGCGCTCAGTTGGGGGCTCGGTGTCGGCTACCGATGAGTTCTACACTCGTCGTCTGCGACTGCCTAATGGAGGGGCACCACCACCTCGCAGTGAGAGCGCCCACATCTCCTCTTCTTCAACCACGGGCACCAACCCTGGTGTCCCAAAGATGGGGGTTCGGGCTCGTGTAGCTGACTGGCCACCAAGAAAAGATGGGGGAGGAGGGGGTGTTTGGCACATCACTGTGGAAACAGACTCACCCAGCTCTACCAACACCACTAGCTCTTCAGGGTCAGGAAGTGGAGATAGAGAAAGACTTGAAAGAGGGGGAGGAGGTGGTGGAGGAGGTAGTGGCGGGAGTGGTGGGAGTGGAGGAGGGGGGGTGTCAGCCGTCACAGCCCATAGCAATCTGTCAGCCAAGCTGGGTCACCTGATAAGCCCACAGGACTCATCCATGCTGCGCAACATCCACAACACACTAAAGAGCAAGATGCAAAGCAAGGGAAAGGACAATCGCTTCCTGTCACCGGATGGCTATCTGGGTTCCCCTCGCAAGGGCATGAGACGCATCCGCCAACGCAGTAACAGTGATATAACTATCAGTGAGCTCGACGGGGATGGAAACGAGGGCTGGTCGTTCTCCGGGTGGACACCCATGCACCGGGAATATGGCAGCACTTCATCTATAGACAAGCATGGTGTGTCAGGAGAGAGCTTCTTTGATATGCTAAAGGGATACCAGTCCGCTGAGGCCCCGGATCAGCGAAGCCCAGCTCCAGAAAGGCTAACAGAACTCCTTACTGTTGCTCCCATAAAACAGGCTGCTCTGGATCTGCCAGATGGACCTTTAGGTCCAGCCAGAGGTAGTCCTGCCAGTCGGCTGAAGGAACGAGAGAAGCATTTGAAGAGAAGGTCAAAGTCAGAAACAGGTGGAGAGTCGATCTTCCGTAAGCTGCGCAGTGTAAAGGTGGAGGGTGACACATCAAGGGCTGGCTCGGATGCTGAAGATGGTGGGAAAGGGGATGAGAGTGGACCACCTCCCAAACCCTGGGCATGCCAAAAGGGATTTGCCCATTTTGATGTTCAGTCTCTACTCTTTGACCTCAATGAGGCGATTCAAAGTCGGCAATCTGGAGCCAAACGCAAAAACACGACTACTGGTGCCTCCGCTGCAGCTGCCGCCTCTGCTTCGGCCTCGTCCTCTCTTTCGTCTAATCAGAGTGGAGTGTATGGGTCACCTTGTGGCTCCCAAGAAGAGCTAAGCAAGGAGGGGGCAGGAGGCGGTACCAACCCTGCCTTGGACCCTGGCGATGATAAGAGCAATGATTTGGTTCTCAGCTGCCCTTGTTTCAGGAATGAGATTGGTGGAGAGGGGGAAAGGAACATTTCTCCTGTTAAACAGGTAGGTCTGCTTGAGTAGTCATTATATTTTCTTAGATATATGCAAATATTGCAATGCATTTTAATATATAAAACGGTTTCTCGGGTTCTGCTGTTTTAATATTGATGCTGCAGTCTGCAGATGTGTATTTTGAAAACGCACTGAAAAGCGCTCAGATTTCTGCATATTTAAGATGTAAAGATAAAAATATGATGATGTGGTTTACAGCTTGCTGGCTTTACCTTTCCTTTTTATTAATCTTCCAGCAGGGAAGCATAGGAAGCGGTGGGAGCTCAAGCAATTCCTCTGGCAGTACAGAAGAAGGCCCTTTGGATGCCACCCTCACTACCCATTTTACCAATGCAGGTGTGGCTGTGTTGGAGGCTTCCAAGGACGGGCCTAGTCAACATGCCGACAGGTCCAAACGATACATTGTGGAACATGTTGACCTTGGTGCCTATTACTACCGAAAGTACTTTTATCTCAGAGGTGAGAAAATTGGATAGTTTGGGCTTTTTTGATTTGTAGTTCTTAAACTTTAGTGGGTGCTTTTCAATTTGTCTTACTGAACGTTTCTAGTCTTAGAGCAAATGCTGTGGACTGTATTGGCAGAAAAAATACAATTTGTAGTGTTTTAGACACTAATTAGACAAGGTGCAGAAGTTGTACTTCATTCTGCATTACACGTGAGAAAACCTGGGAACCAGCAAAGAGTCATTAGTAATGTTGCGAACGTTCTGTAAAGTTTTAATAGTTGATATAACTCAGCTGCAATACACATAGTGGAATAATTGCTCAGGTTTTCTTCCTTTCTGTAGTTTTATCTCTCCTGTCCTCTGTCATCAATTTATGTCTGCATCTGAAATCCCAATACTTTTCACCCTTAGAGCACTGGAATTACCTGGGGGTAGATGAGAATCTGGGCCCTGTGGCGGTGAGTCTGAGAAGGGAGAAGCTGGAGGAACACAAAGACCATGGACAGCAGTACAACTACAGGGTCATTTTCAGAACGAGTGAGGTAACATACATTCTGACAAATAGTGTGCCATCTGTCTGACGTGTTCACGATTTTGTTATATAATTATTATTTTTTAATTATGTTTTCATTCACCAGGGTAAGCTTGTAGCTTTTCTAGCTATTCCCACTGTGAAAGTTCATGTGAATATATCTGTCAGTATTTAGTATGCTCTCCTGAGTGATCTTCCTGAAATGCTTTTATGAATTCAAACTGTGTAGTAGTTGACATATAAGAACTGCTCCCTGCTTATTGATGAAGCCATTTGGGGGGAGACATTATAAAAGCTTCAGCTCAAGGCTGTCGCATACAGCTCAGGATGCTACCGCCTCTGCTCCTTGATACCACCTTAAATTACTGCCCATTTGATCTTTATAGTTTCCTCCCATTTGTTTAGTCCAAATTCTCAACTTTTTCGTGAATCCCTCTAGCCCTTGTTGCCATCAGTAGACACAGTAGAACCATAGATGCACGTCCTTATTCGCTGAGCTGAACACCCACCCACCATCTTTGTCAGCCTTCATCTTTGAAGGGCTGAGCTGTGCCATTTTGCAGCTCAACGACACTAAAATAGCACCTGAGGTATTTGAGTGAAGAAGGTAAAGCATTGCTTTTCTATTAAAGCGTGCCATGAGTAATAGCCCTTGCAATCTCTTGGGATGACGCACGACCTACTGTGCTATGTTTTCCTCTATTTTTCTTTCCTTCTCTTGCCTCTCAGTCTCTTCTCTAATTGCTATTTTCAGAGCAGGGAGCTTCACAGGTTTAGATATATTTGTGTGCCTGCGTGGGAGTGAGTGGGTTGCACTAATGTTGAAGACAAAAGTCCAGGGACCAAAGAGGACGACTGTCCTTTTAATACTGCCCATGATAAGTTTAAAGTGCTTTTCTTCTTTGGTTTGTTTAGTACTGAGTGCGCTGGCAGCAATTCTGGACTTTCCAAACACCACGTGAAGGCAAAAACACACAAGTGGCATGGGACCACTACTGACTAACAGCTGTTAGTTGATAGTAGATATTCAGATTCTGGACTTTCAACAGTCTTCCTGATTTATTCATGGATGTCCTCGTTGAGCTTTTTTTACCCCGAAGCCTTAGTATTCACACTGAAAGCTACAGCAGCAAAATCTCCACTCTATTTATTTTATTTATTTTATTTTCTCCCTTAGCCAGACACTTTTCTGCATTTTGCTTTCCCTGTACCAACAGAGAGTGGGAAAAAATATCTGTTTTTAGATTTTGTGGAAAAAGATTAATTTCATGTGTGATCCTAAACTGAATTTAATTGCATAGATTGAGGCCTCATCACAGGCTTCCTTCCAGTTTTCCCAAAATAGAGTTACTAGTATTCTACAGAGGGCTGGATAGCTAGTCATGTTGTTATTTTGTTGCCTGTTACAAAGAACAAACACACTGCGTGGAGCAGGAAGGAAGAGCCAAGAGAAGAATTATCTAACCAGCAACTAATCTGGACTCGATCTGACGGGTGTGCTATGAAGCAAGTTTATTTGCATTAATAGGATGGATAAGCAAAAGATTAAAACTATCAGCTTTCTCTTTGAACCTAGGTGTTCTTTATTTAACTCTTCTTCTTTTTTCTTTTTCTTTTTCGTAATCTCTTGCTTGAGTGCTGCCTGCTTCAAGACGAGCAGGTTATGGAGAGCTATGAAAAACACAAAGCACAGTCTTTTGGCACAGAGATAGAATTGCAGTCAAACAGTGTCTCGATATTACATAATTTCCCGCTATGCATTTAATTTCTAACATAAATGCTGCGCATTAAAGCTTTCACATTTTAACTTGATATATTTAAATATGATACCTAAAGAGGTTAATATGCTCCCATATTGAGGGATAAGTGGAAATCAATTCAGTTTTAGCCAAATCAAAGTGAATTTCATTTCAATCATTGAATGTTCTGTGATGAATACCAATAGACCAATCAAATCTCCATTAGCTGTGGAAGCAGTGTAAAACTGCACAAAGCATGAAAATGATTTAATCTGCACCATCAGCAGGAGAAGTGAAAGGGTTGCTAAAACTGTGACCAAATAGTTAAGCTGGATAGTGTTACGGTAAGACCACACACCTTTGGAGCGGAAGTAGCAAGTTCGATTCCCTTCCAGTATCCAGTAAAGTTCCTGGCTAGGCCCCCCCATGCCAAACACCAAGCCCTGGAATGGTGCGGCTACGCCTGCAGCCTGTCCACAGCTCGGACACGACACATTTCACTGCATGTTGTACTCTATGTGATCATGTATCTGACCAATAAAGCTTGTTTCTTTCTTAAATATTAACAAATGGTTGTGCCATATTGTAGTTTTCTATTTATAGTGCATTGTGCTTTTATATAATTGAATTTAAAAGCAAGGGTTAGAAATTAGCAACAGCTATAAACGCATGCTTCTGTGAGTTTCGTGCGCCGTATTAGAACCATGTTAAACTCAATTTTTCCTTTTTAAGTAAGTTAAAATAGAAATCTTGATATTTTTGATGGTTTGATTCGATACTGACATTGATCGGCTAGAATAGGCTCCAACAACCGTGAACTGGATAAGTGGAAGAAGATTGATGGATGGAGTATTAGGGTTTTTTTTTTTTTGGTTTTTTTTTTGTTGTTGTTCTTTTAAGTGAAAATCATAATGGCTTTGACCCCTGCAATTGTGTTTTTGTTGTTCTTTTCCTGCATTATGGGTGGTCTCCAGCTGAATACTCTGCGCGGTTCTATCCTGGAAGATGCTGTACCTTCGACGTCCAAGCATGGTCTAGGTCGAGGCCTGCCCCTCAAAGAAGTGCTAGAGTACCTCGTGCCTGAGCTCAATGTTCACTGCTTACGCCTGGCACTCAACACACCCAAGGTCACTGAGCAGCTGATGAAGCTGGACGAGCAGGGGGTAAGGAGATGCAGCGAGCACGTCTTGAGGTTTGATTGTGGGTTATGATGGGCCGGATGAATCTGCTTGATTAATTCCTTTGATTGAGCACATTTGATTACTGCTTTCCATTTAGTGAAAAGACAGTGTCATGCAGACATGGCATCTGCTGAATAGAGTGCGATCCTTTCGTGCATGCATTCGATCGGTCTTTGAGCCAAAGAACTTTTGCAGCTGGTAACCTGTACTATTGACTATGCAAAGCAAACGATTGTCATTTGGCATTTCATGAATTTTTTTAGTGTGTGGGTGTTTTTCTGTGAAGGGGATGTATCATTGTTGAACTAAATTCTTTTTATTTATTTTTGCTGTATCTCTTTATTTACTCCCAAAGACCGTTATGTGGAATTTATCTGAAGAAACTGTTTATATGCATGCTGTGTCGACGTGTGTCGATGCATGCACACACAACATAACCCTTAAAAAAAATTATATATATATATACTCAAAAGCTGATGCAGTTATCAGAAGCTGAATCCTCTGAAAATGTCAACATGATTTCTTAGGAAAATGGCACAAAATCACTACAGAACAACCCAAGGTTATTCTTAAAATGTCAACATGAGTCCTGCCTCAAATGTCAACATGGTTACTCTGACATGACTTCCACACAGTAATCTCCATTTGTTTCTCCCCTTTTCATTGGAATAATGTTTGTTCTCTCCGCAGCTGAGCTTTCAGCGAAAGGTGGGGGTGATGTACTGCATGGCGGGTCAGAGTAGCGAAGAGGAGATGTACAACAACGAAGCGGCTGGGCCTGCACTAGAGGAGTTCCTCCATCTGCTGGGCGAGAGGGTTCGTCTTAAAGGCTTCACCAAGTATCGAGCTCAGCTGGACACAAAGAGTATGTACATTTGCAAAAAACTGCGAAGTGCCAGTGAGGGTGTGAGGGAACCTTTATATTTGATCTTACGCTGACATTGATCCTGTCTAATCCAGCACAGCAGGTAGTAAATTAGTAAATTGGCACGCACGAAATAGACGTTCACATTGATCAAAAAGTGCTGAGTTCAGTTGCCCAGCAAGTATTTGATGGATTGGAGCATGCAGGGGGTCGTCAGAGTCTTTTAGATTATGTGTATACACACATGGGTTCAGTGCCTCAACTTGCATTGCGATAATCACATTAGATCTCATTCACATGTTAAAGGACTGGTCAGTGACTCCCTGGCATCTTCTGATTGCTAGAGAAAAATGTATACTCTCTGACCAGTTGGGGAGTGGTTGCTGCACCAAAAACCTCATTTAGATTGCTTTGGTCACTAACAGATAGAAGATGGCAACTTGCCTCTGAGTGGTAGTAAAACTTGAAAAATGTGTGATCCAAACTGGAAACTGGAGAGGGGAAACAAAAAAGCACAACTTTAACTTTGGAGATGATCAGGCTTTGTTTCTGGTTGCACTTTTTTGACTACTGTTCAGAAAGTAGTTGACAAGCGTTTGCCCTTTGTGTAGCACCGCACACCTTTTCTCATCCAACTTGGCCTAGTGGCTGTGGGCAACTTCTCGTACCAACTTACCAACCAGTCAGGGAACAAACAATTTTATGTAGTGACGTGGGGTTGAGGGGTTATTGACTGGTCAACATCTCAATGATTAGGGTTTTAGCAAATTATTTTATAGTTTGTCATCAATCTCCAGCAGCTGCAAATACTCCAGACTGTGTTTTTTCAGGAGGAGAGCTGAGTAAAACTGAAGTCTGTCCAAATGTTTCTTACAGTCATAGATCGTGCAGTGATGGCTAAATAATAGATTTTCTTCTTTGAGTACTGCACTAGTACTAAATACATTGTTTCCTTATAAAATGTTTATTACACTTTTTATTAGGATGAAGGTATGTAATGTAAAAAGTGAAATTCATTGTTGAGGTTGTAAGTTATTATAGCATTTAACTTGATTTAATTTCCTTGCCTTTGGCACCTAAATTTCTTGCAGTTTTCAAAACATTTAATTATGAGCAGATGGAATACACGTTTTAAAATTTTCTGATCCTGTTCCCCCCGTTTTCAACTCCAGTCCCATTAAATCCCCCTCACTTCCTTGTCTTCGTTCACCGATTCTTAAGTTTCCTCAGATGTTTCTTCAGACATTTGACAGATGGCCTTTAGTTTCAGATTACTGTATTTTCTTTTGGACACTGATATTGATCCTCTGTGGTTGTGCCCTTCTCCTTTGCCAGACCACCTGTGTTTGTTCCAAACAGAATTGATGTCCACTTTATTTTTGCTACCTCTGTGACATTTCCAAGCCTGTGTATGATATTATGTTATCCATATTATCCCTGCATGAACCAAGCCATTGCCCAATACCCTGTGAGACAAAAACTGCCCCAATCAATTTTTGCAGGATGTGTAGCCTCTAGCAAATTAAATACAGCCATGCAACGCCCTCCTTAATGAATGCGTGTAATTAATTGAGGTAATGTAGCCGTTTAAGTACGGCCTTTAAATACCTTGTGACTGTTTGGCTCTCTAAATGGAAAACATCAACAGCCTAGTGAGGTAGTGCAGTGGCTCCCTGACTGTAAAGAAGTGAGCGTGTTTTAGGGCCGTCTGAACAGCATATAGTAGAGACAAGCATGCGGGAAGAAAGTTTTAGGGTACTTGAACAAACCTGTCATGGTGTATTTTCCTGAAGTATGAGACATTTACGTGCAGTTTTCTCCTTCTCAGCTGACTCAACTGGCACCCACTCGTTGTATACTACTTACAAGGATTATGAGATCATGTTCCACGTATCCACCATGCTGCCATACACACCCAACAATAAGCAACAGGTATGTTAATTTATAGGGCTCAGAGCTTGGATACACTAAAATACCTTTGGATCCACCAGCAAGTTGTGGCTTTTCATTAGAGAAAGTAGTAATCCATGCTATGCACATTTTTAGAGTTAACATGATCCTGTTCTTTGTGTATATAGATGTAGTCAAGGAGGACATGCAGAGGTTTGGTAAGACAGAGGAGGATGCTAGAGGATGGTGTCAGATAGAGGCAGATAATTCACTGTGGCGACCCTTAAAGGCCGAAACAACAGTGGCTCAAGTGTTGTTGTCTTTTCCTCTATATGTCTAATTAATTATGTTTTAACTTTAGCTTCTCTCTTTGAAAATGTTTTCCAGTTGCTGCGGAAGCGACATATTGGGAACGATATCGTCACGATTGTGTTCCAGGAACCCGGGGCGCTTCCCTTCACTCCTAAAAACATCCGCTCACACTTTCAGCACGTCTTTGTGATTGTGCGAGCGCATAACCCTTGCTCCGAAAACACCTCCTACAGGTGAGATTCAAGAGTACACCAAAATAAACTGCGTGTAAATAAAAAATATAGGGCTGTAGAGGTCAGTTGGAACATTCCCTTCTATGTCTTTTCATTACATTAGAGGTTATCTAAGGCCAGTGCTTTACCTGCCTTTTCAAAATGTCTGGAAAAATACTGCATTTGAGGACTTGCATGTGATTTATGATTCACTTTTCATCACAGCAAAAACAATAATGCTCTCATCCTTCTGCTCAGATTGTTGTACGGCTCTCGTTGCCTTTGCAGTTTCATCATGGAGTAGGCCGAGAGTGTTGAGAGCCCTCTCTACAACTCGCGATTTATTTCCCCGCTGTGAGAGGGTGTAATATTAAATACAATGTACAAGTCTGAAATAACTTTTAAGTAATTATTTATATTCTGCCTTTGCAGTCTTTCGTGTTCGGCGCTGTTCAGATTTGAAGGGCATTTCATTTAGCTCATTCCTGGCTCTGTCTTTTTATCTCGTTTTCTGTCATTCTCTCTTATCTTGCTCTCTAGGACTCTGCCTCCCTCTTCCACTAACGACTGTTTTAATTGCTGTCAGAGCACATTGTGTGAGGACTTAATTGTCCCCCATGGGGCTACTTCACTACTAAACAACAGCACCACACATACACAAACACAAAGCAGCCAATAATGAATTGAATAGAAGAAGAGCAAGTACTATTGACATGTGCCTTATGCGACTCACAAACGCAAGTTAAGTTTTTTGAAGTGTAAAGGAGTTTTCTGCACACCATGTAAAGGTGAAACATTAGCTTTCAAAAATAAATTATGATTCATAGTCACCACAGGAAATTGACTGAGTCATAAGATATTAAGCAAAGGTGACCTAAATGCTTTGAAGCTTTGGTTTGTTTTCTTAAGGTTTATGAAGACGGGGGCATACACACTTGGTATTGAACTACTTCACTGTTCTGTTCAATTTGTCATTTTAAAAGTGGGAAAATTCTGGGTTCACCTGGCCTTGCACCTGCTTTCAAGCATTTAGAGATCAAAACATAACTATTCTGCTCGCTCAATGTCTGCTCTTAGTGGAAGTGTAAAAAAACAATTTCTTTTGTTTGATATGAATAGAGCAAAGTACAATAAAATAGTGTGTAACCCCATTTAATGTAAACCAGGATGTGTTTTCTGTTCACTGCTCTAATGCTGCTAGTATCTTGTACAGTTAAATGTAATTGCGTGTTAATACAAAATAGGCTACTCTCAAATAATGATATTTTGATGGCTGCAACCCAAACTGAGTTTGTTATAAGACCTAGTGTATGAGCCAAAGGCATTAGAGTGCTGCCGAAAGCGATACTGTACGCGTAACTGAAAACTGATGGAGGATTTCCTTTAAAGGATTCTACTGGCATTTTCACTGTAATCAAGAAATTAGGTAATTTGAGTTCACTCTGTTAAAAAAGAATAATGCAGAAATCTACAGATGTCTTCAAGGCTGAAAGCCTCTGTAAAATACAGCTGCGGAGAAATGATGCGTCCTCACTGGAGAAGTGCGATACTTAAGTGCTCGAGTAACAGTTTATTTTAAAGGTGTGAAAAATGGTCTCTTTCCTACATGGCTTAAGGTCAAGTGGGCACAAGTGTATTTACAGTACAGTGCAAAAATCTTGAATTACCCCTCGTTTTTTTTTAATATCTTGCTTCTAAGGAATAAGACTTAAGGCACATAACTGATGGGGCTTGACCAGTATTATGTGTGCACATAACAGAAATCCTGATACTTGTTTTCACACCACAGTTTGAACGTGATCTGACGTTGCGAGTTTGAGCTAAAAACTTCCCGTAGCCACGTATGCTTTGCATTCTGGGATGCGGTAAGTTACTATAGATGTGTAACAGTCAGCATGGATGGGTGACTGCT
>NW_005187442.1:4017874-4019069 GCF_000239375.1 Pundamilia nyererei | reverse complement strand
GAGCTAAAAACTTCCCGTAGCCACGTATGCTTTGCATTCTGGGATGCGGTAAGTTACTATAGATGTGTAACAGTCAGCATGGATGGGTGACTGCTTGTGTTCCCCAATAGTCCAGAACAAAACACCTTCTTCCTGTATTTACTTTTGTTGCTCCCGCCCCAGACACATCTGTCCAATGAGCGGACTGAATGTTTGTAACGGCGCATTTTGATTCACCCTTTGAAGAAGGCACAGTTTCTCAAGTGCATCATCTTCTCCTGACAGATGTTGCACGCTCACTGAGGCTGTTGACATTCATGCCACAGCTGGAGCCATGAGGCTGGCAGCCATCAGATAGTTTCCTGTTAGATATTGTTTCCTCTCGTCTTTAGGTGGTGGTCCGTAGTTGTGTTATGATCGACACAATAAAAAGATTCATTCCACAACTCGCAGCTTTTGTTATCATCCTCACAGTCGAGCGTAAACTTTGATATGTCACACATGCAGGAGCTGCCTGAATGGCTCTTCGATATGTCTCAGCACTTCATTTGGAAACTACTAGTGTGGTTACTTATTTCCTCTTCAATGGTAAATTCATCTGCACCTTAACAATGTTGTTCTTGCGTCAGCATAATGTTGCCATCCTGGACTGTTGGAAATTGCAGCTGACCAATCACATTGTGATGTAATGGCTTTGGAATGTGAAAAAAAAAAGGTTTTCATAAAATGCATAAAACGGTTAGAATTTCTCAAAAAGGTTTTATCCCCACAAATTTGAATTCTTTTAAACTCTTTGCATGGCTCTTAGCTAAAAAGTCACTACATAAACAAAACCTCAAAACTTTTAGATAACAAAAATAGTCCTTGCTTTGAAAATTAGTTGCCTAAAGTAGACAAAAACATAATGTATACCTTCCCCATATCCACACTCTCACAATCTCGCACTCCATCAGGTATTGACATGTTCTTTTTCTTGGCCTGGCTCAGTGGGCAGCAGGTCATAGATACTGGAAGAGCAGAACTGCCCACACATTGGATATTTATAAGAGCACAAATCAGTGAAAGCCACAGGAATGTGCTCTTTCATTTCTTTTACCAAACCTCCTGCCATAGAGATCACATAGCAGCCTCACAGTGCAGCAATTCCCCAACACTCCTTTTCCTCTCTGTCTTCCTCACTTGCTTTTCTCGTTCCTTCTCCTTATCCCCCCCCCCC
>NW_005187442.1:3972693-4017079 GCF_000239375.1 Pundamilia nyererei | reverse complement strand
ATAAGTAAGTAACTATGTAATTTCTTGGTAACTTTGTGGCAAAATGAATAGTATTTTCCCAGCTTACATTGCAAGTGCACTGTACTTTTTGGAGTGTGTGCTGTGGACAGTAGTGGCTAAACTTTCCCTAACTTCCAGGTATTTTACAGGGAAAGAGACACTGTGCACTTGTTTGAACAGTTTAAAACAGTGATTTTTAAAGGGTGCTGTCATTATAAGGTCACACAGGTTTGCAGATTTTAATGGCATTTATTTATTTTTAAGTTGGTAAAGGGGATAACATTTCTTATCACATTTATGTTGGTAAAATAAAAATAAAGCTTGAATAATAGAATATCCAACATACTTATTGACATAATGAATATTAAATAAAGATGTGAAAAAAACAATATTAATCCACTCCATAATACGTGCGCTCCAAAAATTACAACACATTTTCAACATTACCATGAAATTAAACACTACTCAAAAGAAATTATTAACGCAACATTTTATTTGCTTACAGTATAATTATTTTGCTCATTAACCCCTTTTTCTAATCTGCCTACCTTCAAAGTAGTTGTAGGTAAATATATAAATATTGTAATTTCAAATAAAATAATTTAAATTCCGTTTAATTACAGGGGAATTATGTCTTTAGTCAGAGCCATTTATTCGTTTTTTGTTTTGGTTTTTTTTTTTTTTATTTATTTTTTATTATTATTTTTTAATAAATGTGGAAAAAAAATCCTGTGATCATCTTAAACAAGTCAAGCTGTGAACTAACGGTGTGATGTAATTTTCCCTCCATTGTAAGGGCCATATTGAAAATATACACAGTTAAAAGAGTGAAAACTGCTAAACCGCTAACAGCAGAAGGGTCTTTGATGTTAACACGTTTGCATGCCCTGACACCTACGCATGTACACGCTACCTGCTTTCCTTTTCCTTGTTGATTTCAGCACAAATGGCAGGAAGGAAATGGAGACAATTTTATTTACTCTGGGTTTTTTGTTTTTATTAATACCTGTATTGAATTAAAAACATGCTCTCTGTTGATGGGCAGGGTGTGGTTGACCTTCAAGTTAGATTAGAGAAGCTGTGACAACGTGGGCATGCTGGGTTGATGCGCTGATGGTGATCTCCTTTTTGGCACAGATGATATGTCTGCTAAAATATGTTGAATTAAGTAGTAACATTTAATTATTTCTAATTCACTCTTTCTCATACGAGGGACTTTTCTCTTCTGCACTTGAGGCAGATAAAGGCCCCGTCCGTATTTGTAGAAAAATGGCACTGGAATTCCTGTGAGTATTCCCAGGATGCACTTGCCAGCCTTGCACAATAATAGCTTGTGTTCATTCTCAAAGGCAATTCTGTCTAGAAAACAATGCTTCTTCTCTTACCTCAGGGCCCACCTTTCCATGTTGCAAACATGGGAGATGAGGTGTCAACGATATGATGGTTAGGTTAATTGAACACCCCATGTCACCCATGAAGATAGGGTGCCTCTGAGGTATGTTTAGAAAGATGTGGGTGGCACAGGTATCGCTAATTAGACAAAGCTATTAATCCTGGTGTCAGCATGTATGTTGACGCATGTCAGCGGGGAAGTGTGTGTGGGATGAGAGCTCCCATTTCTACAGCTACTCTTGTCAGCTGGCAATTATCACCTGTGATTGAGCACATTTGGTTATGAAGAGGTTGAGACGAGGACAGGTGGCCAGTGTGCAGCCACAGAGCTCTGTAGACCGTTTAGAGAACTGTTTCAGTCTCAGACATTTTAAAAGTAGTTTTTTAAAACTTTCGCCAGTATGCAATAATTTCCTGATGTTTCCCCTGCACAGACCTCTTTTCTTCCTTTCTTAGCCACATATTCCTTTTGTGTCTCACACTGTGTTTTCTGTGGCTTTGGACAGCAGATTTAAAATAGCAGTCTCCCCTCATCCTCCCCATCTTTCTTTGCTTTTCATGGCTGCTCAGCTGAGTTCCTGACATACCAGAGAGAGCAAGTATCCTCAGATGGCCATTCCAGGGACTTAATGAAAGGAGGAAGGAAGGAGGGGGGAGGAGGTGTAGGGAAAAAACGCAATCACACAGCTCCTTGATTGAAATGAGGTTTTATTTACACCTTTGATGCAGGTTAGAGGCATTCGGTATTTCACAGGTGACTCGACAACCCGATAAGAAGTCACAAAATTCTATAAAAACTATAAAAATCATTTTAAAATGGCCTGTAAGGACACTAAAGTGTATCAATAATAAGAAACTAAACAAAAGGAATAAAGAAATTATACATTTCTGCTTTTATAGCTTTACTCTGAACTTCTCCATTTCAACATCACAACAACAAATGAAAGAGAGATAGCTTTGTTGCAGTTTGTTGCTTTTAAATCTGACTAGTCTAAAATGGCAAAGAGTTCAAGCTTTTCATGGGACATATTGTTTTCATTTAAAGTAAAATAATCTGATGTCTGAATAAAACACAGACTCTAAATTGGCCCAGTTCTTGGCCTGGAGTTTTATTTATTTATTTATTTATTTTATCTGTTCTTTTCTTCTCCCATTTTTATTTCTCTTCTTTCTTTTAATTTCTCTGCCTGGTCTCTTCCTGTCCGTTGTAGTGTGGCCGTCACCCGCTCCAAAGACGTACCCTCTTTCGGCCCCCCTATCCCAGAGGGTGTGACGTTCCCCAAGTCATCGGTGTTCCGGGACTTCCTGCTGGCCAAGGTCATCAATGCGGAAAATGCTGCCCACAAATCACACAAGTTCCGAGCCATGGCCACCCGAACGCGGCAGGAGTATCTGCGCGACCTGGCTGAGCGGCACACCACCAACACCCCGATTGACCCCTCTGGGAAGTTCCCTTTCATCTCGCTTGCCCACAAAAAGAAAGAGAAGACCCGGCCATATGAAGGAGCAGAGCTGCGCAGTTTTGGGGCGGTGACTTGGCCAGTCCATGCTGAGGATCATGGGAGTGGAGGGGAAATGGAGGCCCTGCTTGCCATTTCCAACGACTTTTTAATCCTGTTGGACCAGGAGGCCAAGGCTGTGGTGTTTAACTGTGCCACTAAGGATGTGATTGGCTGGACGCTTAGCAGCCCTGCGTCTTTGAAGATTTTCTACGAGCGGGGTGAAAGCGTGTCTCTGAGGAGCATCAGTAATAATACAGAAGACTTCAAAGAGGTGGTCAAACGTCTAGAGGTTAGAACACACACAAAATACAATACACATAAGAATGGTGCTTGTTGGTATAAACAACAGTCGATGGAGGGAGTTGCAGTCTGTGTTCTGGATTTTATTGAAATTAAAAATAACTTTTATTTTCATGAGTGACCTGGCCAAGAAGGAAGCCGACATCATTATTATTATAAATGATAGCTGAAAATATAATTAGGTTTTCAACCTTCCTCTCAGTGGTAATGAACAAGTATTTGTTTGTTACCCTTTCACAATGAGTCATCCATTAACAATTTTTTCCGTCTTCTGCCCTCTGCTCTCATGCCCAAGAGCTACGTATTCTAAATTAAATTAGGTTAATTGGTTTATGCGCCAAGAAAAACTGCGATTTGTTTTTCGAACGTCAAGACGAATATTGTTGTGTCCCTTTTGGACGACACCGCTCATGCTTGCAATGTTAACCGCGCTCTTTGTGTTTGTTGGAAGTCCTGAAGATGGCAGAATTATTTATTCATATTAATAGTAGAACTGTACTGAGAAACCAAACCAATGGAAAAAAACGCCGCTGGCTGCCATTGATCAGTTACCTGGCCCACTCAGTCTCGCTTACTATTCAGTGTCGGCTGTCAGTCTGCCAGAATGACAACATTTCTGCATCCACATGCTGCTGTCTCATTACTGGTCTCTGCTTATTGAGGGAGTTTCAGAAACACCACTGGACAACATACTCCTTAATGGCTCATACACCTACACATACAGTGAAGTGATGCTAGTTCGTCCTTAGCTGTTTCCATGGAAACTGGTCGGAGGAAAAAAAAAGGTGTTTTCTTATGTAATCATCAATGCTTTAGAATACATTCATTTCCTCAGCCTCTATCTGCCTTAAAACTGTGTGTGTGTTTGCATGCGAACATATGTGATGTGTTTCTGTAGCCTGGGTTGAATTTGACATCTTTCATTTGCACACATGCATACAAACATATTTGAACACTTGCACTTCGTTACTTGGCTCGGGACTCAGAAGCTGATCACATGTTGCATTTTATGCATCTGGCTTTAATCTTCAATCGCTTGGACTACCTCAGTGCCAGACTGTGGAAGGGAAGTGGCCTCGGGCCAGCTGCTTTTTGGAGCCCATCTCTTCTACTTTCCCTCTCTTTGTCTCCCTCTCTCTTTCTCCTATCCCCCTATTTTTTCTTCTTGTTTTCTATTTTTCCTTCTCCCCCCCCTTTTTTTTTCTTGTGCTCGCTTCCTCTCCCACACACACGTTCAGAAACATCAGAGGGCAAAATAACAATTCCTGTCAGGTGCCAGTCTGCATCATGATTTATTCACACTTTCTTGGGAAGTTTGACTTCTGCAGAGATTTTTGCTAATACGCTGTTCAGATAGAGAACTGAGAGGCACCCTGAAGCCACCAGGCACATCAGCAGAAGGGCTGTGACTGACCACAACAGGATAAGTTTGATGGGAATAAGGATTAGTATTACCACATATTTTATCAACTTATTAGTTGACTTTTAGAGTATTATGGGATCCAAACTCTTGTATTTTCACTTTTCCGTAACTGATTTTAGTTCTTCACCGCCAAATGAAAACAGTGACCCAGAAGTTTACCCAGTTGTTCTCATACAGCAGGAGACAAACCTGCTTTTATTCTTGTTGTTTAACAAGTTTGTATATATGAATGCTTGTTTTTATTCATGCAAATAAACATCCTAAGGATCACGCAGGTTGTTTAAAACTGCTTCTTAAGTGGAAGTCCATTATTCGAGTATTTCAAATATCCTGCAAAGTTTTTTCCAAATAATGACTTATTTATGTTGAACCAAAATACACCCCGGGGGATGTTTGGTTCTTTGCTTTAGCTTCTGTCCTCCAGTCGTCCCTGTCCATTAATGGCTCACATCCACTTTGTGCACCTCTCTGCCCTTCTCTATATCCAGTTCCTGACTAAAGGCTGTGAGACATCAGAGATGACGCTTCGTCGAAATGGCCTGGGACAGCTCGGCTTCCACGTGAACTACGAAGGCATCGTAGCTGAGGTACTTGTCCATTCACAATGAAAATGTGTGTCTGAGAACTGTGAAGCGCATTCGGGGAGAACACTTGCTTATGCGCGGTTTGAGAAGCTCCTAATTTGTAGGCGTAAAATGTTTGCTGGTGATGAAGCAGCCCCAGGGAGATGATTTGCATCCCAACATAGCAACTTGTTGTTGTCATGCAACAGATGTTTGCACACATTCTCAGACAACTTGAGATTCAAATACACCTTTATTTTTAGTGACAATGAGTATTTTACCAAAGCGATGTTGTATAATTTAATAGTTTAATGCACACAGATGTGCTTGTCCAGCAGTATGAAACACCAAGTTGTTCAGTTTTTATGCTTTATTTAAAAAATAAATTCTTTAGCGTGATATATACGCTGTAATATACTGTGTAACCCGACGTGCAGCTCCCCAAAAATCGAACTACACATGGAATTGATACTGCCCACAACTACTGTGACTGGCCTGTTCAGCATCATCGATTCCTCTTGTGCATTTCTGCTTACTTCTCCGATGCAGTTTTTGTTTTATGAGTGAAATAATAGCAATCATCACCTCATAATCATAGCATCAATATAATGATTCAGAAATAACAGCAATTTCCTGGAATGAGATTGCTGAAACTATTGGGATGGATATGAGGGAGTGTGCAAGAGAGAGAGAAAAAAAGTGGGTACCCACAAAAGGAAAAAAATCCCAGCATTCTATTTTTCTTTTCTGTCAGCTAAGACTGCATATAAAACACTGAGACATGAACACACAGGCATAAATGCGGGCAACAATATCAAAGGATCTGCAAAGATTCCCCTGCAGGAGGTCAAAATCAGGGATTACTGAAGATGAAGAAAATATTCTGGCATTTTTACTTTTTGTAACTTTATTTTTAGGTGGAGCCATACGGCTACGCTTGGCAGGCAGGACTGCGGCAGGGAAGTCGTTTGGTGGAAATCTGCAAGGTTGCTGTTGCAACTCTGACCCACGAGCAGATGATTGACCTCTTGCGGACTTCGGTGACAGTGCGCGTTGTTATCATCCCGCCACATGATGACGCCACTCCACGCAGGTAAGTGGAAAAGAAAGAAAATTATGTGTGTATCATAGACTTTTCATAGAAGTTGCATGTAGCCACTTTGATGTCACATGTTGGTTTGTGTCCAAACTTGAAACCTTGAGTTTGGTGTTTTGGCCCTCAAATTTTGTGTCTTTGGAGCCAGAGGTGACCAATATTGTTGTCCTAAGTCCTGAATGTTATGCCAACCCTTTTCAATATGGGTTATGCAATATGCAAGCCCTTCTTCCACACAGACACATGTGAACTAAACTTCTTTTCTTTCCCTCCACAGGGGCTGTTCAGAGCTCTATCGGGTGCCTGTGTCAGAGTACAAGGGCAGCAGCAGCGACAGCGGTTCCTTTGAGTACAAATTCCCCTTCCGCAGCAACAATAACAAGTGGCAGAGGACATCAAGCAGCCCTCAGCAATCGCTGACTGCCTCGCCACAGCCCCACACACCCAACCGAGCCATCAGCCTCGGTAGCTCAGTGGGAAAGACGCTGTCAGCCGAGAGGCTGGAGAGGGGTGGTGTCATCCCGCGGAGCGTTAGCAGCGATGGACGACCTCTAGACACCAAGAGGTTAGAGCTTGTTGGCTCTTTAAGTATGTATGATTGAAAAACCGTATTATGTTGAAGGAGACTGGGAAAGGTTTGCTAAAGAGAGAGCAAACTGGAAAATATGTGCCGCGAAAGCCAGAATCCTCCAGCTGTTTAACTGATCAGTTGTATTACAGTCCATATTTTCCTGGGTAATAGGTTTTATTTATTTATTTATTTTTTAACCTTTGCTGAAAATAAAACATTTTTACGTATAATGAGCGCTTCTGCGCTTCAGAAGTAGACTTTTTCCCCCATATTGATTGTTTGGGACAAAATAAAAATCCATCGAAATTTTCTTGAACTTTGAAAATTGAACTTTTATAGTCTTTTGGCTTAAAAAAACAAAAACCTTCATGTTTTCATGAGCAGATAAATTCTTACTGTTTCTCTGTCCTACACCAGGATGTCTCCAGGCAGTGAGAGCTATAGCCTGGCCTCATCTTTGGCGCTAGGCCGTTCCCCTCATAACCGCAGCTCTCCCAGCAACCTGTCCTGTTCCAGCGACGCCTCTGGGAGCTCTGCTCACTGGAGACAGAAGTCCATGCCTGAGCAGTAAGGAAGAATATGTGGTTATGGATGCGATTTATGGATAGTGACTGCATATTTTATGTACAAAAACCCCCAGTTTCTTCTCACTACAAAGTTTTATGCTGCCTTTAGGGATTTGTGATTTCATTCATCAATGATAGAAAGTCCACTGCGCTCTGTGTACTCTGACATATGGTCAGGTATTTATCGCTTCTCTTCTGTAGATGTCATAAAATATGTCTTAAACCAATAAAAAGCAACAGGTTGATATACCGTTTTAAACAGACGTTTAAGACGCATTTACATTTAAGAAGCTGATTTATGTATTTATGCATCGTTGTGACATAAATTATTTAAATTTTTTATATATGTGTGTATATATTTCTTGCTATATACAAAAAAGTTGGCTTGAAGTACAATCTTTTTACAACCGTAACAGCATATGGCATTACTGTAGGAGAGTGAGATGCTAGCATTTAGGTCTTTGTCTCTGTTAATGCTCTCGACAGCCCCCCCCCCCCCCCAATTTCCAACCACTGTAGCCTGTAGGAAAATGTATTCTGTTTCAAACTGTTTTTCTATCATTCCTTCCCCTGTATTTTTAATCAGTAAAAACACAGTTAAGTAACTTTAAAAAGGGGGGTTTAATTTGGTGCATGTGCACTCGTTTCCTAGATTTGCAAGCAATCGCCACTCTCCGATGTCTGGGGAGAGACGAGAGGTGGCTGGAGAGAGTGGGTCAGGTGGAAAGTCCTCTTCCAGTTGGTCCAGGATGGATGAAGGGGGAGGAGCCGAACGCGGGTCAACAGGTATGTTGGGATTAAGTGCGCTGTAAAGTCCTGGCAAATTGTGGCGCATTTTAATACTATCAGTAGTGTAAACATAAAACACAGCATAAATGTGAGCCTGTGGACGTGTTTTTATAGACATCAGGGCAGTTGGCTTTTCAGTTTTGAGGGCGGAGGAGGAGACAGCACTGGAAAGAAATCATCCATATTTATCTGTGGTGGTAAATTTCTTTGAAATGACAGGTATCTTGAAGAGTGTGTGAGTGGTGTTTGTGTGTGTGCGCCTCCTCATCTACCTCATCTGCCGGTGACATTTTTTCTTCTTCTTTGCAGCAGCAGCTTTTTCATAGAGATAAAAACTCTGACAGCAGCCACAGCGCTTCCCTTCCACTCCCCCCTCACTCCACTCCTCTTCCACCTCCTTCGCCTCTGCAAGCTGTGAATTATATTGCTTCACTGAGAAGGTCTTAATGTCTCTGCAAACAAAATGGTGGAAACGTAATGAGACAAATGGCGAAGGAAGGGGAGAATTATTGAATAGGGATCAGAAAGGTGCTCTAACGGTGACATTGGGTGCAATAAGTGGCTTTTTGTTTGTCATTTTCCTTTCTGTTCTATACGACTTAATAAGAAGAGAAAAGGGAGAAATTCCTTTCTTTCCTGTCAGCACAGTTGGCCACCCTACTCACTGTGCGCCTTTCCTTCCCTCCCTCCCTTCAGTCTGTTCCTCATTCTCCACTGCTGCTTGTTTTTGCCTTTCATTCAAACTTCTTTTTATTATGTTGTACATTCCCTTTCATTTAATTGAAAGTATTCTCCCATGCACTGTTTTTGGGACCTTTCTTTTATTAAAGCTCCGAATCCCACAAAGGCTTCCAACCCCCCTCCGCTGCTCCTTTGATTCCCAGCAGGATGTTGCTTTCGTTGATTGTTGACCAGCCTAGTTTCAGTCATGTTCTCAACCTGTCCCTGACCGCCACAATCACAGTTAAAGGCTTTAGTCTTTCATTTTGTGGTTGTTCATAGCACTTATGTCGTTACTGGTCCAGTGCAGCCAGAGTCAGCCAAGTGTCTGGCCCTGCACTGTACAGTCTGCTCTCTCTGTGGTTTAGAGATCTGTCCTTTTCCTCTTCCTTCCATTTTCACCCTTTGACCTGCCAGTCTTCAGCAACGATTATGTGGTCATGTTATGTCCAGAAATAACACGAGTCACGCAGCGGGCAGAATACATACTTTTTTTTGTTATGCACACACACAAACAGGACATATGCTTACCCTTTGGTGGAAAGCCCTTTTGAAGCTAGAGTAATTACATGGTTAATTCATGGAGAAATTGCCATTTGTCATGACTTTTCATTTAGCTTAAAAGGGTAACTCTTCAGAAAGTAAACAATACACAAATACCCACATATGCTTGTATATAAACACGTGCACTCCTGAAAAGCAGGCATGCACACGTGCTTACATCCTTTATTAGTGGAGAGCCCCGTGGGCTGTGGTGCAACTTTGCAGATTTATGTGCGACTGAATCTACATTTCTAGATTCATTCCAGCAGATGTTATGATATCTCTCTTTACTCCCTCTGTCATGATGCTGTGGTCATTAGCAGCCTTCTCTGTAGGTCTTGTTGCATAACATCCACAGGATTATACAATAGTCCCAATTATACCCCAAGTTTTGCTTCGGGACACATACACACGTTTTCTCACGCGGCACAGCTTGCCCAGAACAAACAAAGCCAGCAGGGACCATCTGGGGACAAATTTGTGTTTGATGTGCTTGGCTTTTGCTGACAAGTGATGTGGGTTTTTGTTCATGGACATGGCAAAAGCAAAATAAAATCCGTGTGAACCTCTCGGAAGCGCGACTGCTGTAGTAGTAAAATATATGCAAATGAACATAACTTCTGTGTGTATTCATCAACGATGTTTGTGCCACAGGGTGTGCTCTCATGTGTTTGTCACCAACCCCAGCTGTGTGTAATGGTCTATTTATTGCAGAGGCGCCAGTCTCGAAGTCTGGTCAAGGATACTCGGGAGCTCCTCGTATCCAGAGGCAAGAGCAAGTCATCCACCTGTCCCCGAAGAAGGGCAGCCAGGTCAGGCTTTACATGGTTTTTGACATGATGGTGATGTAACATGAACATTTAGGCTTTTTTGTATAACCAGAATATTTTATCATTTTCCCTGTACTCATCCCTATTATCTGTCGTTATGCAGTCGGATGGCCCTTACTCTGGTCACTCCAGTAGTAACACACTCTCCAGCACTACTTCCAGTGGGGGCCACAGCGACAGCGACAAATGGTATGATATGGGGACTGGTGGGGGTTCCAGTGGTGACCAGGGTGACCCAGAACCCAATGGCCTGGGAGGAGGTGGTTACCTCCAGGGCGCCTCGGCCGACAGCGGCATCGACAGCGGCTCTTTTGGAGCCACTCACCACGCCCACCCCCACTCTCACCACGGCAGCACCACCTCGCTGCTGGCTCCCAGTGGAGGCAGAGACAGCAGGGAGAGGTCAGCGTCCCCATGGCACAGTCCAACCGAGGGAGGCCGCAGGATGCTTGAGAGGTCGCCTGCTGCTGCCGAGTCCCCTGGCCCTCCAGGAGAGAGAAGCATGGATGGAACAGGTCGAAGTCCACCTACTCACCTCCTTGTTAGAGACAGCAGCACCTATAGCCTGAGTGATACTGGATCTCACTCAAGGTGGGTGTGGGTGTAAAACCTAAAGCTTCACTATTAAACTTGTCCTCTAAGGCAGGGAGTGCAGGCTTAAGGGTGGAAGTTTCCAGAAAGATGTTGTGATATGATTAAGACTCCTGACAGAAGAAAAATGTTTTAGCTTCTTCTTAGAAAATGCTGGATGGTTAAAGCTTTTGTAAAACACTGAAGAAAAACAGATTTGAGAAGAGATCCCACTTTTGATTCAATTGCATACAGCTAATGACCACAAACACTGTAATCCATTTGTTGTTTCTCACCTTGAAGCCTAAGAATTGCACCTAGAATGTAACGTGATGACATGATCATACCTGAGGTTGAGGTAAACTGCTTCTAGAAGCAGATGGCGAATGCATCATCATACTGTTTTCAAATAAACACATTTCACTAAGAAGCAATTGTTTGAAAGACCTGAATTAAATCTATTAAAGTAGAGAGTTTGACAGCAAAGTCCAACAATGGTAGGAAGTAGACCCCAACCCTCCCCTGGAGTCTAGATGCTGGTGGTGGTGGTGATGAAGCATTTGGAGATTTAGGTGATGATCTCTGATCTGAAATGTTTAGGAGGTGGGTTTGATGAATGAGAGCGTGAAATGATAATTCAGAAGAAAATGATTGGGTCAGAGTGACAACGACACAATTGAGTTTGACAGCCTGGGAAAGCAGAAGTGATGTAATGAATAGACTGAGTAAATATAAATCTACCTGGTTAAACCTGCATTAACTGTATTTGTGCAGCTCACTCAGCTTTACCACTTTTGTCCTGTCACTCTTACCTTGATAGGATAAGCAACTGATCCCTTAGCCACAATACACTAAAAAAAAACTCAAGTGGTTTAACATTGATTGACAATGAATAACATAAATTGGTTCATTCAAAATATGTTTCATCTCACAGCTATAACTAATCGAGCTTCAGTTATGCATTGAGATCTGGCCTCATCCATTTCATAATTTATTATCTCAGTATTTGCCTGATTGCTGCAGTCATTGTAGTGCATGAGATAACAGAAATAATCTTTTAAATGTGATACAAGCACTGAAGTTTGTGTGTTAGTCCCTCTGTTTGCCAATTTCCATCTTAGGAATCAGCTGATTAACTACAGAATTTCAACCACCGGATCGTTTTTGGTGGTTTACCAGTTAACCTGATAAGCAACTTTAGACTGGTTCAAACCTAGAACCTTTTTTACCCTCACCTAACATGCTCAAGTACTTTTATACTGCAAACTGCATCCACAGACACGTTTTTAAACGTGAAGCCACGTTTTTAAACGTGAAGCCAACCTTAAAGAGTAATTTTAACTCCCTCTACACATGCCAACTTTTTTTTTTTAAGTTAAGCTAATGTGAAGATCTGAAGGAACTCCAGTGACCTGCTCTTCTCATTTGAAGAGTCTTAAATCACCAGTAATGATAGTTACACCTCATGACCTCGGTATCATGTGTCCAGCATTAAAACTACATTTGTATTCTGTCACAGTGATGGAGGGCAAAAGAAAAGGGGGGGCAGAATGAGCTTGCCAAGATTTGCTTGACAGCAGGTGATACTTTCATATAGTTTTCCATTTATAACTGAATAATATATGCCCTACCTCAAAATTCCTTGATAAAAGATGTCTCACTGCTGAATTTTGTATTACTGCTTGACCTAAGACCAAGCTTGACTTCTTAAAACGTAAAAACATTAAGATTCTTGCCTAAATAAAGCACAGATCTGGGTTTAAAAGAAAAAGCCTGTCTTTGCTTTAAGATGTATTTTTGTTGTTGTTGTTTTTTAGTGAGGATTATGATGCAACTTGTGTACATATGTTTCATTACTATTTCCACATCCTGTTTGTTTCCTCTGTCCATCAGTGCTCGCCACTCGGGCCACAGCTCTCCCAGAGAGGAGTCGTCCTCTTCGGCAACCTCCCCTTCATCTCAGTCCTCAGTGTCCCCTGGGCCCAAGAGCTTCTACCCGCGCCAAGGAGCTCAGTCCAAGTACCTGATTGGTTGGAGGAAGCCCGGCTCCACCATCAATTCTGTCGACTTTGGAGACACGCGCAAGTAAGGATGAAAGGACTATACAGAAAGTAGAAAACAAAAGTCTTGAATTGTTATTCAAACTGTGTATTTGAGGCGTGAAAAGTTACATAAATTATTAAAGTTATATGTTATCAATAATTCCTCTAGAGGTTTTTGAGCTTTAAATGCCTCTGTAAAAGAGAGTTGGATGTTTTTGTGTCAGCTCAGTGTTAACTTTCACAAGAAGTTATTGATCCTGGTGAGTTTTTTTTTTCAGGCTGTTGGTTAATAATGAAGAAACAGAACAAATTAACAGGTGAAAGATGTTCCGGTCAGATTTTTCTAAATTTGGCAAATCCTTCAGATGGTTCATTGGGCATAGTACAGTGCATTAAAACTCACTTTATTCCCAACCACATTAGTGTCTAATGAATGATGCCTAACGTTGCCACTGTGGCTGTCTTTTCCCCCTGCATTACTGCATTTATACTCATCGTTTCAAATTGAACTTTCCTCTGATTTATAGCAGTGCTTTCATTTGGCAGACTGCTTTTAATCCTACTACAACTAGTACTACAATTTTTACATTAATGGTTTTCATGTAATATCATGTGTACTACTTGATTACCCCCTTGTGGCTCAAGAGAGTATTGCATTAAATGCTATAATGCAGACCCTGAATGTGATTTATTTATTTTTTTTCCCATTGAAAGGCTACATATCTTTATTTTCTGTGTCATTATATAAAACATTATCAGTGCAACATAATTTTCTCACAACCGCCTTTTTACTGACTGTGTGTGTGTGCGCGTGTGTTTGTGTCTTAGGAAATCTCCAGGAGAAAGTGGAGTAGACGTGGTTCCAACCCCGGCAGCCAGGCCATCTCTGAGAGACATGCACTCGCCCCAGACTCACGCAAAGTCTACAATGGAGGAAGATGTGAAGAGGCACAGTGCTCCAGACAGTCCCCCGCCACCACGAAAACATAAAGAAAAGGTATGTCTGCCATTAAGACCAAAAGCAGCTACTATAAAAGTTTGCACAGCTTTCAGAGAATTTGTCAGGTGAGTGGAGTGAATTCACTTGGAAAGCTCAATTTGCAGTCTTTGCTTGTTCCGTCCACCTTCGCCGCTACTTCAGCTTTTCGCAGGCAGTGGTACAATTGTAAAAGCAAAGGTCAAATATCAAACATAAAAATCGGGTGTTAATGCTCGTCTGCTTGTAGCTAGAATAGGTCATTCACCTGCACATCGTTGGGGGAAAAAAAAATGTATTTGATGTGTGGCGAATGTTTTTTGGCAGCAGATCAAACAGGAGAGAGGCTGTAGCTGATGTAGAGCAGCACTGCAGCCCCTGGTCTCACACAGGTGTCAGAGCAGACTCTGTGCAGTAGTAAATGTGATCATTAAAGTAACACCTGCTCACTTTCACCCTGCGCAGCATAGCCAGAAGTCGCCGCCAGAGCAGCCTCTCAGCCGCCGTCGCTCGCTCCATCGCACTCTATCAGATGAGAGCATTTATCGTGGCCAGCGCCTTCCCTCCCTGAGCGACACCATTCCTGAACCGGCTCTCGCCGCTGACGTTCTCTTCAGCTGCTCCACCCTTCCACGTTCGCCCACCACTCGTGGCGTGCCCCTTAGACGGCCTTCCTATAAGCTGGGAGTCAAACTGCATGGTAAGCTTGAGTAGAAGGCTGGCAGCTCGCTTTATATACTGAAGACATAATTTGTTGCTGATAGTTGTTACTGTTATTCAATGGGAAATAACCAAATGCATTAGAAAATAATTAGCAGGTAAATAAGGGTGCTTTGAATAAATGCAACGCAGCTCATTATGTTTTCTGCAGAACTAAGAGGTGCTTATATTTGCCAAGGACATATTTGGTTACCATATCTCTTAATATTATGTGAAAATGACAGCGAAGGCTAAACCTAAATTATTTTATTTTTTTCCTGCTGTCCCCTCTTTTCAATAAAAATGCTCGAAAGTGTGGAAAAATCACTTTTCAAAACTTAATTTAACAGGTGACCTTTCGGCATCTGACACATCATTGGTGGATTTGGTGGAGCGTCATCGTGGACCTCTCCCTCAGGAGCTCATGCCCCTCCCCTCTTCAGACAGAGACAGTCCCCTCGAATGGACACACCTGGTGGACGTGGCCAATACCTTTGAGAATGAGCGAAACACACATTATGGTATAGTTCTCCTGCTTTTACTAGTAGTTAAAGCAAACGCTTGGTATTCTTTGTCCTCACGTTTCTGTCTTCTTTTAGTCCAGAGAAGTTTTGTTTTTGGTGACTCAAACCACCGGAGCAGCGGCACCTCCAGTCCACAGCAGTCTCACATAGAGCTGAAGCCTGTTCCACTGTCACGGCCCTCGTCTAGGTACACACAACACACACGCTGTAGTCTGTGTTAAATGTTCACATGGAAGATATGTGCAGCGAACACACATCACCTCAGGACTGCAGACAAAAGATAAAATTACTGTCCTATTTTCCTTCATGAAAAACAAGTTCACAAAGCAAATGAGCTAAAGCCATCCAGCTGCACAGAATGAGAAATTACAAGATCCAGAGGTGCTGAGCAGGTTAACGGAGTACTGCCTACCTGTAATGTTGCATATACTATGGACAAAGTTGGTTTGGTTTGGGAATTAGACTTTTTAAAATGAAATTGATTAACTATCAGTGCAAGAAAAAGAAGTTTCACGTCTAACCAGATAATACAAGAAGCAGATGGTGTGTGTACATATATAGATTATTAACTGAATTCAGTATCCAGTGGAACTGGAATATACAGGGTAAACAAGAGTTTGTTGCTAATAAAATTCCACTTCAAAGATGTATGCAGTGTTTACTCAGGTTGACTTTCTTTTCTTGCCGCAGTGAGGGACATATAGGGCTGGAGAGGAAAGTGACTAAGCTGGAGGCCATGGTGAAGATGCTTCAGGAGGACCTGAAGAAGGTGAGACGGAACCTAAAACATGACACACAGTTTGAATAAATATATACAGTCCTGCGAGAAGAGGAAAAAAAAAGAAAGAAGGCGGCCCAACATTAGGGCTGTGCGATATGACCAAAATCTCATATCCTGATATAAAAATTCTATCGTCCGATAACGATATAAATCACAAAAATGTAACATTTGGTGTTACCGTCATTGTTGCTAACGACAACGCATAAAAACAGGCGCTTGTCCGTCCGTAGTGTGGTTATATTACATATAAGAGAAAGAGAGAACTTTAAGAAATAGCCACTACAGTGACCATCAAAACGGTGAAAGAATATTGCTGTAAACAGTTTATTTTGCGACACCACGAAACAAACGATAGCGTAAAATGAAACGATAGACGTTTTTATATCGTCATCCGATATATATCGTTATAACAGCCCTACCCAACATGTCCCATTTTATTCTAATCTGTCTAAAGGACATTGTTCCAGGAGTGAAGGCTTTCATTTGGGAACCCTTCCAAACAGCCATAGATGTTGAGTCTTCTTCTAATTGTGCTGTCATGAACTTTATCATTTAACATGCTAATTGAGGCCTGTAGCTCCAGGGTTTTTCTCTGAGCGTTACTCGGTCTGACCTTGAGGTGAATTTGCTGGGACGTTCAGTTCTGGGAAGATTGGCAGCTGTTTTGAATGTTTGCATTTGTGCATAATCTTTCTCACTGTCGAGTGACGGTCTTCAAATTGTTTGCAAATGGCATTGATGGGCAGTAAGAAGTGCTTCTCTAAGATCATTGCTGATGTCTTTTCAGTGAAATGTTTGAACGCTCCAACCCAGCAAACTGTCAAAAATCTGCTTTTCTAGAAGAATTTATAGAGATGCTCAAACTGATGATCAGCCAATCAGATTTAGCAGCACCTGGTGACACATTATCCTCTTACTGTAAGGATAAACTCGTTTTTTCACATGACTGCATTGAGTCCTGTGCAAACTTTTGCTCGGTGCTGCGCTAAAAGAATCATTTTTTGTTCCCCTCTTCTTTTTAAGTGTGAATGAAAGATACAGACTTCAGTTGCCTTCTGATCCTGATGCCTGCTTATTGTTGTTGCTAACTGCTGACTCAAGTTTCACTGCGGCCACTAAAATGATAACGTTTAAATCACCTGGAAAAAGTTTCCCATGTTTCCTGTTCACTCGTCCAGTGTTTCATAGTTCATGTCCATATTTCAGTTACTGCTGTTTTTGCACACCACACAGGTCAGAACCTTATTCACACCAAATACTAACCATAAAGTCATGATTTGTACTTTTAATGCTTCGTGTTTGGTAGTGAGGTTGAAGCGGCTGAGAGTTACGAGTACGGTGAAATACATCAAACGCCAGAGTGTAAGCAAATAGCAAAGAAGCAGCAGAATACAAGACACCTCTGCCCATAGGCTGAAAATATGGCTTTTCCCCTAAAATTAGCCGTAAGGTTATTGATCATATGAATAAATCATAGTCCTGTAACTTTCGACTTTATGGAATATAGTATATTAACTTAAACATCACAGCAAAAAGCGACAAACTCTGATAGTCCTGTTAGGATAGGTAGGATAAAAGGTAGGATACCTTTTGCCCTATGAGAGCTCGCTCCAGCCTCCCACCATGCTTAATTGGAAAAGCAGTGAAGAAAAAGGATGGACTATCACTAATCACCCCCTTCTCCAGTGGTACAGTCCACTCAGGCTTTAGAAACCCTGAGTCAGGTGGTTGAATCCCCTTATAGCTCCCTCACCATCCCCTCTTTGAGCCTGACCTTTTGTAACAGTGAAAAGTTTTCACTCAGAAAACTGCTGCGGTTTGAGATTCACGTGTAACGCAATTCTTGGGAAACTTTCAGCTGTCTTGTGAAATGTTGCAAAGCTTTTCTACATTTCTTACTTTTAACATGACAGGAAATCAGTTTGACACCAAGAAAGCTAATACGTACTTCTCTCACCCCAGCAGCAATCGACTGCAGCTGACTGACAGCAGCTCGCTCCAGTTTTATTGTTTCCTTCAGTGTGTTCTTTACCTTCCTAGACTGAGACTCAATATTTATGTTCATGCACCCAACTCGGAGTTTATTTCGTTGTGCTGTCTTCGGCTTTAAAATGTCAGCTGATAATATCTGTTTACAAAATCACAAACTTCTATCTAGCTGCGACTCGCTGTCTGCAGGCCCGAGATTTAGTTTACATAAACACAGCAGAGATTGAATTGACTGCTTAAGAAAAACTTTGTCCACTGTTAATTGCTTAATAACGGGTTAATGAAAACGAGTAATTTAACCCCACCTTTCTCCACCTTCCGCAGGAGCGGGAAGAAAAGGTGAGGCTTCAGGCTCAGATCAAGAGACTCTGGGAGGACAACCAGAGACTGCAGGAGGAGTCCCAGACCTCTGCTGCCAAGCTCAAGAAGTTCACCGAGTGGGTCTTCAACACCATCGACATGAACTGACTCCCACCTCCACATTTTAACCTACACACATGCACACAAATGCAAACATGAGCGCACACACACGTACACACACTCTGGATAAAGAGGCAGAGGAGGATCGACACTCACGAGGAAACGGGAGATTGTTGTTGTTGGACTTGAATTATCCTGATGCTGAATACGTCAACCATCTTCCATTGGCTTCAGCCATCAGTTGGTAATGCCGTCGACCAGTCTCGGTCTCTCCTCGCAGACCCTCTGTTAAACTTAGGAAGATGACACTCAAGAAAATGGGTGTCATTCTCACCTATGAGAGCTGTTGAATTTGTCTTTCTCTCGTGTGACAAAATCTCTTTTCTTAAATTGCCGACAAGGAGAAAGCACTTCACACCCTCCACCTTCTAAAGAAGTCGACTTTGCCTCTTGCGGTTGTTCCAGCGGTGCACGCAAAGAAGCTCCGCCTCCTATCTGTAGATTTTGTTCCACGTGGATGTGCTTCTCTTTTTAGGACATTTTATTCTTGTTTTTTTTTTTTTTATATTTTTTCCCAGCAAGTCTTTTTAAATGATGCCCAGCTGCTCTAAAAGGGGACTCGAGTCCTTTATGCCAAATCTCAGCTGCCACAGGATGGGTGGGGTGGCGTTACAGAGACACCAAGGTGATCTGAATGAAAGTCTCTTAAAAATGGTCCCGCAAAGTCAAGACGGGTACGCCATCAATCTGCCGGTCCAGCTACTGGAACACAAACGACCGCATGCAAACACACATACAGAAACGATCAATCTGAAACCACAAGAGCAGAGGACACGTGAGAGGTTTTCACTTCGTTCACACCTGCGTGCCCTCCCCTCGAAGGCTCAAACCACCGGACGGTCGCTCTGGCTGTTCGACCGCAGCCACCCACACGGAAACAGGTCGCTCTGCTTCAGCACAGGAGGGATTTGTACAGTTTCTCTTTTTCTTTCTCTCTCTCGATCTCACTTTCTCTCTTTCGTGTCAGTCAAATCTGGATTACAACATCCTGACAGAGGGGGATATTTAAAAGCCATCGGCAAGCGATGCCACTTAAAAAGAAAACAACAAAAAACCAAAAAAATACAAAAAAACCCAGGACTGATCCGTAGTGCTTTGGTCCCTCCTAATTATATGTGTCTTAAAAGCAATAGGAAGAAGTCAGGACTCTCTTAAGAGACGCTTAAAGTGGGAAAAGATGATTTGGAGCTTACAAGGCTGCCGATTTGTGCTGCACAAGAGCCTTTATCCTTTCCCACTGAACTGTGAGGGGGGGAAAAGGAAAGTGAGAACTCTAAACATCATCCCACTGTCTGCAGAGACAGCTGCTGATTAAAAGTGACAGAGACATTAATGAGATGGAAAAGTGTTGTTTTTTCCTCCCCAAGGTTTATTTATTTCCTTGTATTATAATCCAATAAATACGTTGTTCTATTCGTATAGTACAACTGACATCAGTGTTTAGTTCCTCAAGACAAACGGTCACTAGCTATATTATTTAAATGGCTTTCTTTCTTAATTCTGGCTAAAGCCTGACTTGTATGGTTTTTATTCTGTATTCTGTTGTATTTTGTGGTGCCCAAGCCTGCTGTTGTGTTGCTTACAGTGCCCTCTAGTGGTGACCAGTGGAAATGTCATGATTTGTAAATGTGCTGCCAGTCACTCTGTATTTTTCTAACGCCTCTTCCGCAATCAGTCAGACATCAAACAGTGGAGGCCACACAAACAGGACAGGAGGAATAATCAGAAGCCAGCCTTGAGAGACAATCACAGGTGTATTTTTGATAAAAAAGGAGCAGACCTAAGGTGTGTGTGTCTGTGTGTGAGTGTGTGTGGATGTTGTGTCTGCAGAGCATTTATAGTTTTCCTCAGGTTCAGTTTATGTCAGGAATGTGAGGAATCAACAGAAATTGCATATGTGGCTATCTGTTAGGAGGGGGCTACAGTATCAGCTGTACCCGTGTGGGTGTGTGTGTGTGTTGTCGTCGTGTGAATGTACATCAGTCAATCCAGCCGTGCCTACAGTCACTTATCTTGGTCATTTACTCCGAGGCAGAGCAGGGACATGCCTTTGAAACAGCACCTGGGGAACAGATAAAAGGGGAAGTCTCTTCTCCTTCATCCTGAAAGATAAGCACACCTGGTACAGTAACACGCACGCACTCACCAGATACGATTTTAATTTGAGTTCACACTCAGTCGTCGACTCGGCTGAGAGGCTTCATCCTTTCATTTGCTCAAATGCTTATTTCTCCTCTTCAGTCAGTCAGGCCAGCCTCCCGACACAGTGACGAGTATTTGTGGAAGTCTGTCTGCGTGTGTGCCTTTGCATTCAATTACTTGAGCCACTGGCCCCTGTAATACAAGTGTGCCGGAAGACAGGTTTTTTTTTTTTTTCTTCCCCCACATCACAAAGCTGCTTACAACACAAGCAAGAGTCACAGCTGGGTGTTTGACACGACAACAGGGGCGTTGAGGTCGAAGCCTAAGCGTGTCCATTTAAACTTGGCGAAAGCCTTAATTCCCCCCGCGCTAAAGTTTTTGACTCGCCCCAAGTAAATTTGCATCTCACATTGATGCAATTAGAAGCTCTGCAGCGCACAGCACAAATGATCTCCCAGTCTGAATGTAAAGAGAATATAAACGAGCCTAAAGAAATATGATGTTTACTATAACCGACATGCTCATTAAGCTCTGCAGTTTCGCAGAGACACGAGTGGACTGTTAGCAAAAGTTTTGGTTCTGTTTTAGGAATCTCCCGTCAGTCTGCGTGGACGACAGTTACACCAGTAGATGGTCAACACCAGATTTGGTCTTTTCCCCCCCCCTTTTTTTTTAAATTTAAGTTTTTCAAGCTGGCCAGTTGTGAAAACGAGTCATCCACTAATGTGAAATCCTTGAAATATTAATGAAAAAAGGTGAGTCCTCTTGGCGCAAATGGGCCCCTATCCGTAAAGTGTTGACTGTAAATTATATACCATGTACACTGGGTTTCTGTCCAAAACTATATCAATGATTAAAATGATTAAATTAACTAAAAGCAATGTTTATATTTTATTGTAAAAGGAAAGTGGTCAAGGTTAATTTTTTTTTTTTTTTTTTATTTTAAATGAAGTATGGCCAAATGACAGAACGTGCAGTGCAGATGTTTTGCTTGCATCTTTAAAAGTGTGCATCAACTTGGATGTTAGATTCAGTTTATACTAAGTCAGAAACAAACGTAAGCGGTCTGGGGTTTCACTCGTCTTTGTTACCTTGCAGTGAACGTGGGTTTTCTCTCCTCAGCGTTGTTTTTGCTGCTTCACTGAAGGATATCACAAATTTGAATGTTCAGATGTTCTTTTTCTTTTCTTTTCTTTTTTTTTTTTGCAATATCTTATTTTTGAGATTCTTTGCACAACAATGTGTTTTACATTAAAGAAAAAAAGCATAGTGTTTACAGGTTTTGGATATAAAAAGGGTGAATTGATGGATTCCTGTGCAACCTTGTCTAGAATGTTGCTCTGTAGTTTTCCCTGCCAGTGCAGCTCCTGACAAACAGGTGCTTTATAACTTTATTCCTCAAGCATCACTGATCAGACGAGAGGAGGTCGTACGTTGTGTAAACTGTAGGGATGCTGGGTTTCAGTGATTGAAGCAGGTGAGGAAGGTTTCCCAGAGCTCGGAGACGCAGCCCTGCACTGCTGAGTCTTGATCTGTTTTGTTTGCTCCTGCTGGAAGAACAGAGGAAACGGTGAGGTGATCCGCTCTGACTGGAAACAAAGCACACTATTTTAAGAGGACCATACGTTTTAAACAATTGAAAATACTGTTTACATCCCAGATCCATTGTCTTTGTAAAATGTAAAGGTATGAATAAGACATTTGCAGTGATCACAGTATTAAGGTTTCTGAAATAAATAAATAAATGCTGTGTCGATTTTGTGGTGCTGTCAGTTTATTTGTGTATCGTAGATATTGAAATATCCTCACTTGCATTTATCAGTTATCATTTTCCACACTGATGCATACAGCATACAGTACAATGAACTCTAGTCAGCACATATACACTCATGCCACTTTATTAGGTACATCTGTTCACCTGCATGTGAAAGATGTCTAATCAGTGCATTTAGATATGAAGCTTGTGTGTAATTTTGGTAAAGATGGGTAATCATGGACCTGTGCTTTTCTGGGTGTTTGGCTGCTAGTCTATTCTTTAACTCACTTCCCCACACTTTAAAACTCGATGCTGACATCATTGGTCTAGTCTAGCTGTTTCTTTTCTTTCCCGTTCTCCCAGCTAGTCCTAAGTAAAGCCCCTCCCTCCTGCCCACCTTTGGGATGTGACGGAGTTGCTTCAGACCATGTGGAAATATGTTGCAACTGTGTGATGTCACCTAAATTAGCAAGGCGTACTTAAGGAAGTGGCCTCTAAGTGTAATGTTGTTTCAGAAACAGGCAGTCCCTCACAAATTCAACAGCTATAGGTACATATATAACTAAGCATCTGACCAGACATCCCCCTTTAGCTCGAATAAATCAGCCTGACTTTTAACAGTTTGAGGGCAGATACCAAAGGAAGTTTGTCGCTTTTAAAGCGATGACACGTACGCGACCACCTACTGCGGCGGCAGCAGCACATTACCTCCAACGGATCAGCTGATCTCGGCGCCTTTTGTACCATTTCCCTCTACGTTTTTGGAAAATCAAACATAGTATTAGTTCAAGCAGGGCACAAAGTGCAGCTTAGTCCTTTTCATGCTCTTTGAATTAACATCCTCTTTTAACTGCAGGAGTTCTGTGTGTAATTAAGTTTAGCAAATTGTACAAGCCAGTCTTCCTGGGGTCCAACATTTAAAAACATACACCGACACATTTTAAAAGGGAATTACAGGCACTTTAATTAAAAGCACCACAAAAACAGTAATATGACAGTCTCATCTAAATTAAGTTTCACAGGTAGTCTGAATGTTTTGTTTATCACAAAAGAAGCGTGGCGCATATTTTACTGTAACAATCTGCATGAAGTGCAGACAACTTGCTTTTTAATTTATCATTAATAGTTCCTTCATGCTGCGTCCAATCAAATAAAACACCTGCAAAGTCTGAAGTTTACTTGTGACCAAAAAAAAAAGAATTTTCTGTGTTTCCTGTGAAGCTGCTGTCTGATTGTAGCTTGCAGTGAGTAACTAGAGTGAGGAGATGGTGAGAGGTCTGGGATTTGACCTGCAGTTGCCTCAGGCTCCTGTTGTTCCCCATCACTGATTCACCTGATTGCATTTTAACCGTTCTCACAGCCAGAGCCAGAAATTGCATCAACTGTGTTTTCTTTTTTTTCTCATTATGCTGCAGCCACTTCTGAAAGCAGTGAGAGGAAATCATAGTAATACAATCTAAGCCCCCCCCCTCTAAGATAACAGGGAATAAAGGTATTTCTGCACAACAGCTGTCCTGATATCCATCTTGGTTACTTTAGTCCATTAGTGCAGTACAGTTTCATAGGAGGATCTATTATTTTGAGGGCTGTAATAATACAACATTAAGTGAATTTTCTGTATATGAAATTGCTTGGTTTTAGTGGAACAAAGAGGTTAACAGGACTGGTTTCGAGCAGTATGAATGAAACATGAGTTTGTATCCTCTGTACACACTACAGCCCTACCATCACCACCAAAAGGTTATCAAATGATTATGACTTCTTTTTTTAAAATAAAATAAAATTGCCCTGACATTTCTTTGCCACCGGGTAAGAAAAAGACATAAACATAAAGCATAACGCACCTTAATATACTGCTCAAAGGGCCGTGGGACATTATGTATAGTATAGGTCCATCTGATGCAACCAAATGGCGCCACAGACTGTCCAGGAGCTCACTGGTCCCCTGATCCGGGACCAGAAGGAGATTGGTCGGGACCAATCCCAGATGTTTTCTCATTCCAACAGCAGTGACTGGGACATGAAAAAGTGATCTGTGGCCATCACCTGCAAAAATTCTTACCTCTTTGGAGGTTGTCTTGTCGTTGCCTCTCCAGTGCACCTGTTGTCTGGAATGATTATTATCCTTGAAGTTTAACAAATCCTCTTAAAATAACATGGATTTTTTAAAAAAAAAAAAAAAACAACCCATCTGTTTTATTGACACATAAGCCGCATCGTTCATTGTTGTGGTTTAACTGTCGGGTTCAGCTCTGTTTCCGTGTCATCACCACACTGATAATATACGTTCACCCTTTCATTCATGGCTTCTGTAGAAATGAGCATTTCATCTGCGCACGGAAGAAGTCACGGAGGTATAAGCAGACTGTGAAGGGCAAACTGCCTCGCTGTTAAATCACCTCTGATCCAAAGCGTTTGTTTTCCTCTCTGTCCCCCTGCAGCGATGCTCGGGGCTGTTTGAGACCAGCGAGGCAGTCGCTGCAGTGTCAGAAGCGAAGACAGGATGAGGAAAGGTATAATGTGGAGGAGGACACCGATTAGTCATCTTTGATAAAAATGTGGAGGCTGAGTCACCTGGACTTACTTTCAGGATTTGTTACTAAGAGAAGTATAGGAGAGCTGAAGTAAAGTCTGATGAGCGAACCCATCTGCTATCATTTGTACTTTTACTGTACATATAGAGTTCTTATACAAAAAGCTGAATATGAGCTGATGTAAAGTCACCCCAAGGCTCTTTATATTGCAAGGTACAGACCGTAATGAGATGACATGCTTTGAGCAAGCGCTTGGCAATAGTGGGAAGGAAAAACTCCCTTTTAACAGGAAAAAGCCTCCAGCGGAACCAGGCTCAGGGAGGAAGAAGAAAAAGAAGAAATCCATCCATTGGAGCGGGAGTCTGTGAACGTTAGACTAAAACTGTTTAGGAATAGAAAGAAAAAGCACTTGTGTGAATGTGTGAATGCTCCCCCCCCCTCCACTCCCCCCACTATTTGACTGTTACCTTTTAATTTATAGCCACATTGTTAAAACGTAAACATTTAGAAATCTCTATTTTATACCACGACTGTAAAAGGAGCTTTAATTATAACGTGTTTGCAATCTCAGTTTCATTTCTCTACCATGTGACCCGACGTAGAAAATGAAACAGTCTCGGTTTACCAGCAGCATGTGCTCATCTCCTGACTTTTTCTTTTTCTTGCAACGTGTACGGACCCTTAATGCTTTTATCCCACACTCTCCAGCGGCCCACACAACGCCTTCATGTCTCCGTAACGCTCTCGGCTCTTATCAGGCGCTCGAGACGAGAGACAGTAGAAAGTAGAGGTGTTTTGTTCTTCAGCAGCGCAGCATTGTTGTTTGCTGTCATTCGAGATACAAACAAGCCCCTCTGTTTGTTGATTTACACAATACCTGTCAGTCTGCGCCGCTGTCTGTGATGGCTCTTGATATTCAGCAGACTGTCCTGGTGACACGCACACACGCATATTTTTCAAATCGTCACTGTTCCTGTTTTGCATCTCTGACACGAAACATAGCGAGGAGCTCTAATTAGTCCGTTTACAAAGACTTGCCTCATGGAAATCATGCCTCTTGGAAAAAGACGTTTAGAAACTTGATACAAGAGTCGCCCAGATGCTTTCTGTAGGTTTGGTATGTTTGTTAGGTTTTTATTTGATAGATACTGCTTCACCCACCCAGCATGCAAGCTCCCTCCAACTCCCCAGCACCATCCTTTCCACTGAAGCCATGAGGTCTGGGTAGCACCTGACAGTGTGAATTAGATACAGTATGAGCAGCTGCAACGAGATTCATCTGCTGCTCCTTTGCATTTGCAAGGTGTCAGTTCAGATGCCTTAGCCACCTGATTTGGATGCTTGCAAAGGTTTTCCGGCACATCCAGCATCAATGGGACACTGAGGAACACGCTGAGCACTTGTACTCCGTATTACATTTGGCCCTGATATCTGCTATGATATCCTCGGAGGAGCTTGATGAAAACACCAGGAAAGAGGGAGTTTGAGCTGCTGTGATCCCAGTGCATCAACCTTTAAAAAAGTGAATTATCAAAGGTTGATGCCTAATTTTTGTAGGCTGAAGATTTCAGATTCAGTTTTAGTTTCTAGCTAATACACAGTTAATTTCTTCTGGTGTTTTCATTTAAAGACACATAGATTCCCAAATGATCTTCCTATTAGATATTCATGAGAATCATGTTCATGAGAATCACGTTTCGTCTCTTATTGTCATCCAATTGGACGAAAGGACCAATAGCACTGTCGTACCCATCGAACACAGGGTTCCCCTGATAAAAATAATTTCTGTTAAACTGAGCAAAAGTTAATCTCCAACCATGACTTTTCATACCTGAGACAGTTCACTAGTGTTTTAATATTACCTGGCTTTTGGAATAATAGTGGTGCGCTGTTGAATATAGCAGTAACTTCTGCATATAAAAGATAAACATGGCCTTCAGGTCTGAAAAGTAAAGCCGCGACGAACCTGGGGTTGCAGTAAGAAGTCTAACTGCATTGGAGACTGTTAGAAAACAACCTTACTTCTCACTGGGATCGTGACCTCAAACGATAATTTCAAGTCTCATTTCATGCAACATGTTTGTTATTTCAAAAATAGGGTCCCACTGAAAAACAACAACGACAACACACAAATAAAGTAGGATATGCTTTACAGTGTGGCAACATTGTGATGGACAAGTTGCTGTGCCTCAACTGTGCCAGAGCCCAGCGTCCTTGTTCAGACTCGCTTCGTGCTTATGTCCTGTTAAATGCTAATGCCAAGCTTGAGCGTTCAAAACACGAGTTCTCAAAACAGTGATGTGGGTCGAACCACTTTTATTTGATTGGTTAGTTGAAGAAGGTATAAGCAGTTAAATTCACCAAGTGGAGAAAGTGGTCAGACAGGTGAGTGGTATTGGCAGGCTGAACGCCCAATTTACAGGTGAAGCTGGGCGTTGAGGATGACGGGTAAACCGTGGGGAGATTCTTCTATATCCAGAGTTTGAGAGCCAGGGTGCTTAAAGCAAATATTAAATTATAAGTCGGAGCTGGAGAACAATCCGGTGGAGAATGGACGTGAGAGTCGGTCATTAAATCAACAGCAGTATGAGAAACGAGGAAAAGGTGCGACTGATGAAGCCCGAAGACTGAGCAAAGAAGACCTCAGAACCAGCTCCACCTGTAGGTGAGAAAAGGAGAGATGAGAGAGAAAGCAGGCTCTCTCTATGTAGGCTGGTAGAGAGAGGAAGAAAGGGGGGTAGAAAAAGACAGTCTGCCCAGACCATGACATGCCTGCTCAAGACCTCCAGGCTACCCTTACCTCCCTGCATGCAGTATTCATAGACTATAAAATATGGAAGTAGCTATTATGGTTTTGAAATTCCTGTGAAAAGCCTCGAGAAGCATTTTTGGCTTTTTGAAACCACTTATCACCATGCTATAATGATCATATGTATTTATGTTTGTATGTTCTCTAGCTCCTCCTAGACGAGTGGACCGCTCTCAGTGAAACATAAACATTGCTTAGGGCTCTGTGAGTGGCAACATCTATATGGAGTATATAAATATTTTATTCAAGTCCCATAATCATATGAATTAGGGAAAAGGGAATGTCATAGAAAGGAATGGTGTGTCACTATAATAAATAAATAGATAGGATGATAATATCATGATTTTAGTTTATGTATGTTTGTATGTTCCTCATCTGTTACCCACTGGGTTTAGCTAATAAAACACACAATATATAGAACAAAACACTCATTAGAAATTCATAGATTCAGATCAGATTAGATTTAAGGTTATAGATTAAGTGACAGGTGGGGTCATGTTCTCATAGACTACCCAACCTGACTTATTTTTGCATCGACAGGAATCGTCCCCTTTTGTAGAAAACGATAGAAAAAGTTTGGGATCATGACTTTTTTCTCTCTCTCAGAATTCAGATTATTGCTCAGATTTATGACGTTACCATTAATAACAGGAATAATTTGATGTTTTTTTTATAACCTTTTTGTGAGAATTCTGAGATTATTCTCAGATTTTTAGAATTTGATTTTGATTTTAAATTCTGATTTTTTTTTCTCGTAAATCTGCTTGGAATTCTCACTAATCTCTCTAATCTCATCACTTTGCCCCTTGAATTCTTTTTTTGCAGAATTCTCACTATTTTACTTGGAATTCTGCCTAATTCTCAGAATTAAGTTTCTCCGCGTTTCTCCTTGGAGAGAATTTCCTTTTCTTTTTTTAATCCCAGAATTCGATTTTTTCTCAGGAATTTCACTTTTTCTCTGAATTCTCACTATTTTACTTGTAATTCTTACTAAATTCTCAGAATTTTGCTCCATGTTTTTCTCAGACTTCTGATTTTCTCATCATAAATCTGACTGTCAAAATTCTAAAAGTCAAATTTAAAGAGAATAAAGTTAGAATTCTGGGTGTTGATGGTTGTGGATCAGAATTTCAGAATATTGAGATTAATATTTTAAAGGTCAAGATTCCAAGGATAGTCAGAATTCTGAGCGAGTTTACCTTATCTTTTAATTTACTTCTGCCTTATTTACAGTGGTTTGCGAAAGTATTCGGCCCCCTTGAACTTTCCCACATTTTGTCACATTACAGCCACAAACATGAATCAATTTTATTGGAATTCCACGTGAAAGAGCAACAAAAAGTGGTGTACACGTGAGAAGTGGAACGAAAATCATACATGATTCCAAACATTTTTTACAAATAAATAACTGCAAAGTGGGGTGTGCGTAATTATTCAGCCCCCTTTGGTCTGAGTGCAGTCAGTTGCCCATAGACATTGCCTGATGAGTGCTAATGACTGAATAGAGTGCACCTGTGTGTAATCTAATGTCAGTACAAATACAGCTGCTCTGCGTCAGAGGTTGTCTAAGAGAAATTTGGGAGCAACGACAGCATGAAGTCCAAAGAACACACCAGACAGGTCAGGGATAAAAATTATTGAGAAACCTAAAGCAGGCTTAGGCTACAAAAAGATTTCCCAACCTTGAAAATCCCACGGAGCACTGTTCAATCAATCATTCAGAAATGGAAGGAGTATGGCACAAGTATAAACCTACCAAGACAAGGCCGTCCACCTAAACTCACAGGCCGAACAAGGAGAGCACTGATCAGAAATGCAGCCAAGAGGCCCATGGTGACTCTGGACGAGCTGCAGAGATCTACAGCTCAGGTGGGGGAATCTGTCCATAGGACAACTATTAGTCGTGCACTGAACAAAGTTGGCCTTTATGGAAGAGTGGCAAGAAGAAAGCCATTGTTAACAGAAAACCATAAGAAGTCCCGTTTGCAGTTTGCCACAAGCCATGTGGGGGACACAGCAAACATGTGGAAGAAGGTGCTCTGGTCAGATGAGACCAAAATGGAACTTTTTGGCCAAAATGCAAAACGCTATGTGTGGCGGAAAACTAACACTGCACATCACTCTGAACACACCATCCCCACTGTCAAATATGGTGGTGGCAGCATCATGCTCTGGGGGTGCTTCTCTTCAGCAGGGACAAGGAAGCTGGTCAGAGTTGATGGGAAGATGGATGGAGCCAAATACAGGGCAGTCTTGGAAGAAAACCTCTTGGAGTCTGCAAAAGACTTGAGACTGGGGCGGAGGTTCACCTTCCAGCAGGACAACGACCCTAAACATAAAGCCAGGGCAACAATGGAACGGTTTAAAACAAAACATATCCATGTGTTAGAATGGCCCAGTCAAAGTCCAGATCTAAATCCAAACGAGAATCTGTGGCAAGATCTGAAAACTGCTGTTCACAAAGGCTGTCCATCTAATCTGACTGAGCTGGAGCTGTTTTGCAAAGAAGAATGGGCAAAGATTTCAGTCTCTAGATGTGCAAAGCTGGTAGAGACAGACCCTAAAAGACTGGCAGCTGTAACTGCAGCAAAAGGTGGTTCTACAAAGTATTGACTCAGGGGGCTGAATAATTACGCACACCCCACTTTGCAGTTAATTATTTGTAAATAAATAACCGAATCATGTATGATTTTCGTTCCACTTCTCACGTGTGCACCACTTTGTGTTGCTCTTTCACGTGGAATTCCAATCAAACTGATTCATGTTTGTGGCTGTAATGTGACAAAATGTGGAAAAGTTCAAGGGGGCCGAATACTTTCGCAAGCCACTATATTTAAAACAAAATCACTATAATTTCTGAAGAGTGCACAGAGCACTTATCCAGTTTAAAATAATATCTTGTATTGTATACAGTTACATACTTTTGCCATGGAAAAAATAGAATTTCTGTAAGTTTAGCAGCTTATTGATCAGTGTATACATGGGTATGTATGTGTGTATACACGTGTGTACATGTGACGATGTACTGCAATAAACGAGCACATAAAATAGGGCATCCCTTCCTAAACCACTTATCAGCACACACACAGATAGGCTCCAGTGGGATCTTTTCTTCCTGCTTCCTGTTGCTCAATAATTCAGTCGGTCCAGAGTGGAGGCTATAGTTTCCAACCATGAGAAGATGTGTTCGAGTGTGTATCCGCACGAACAGATGGGGCCATTAGTATCAATGCTGTTTTTGACGGCATTTAGCTTGTAAGTGCACGTATTGATTTTACGAGCTTATTGACGTCCATTTTTCCATTTGTACAGTAAACAGCGGATAAAAGCGAGAAAGAAAAAAAAGGAGAGGGAAACCGCTGGCCTTTGAAGCATGTGGTCCCCCTCACTCTCTGTCCCAGTAATGGCTTATTGAATTAGGACAGCAAATATTTTTAGTCGCGACCACCGGCTGTGAGAAAACGTAGCCTGAATTACAGTAAATGGTAAACTTGCTGTCTGTTGACACGTTTCATGTGAGACTGGGATGCACACACACACACACACACATGCACACAAAGCGAAGAAACCTCTGCTGGCTGTAGTAAGCACCCAGTTTCCTCCCTTAGTCCATCATTGCATCAGGGCCTTTGATGTGCCTCAGTGCTTGGCCGAGAGTCCCCATCAGCTAAGAGTTTATCTGCTGGGCTTGCAGCTCGCTGGTTTGAAGCTGTTGGCCTTGCATATGTTGAAGATGAGAAATTAGGAGCGATTACACTAAGAAAGATGGGGAGCGGGGGTGAGTATGGGGAAGGCTCGAAGAGCAAAAAAGAAAGAAAAAGACTTAAGAGAGGGAGTGAGTATTTCAGATAATTTCCCATGTAGGGGATATTAGCAAGCTTGTGGGTGCATTTATTTCAGAAAGTGCCTCTCCGTGCATTTAAAATTCAAAGCTACAAAAGCACTGAGAAGAGTTATAAATATCTACCAATCATCTGAAAACTTAAAACTACTGATAACTGAAGAAAATAACAGTGATTATCTCATTATAGTGCAAGGTTACGCTGGGATATATTGGATCCTGGCATCCATGCGGATGTTAATTTGTCACTTGCCATCCCTGCACAATAGCAGCGACCTCCCCAGCAATGCAAAGACTGCTCAGGAACAGCTAGAGGAACCCAGCAAAGAGACCAGGATGTTCAACCAGAATACCAAATCCACATATTTAAACTGGATTGAGCATCCGTTGGATTATTTCTAACAATGTTTTACCTGTGAAACCACAGAATTCAAATGATCTGCTGTCAACGTCTTGGTTCCCCTCCCCCCGTCCAAACCTTACAGACCACACAAGGTGGGACCTTGGCAAAATTAAGCAGGTGGTTTTTTAAATGTTGTGCCTGATTAGTGCATTTTTCCCTATTCTCTTAGTTGTTTTCCCCATGACAACAGGCTAATTTTCTTATCCAACAAAGCCTCCTTTCTCTTCATTGAACTAATTGTTATCTTGAGACGGCCACTGACAAGGTGATGGCAGCGGCGGTGGAAGAGCGAGCTTCAAAACAGCATAAATAAGCAGAGAAAGCAAGAGAGAAATTGGATGAGGTGGTTCAAATTTAAATATTATTCATCTGGAGAAAGAAATGTGCAAACACACTGGAAGATGATGGTTCTTTATGTCTGGCAAACACCACTCAGGAGTCAGATTAATTCAAAAACATAAACATGACTGTTTTTAGTGGCGCTGAATTCTCCTACAGTCCACAAACATGATTCATGGAGGTCCTGGTGGATCTTTAATCTTTCTGTAAATGTTCAACTAGCTGCCTTCCATTTCCAGGTACAACCTCTAGCATCCATTTTCTTCCATTTATCCAATTCTAATTTGTTTTCATTTTATTTTGAAACTTCTATTCTATCATGCATTTTTTCCATAAAGTTGTGTCCATATTCATTTTATAGTCATTTCAGGCTGTATTATCAGGATAATTATGAACAGTGTGAGTACAGTTGTTTGTAAAACGTACCTTCTTTGTCTGCATGTATGTTGTTTTCTCACATACAATTTCCTGGTTTTGCAGTCAAATCTTCTCATATCCTGTGTGGGCATTATGACATCAATGGATTTTAAGGCAAAGAGGGGAAACAGCAGCACAGGGACCTGTGTCTGCAGATAGAGGGTCAAGTATTATTGTGTAAAACCATAAGACCCTGCAGGGAAAATTCACAACTTATGATAATGGAACATATAAATATGACTAGCTTGACTGGACACTTTATGTGACACCGTGTAAATTATGAATACAAACAGTATACAATACAATAATCTAAAAATTGTTTACAGCCAACATTTATTTGATAACAGTGCAGATAACAGAGCCAGTACGTGAACATATCAAATATTGAGTTAACAGTATTTGTTAATCTTCAGGATAAGTGGTGCCTACACAGATGTAAAGCTGGCTTTTCCTCTATCCTACAAACCCAACCTAACCATGACCATAACCACAACATTCCCCTGACCCTGAAAAAAAAACCAACCACCTAATTTGTTGGTGAACCTTCATCGGAGGGGGGATTGACAATCACACACAATAGAGAGATGCACACTCTGCGTAAACTCCTAAAATCCCAAATTCGTGCAAGTTTGGGATTGCCCTGGAATACCATAGGTGCGATATTAAATGAGTACACCTACTATCTGAACTGTTGCAGTATAATGATTCCCATATTCCAAACACGGTCTCTCTCTCCCTCTCTCTCGCTCTCTCTCTCTCTCTCCACTGTGCGGCGGTTTGATGGGTCGGTCGGTGAAGCTGCTTCTTGGCTCCTGAGCTCCGAGAGAGAGATAAGCCGGCTGCAGAGGTAAGGGACGGGGAGAAGGGGGAGAGGCTGGAGCAGAGCGAATACGAGTGGCGGTATTATTAGTGGTGAAAGATGCATAAAAGAAAACTGAAATGTTGTTGCGTGCGCTTTTAACGCTCCTACTGGTAAAGCCTCTGTTATTTGTCATTGCAGCGGTGTTCTCAGTTTGCTGTGCTTGAGGTGTTGCTTGGCTGTTGTTGGAGTAATTAATATTTCGGAGGGTGACACGGAGGATGCAGTTTTTCTCACCTGGGATTAAAGAGACCTCAGGTGATCTGTCGGGGACACTTGAAGTGCACAAGTGCATGTTTGAAATCAATTTGCGCGTTTTCGTCCTCTGTGCATCTGTTGGGATGCGCACAGAAATTTGTGAGGAAGATAGTGAGAGAGGTGTGGTGTGTGTGTGTGTGCGTGTGTGTGTGTAGGGTAAAGTACGCGCGTAAAAATGCGTGCTGCTGGTTGTTGCGGACTGTGTCGTGTAAATTAGGCTGCAGAGTGCTAGGTGTGTGTGTTTGCGGGGGGTGAAGCGGTTCTGAGAGGATAGAGAGACCACAGAAAGAGGTCGGAGTGAGACCGAGAGAGAGATCTATGTCACTGTTGGTATGCAGACATGCACGACCATCATCCATCAAACTTAAGCTCTCCCCACATTAAGACAGATGACGATTTGAGCCCGGTTCTGGCTATTAAGCAGTGATACTGATATTTATATTAATGCTGCATAATTACACGTTATCTTGATTTAGTTATCTGTGGACTGTCAGAGCATTGTTTACCTGATTGACTTCACGGTCAAATGTGGATGCACAAGTTTTGACGTCCCCATCATGCAAAAATTTGTTTGCATGATGGGGATTTTGAAGAAAATCAAAGATCTTTAAAGGTCGAGGATGAACTGAAAAAGATAAACAAGTGCCAGCTTTGGCCTTATCGGCCAGCACCAGTGGCTTATATCAGTAAAACGCTTGTGACTGATTTGTCGCAGCCTCACAAAGCATAGAAGTTTTTATATTGTGACCAGGTACTCACTCCTACATTGTTCTAAAAATAAATTCCCAAGTGATAGAAGATTTTGGACGAGGCTCCGGCCTTTCTTTGTGGGGTTTGCATGTTCTCTCGGAGCCTCCAAGATCTTTCTGCCTACAGTCCAGTGACGGGTTAAATGGTGATTCTAAAGTTGATCCTAGCTGTGGATTTGGGGCTTAATAGTCTAGCCTAGCTTTGTTGTAGCTGCTGAACTCTTATCAAGCACGATCCAGCACTTATATGACCCCCAGTTAGGTTAGCAGTTAAGAAACTGCTGCTCAATGTTACTGAGACCTTGGAACCAACTTTTAATCAACTGCATGGGCAGGTGCTCGATTTCATACAGCTATGGGAATGGAGCTGAAAACACCTGAATTCAGAGATTAAGAGGTGTGGCACAATACTTTATTAGATTCATTTCAATGAACGCTACACTGTAATTTCACCGTTAAAGGTCATTCAGTCTCAAATCACTGTGGGCTCTCTGCTCGCCTATCTCCAATTTGGCTAAAAATTTTATGTCCAAAGTTTGTAGCTTTTTATATAAAATACTTTTTTTTTATATTACCTGCTTTTTTCACACTTTGAAAATCTGAGACAACCCTTGAACATGAATATCTAACAAAAAAAAGTGGGAAAAAAAGAACGAGTGAGCAGAAAATGTTCTAAAAAATGTGAAGATTTGTGTTGGAATGACCCAGTAGCTGGATTTACAGTAGTTAAGAATACTGTGCTTTAAGCTTTATGACATCATATTGTCGGTAGTGTGGATGAGATTTTCCGATCATATTAGTGCTACTACAGTAATATAAAGAGGAACAGTATTAGAACATAAACAGTTTATTACCCTAAAATTACCTGTGGGTGTCCTCCTCTGTGTACTCTGAATTCAGTTTCCTGTTATGCTTAAACTGTGTTTGCAGCTTGGTATTCACTTCTTGCCTCACAAGGTTACAGTATTCCTGACCTGCTCAAAATTGTATCAACCACCCAAGGTGAAGACTGGCGAATTTCTATGGTAGTCTCACTCATTGCTGTCTAAACCTCAGCACAGCTTTCTGCTACACAAACCCTGGTAACTAGATCACATGTGAAAAAACAATCAAGGATTTGAACTTGAATTTACATGATCACACAAGAAAAAGATACAGTACTGTACCATTAATATACAGAAGCTCTTAATATGTTTCGTATCTTAAACAAGATGTGAATGAACCATTACTGTGTGATATATGCTGTTAAATGCAGTCTGCCTGATAAACCACACACACAACTCCACACATTTGACTCTTTATAAGGTTGAATGGCTTCTAAACTGGTGGTGTCCCTTATATTTGTAGCCAGGCTTTTGTGTAAAATAGCCAGACATCCTCATGCAGCCCTCCCTGGGGTGGTTTTCGATGGAAGGTGAAGCAAACGCTGGGTGTGCGTTGCACTGTGGAGGGTCCAGAGGGAAAAGGATAGCGCAGACTTTAGACACAGCAAGAGATCTCACTCACCGCATCCACTTCCTGTCATCGCAGCGTGTTTTAAAGGAAAGGGGGGTGGTTAAATAAATGTTCACCTCTAAATGTAATCAGAATAATTTAGAGTATTAATCTGCGACAAGTATAAAAATAAATGTCATGCGTTTCTTTCAGTCATTTAATTTCCTGAAACCTGGGGCCTATTTTTATTTTATTTTATTTTTTTCTTCTTCAGTGACTTCAAATTACATCACAACACTTTCACTGTTGTTATTCCTTTGTAGTGCAAAAGAGGAGCGAGCACAAATGTTTTGACTGATGCCTTCCTCAGTGTTCATTTTCTTGCAATCGAGTATCATTTCTGTGGCAGCGCTTGATTTGTTCCAATTATGTAGAGCTGAACGCTGAGCTGGTGAAGACATCAGCTGAAATTCAAGCGTGCTTGTTAGTCTTTTGCATTTAAGAAGAAGAAAGATAAAGCTTAAGTGAAGTTTAAAAAACTGTGCTTCACTTGTAATTGTACGTAGCTAACACGAGCGGCGAACAAACAAAGGACTCTACACCTACAGGCTCTCACGAAGACATCACAGCACATCGATTGAAGCCTCGTAAACACCACAGGAAGGAGTTTCCTGAGCTGGCGGTTCTGAAGGAGTTTGAGGGCTTAACATAGGAAGATTTTAATTCTTCTGTAAAAACATGTTGTTTGCGTTTCATAAAATGAGACGCGTGTGGTCCCTTTATATCTTCTTCATCCTCAAGTTCATCTAATTTTGGATAAATAGATTAGGCATTACATCAGAGGCTTTCAAGGTGACCAAAGCTGACTCTGGAAGTTCTTTAAAGCAATTAGGCCAACTAAAGCATCTCTATCAACAGGGGTGAGGCTCCTCTGTGAACCATTAATTAAATAACTGTGCGATAGAGGATGATCTCATGTGAATGTTCAACCTGAACATTTCATATCTTTGCAAAATCCAGAGTTAGAGCGAATGTTGGAGGTATTGATCCCAGCCTACGCAACTTTACGACATTCCAGGAGCAGGATGGAAAGAAGATGGGAGTTTAAACTTGAGCAGTTCAGAGAAACAAACCAGGCATCACTTCTAAGCATTGACTGCTGGTTTGGAGTAGCAGTTAAGCAGACGGTGTCCCTGTCTTTCCTTCAGCACCAGAAAGCTCGTGGACACATGGACACTTTGTACAGTATATCCTCTCACACATTCAGACACACACAAACAGCTGGTTAATGAGAGCGTCGACTTAAAAAGGACATTAAATTCACTTCAGACGACACAAAACTGCCATTTACTCTTAACCCAGTCAAAACCACTTTCTTAACTTTAGTTCGATTCTTATTATTTAATGTTTAGCTTGCTTGCACGGAAGAAGATGTGCTACCACTATGTGTCTTTGTAAACGGCTTTATGAGTAATACATGAACTAAATATAATACACAACCTAGGTGCACCTGTTTCTGAGATAAGCTAAGCTACACTAGCCTCTGGCTGAAGCTTCGCAGTTTCCATATAGATATGAGAGTGGTATTGATCTTGTCTTCAGATCTGTGGATGTTTCCCAACATGCCAAACCCAATCATCCTACAACCAATCATGCTCAAGTCTGCTCTCATTTTGCTTCCTTTCTCTTTTCACTCTTTGGGCATGAAGCAGAAATTGCTTTGTGGAAGTTCTTTAACTTCTAATTTTGCTTCAGAATACGAGATTATGCACGATTGAAACAGCATATCAACACATGATGCTCACGATGATGATACTGCGGATGCAGGCACCCACACTGATTCTGTGTCAAATTTCAGCTCTGATACCTTTATTCTTTCAGCTGAAAACATGCTTACACGGTTAATATTTACAAATTGATTAAATTAGATCAATTTGATTTTTTTTCCTACAGCAGGGGTGTCAAACATGAGGCCCGGGACTAGAATTGGCCCGGCAATGACTCCAGTCTGAGCCCGTGGACAGTTTTAGAAAATGTGACTTCACTTTTAACTGTATTTTCAAGTTTTGCTAGTTTTCCTCTGCCCATTCATACTGCACCAAAGTAAATAAGCAATAGATAAATATTTAAATGACTAAAAACACTGTTTCTTACAGTGAATTCCCAGGTAAAGAAAAAAGAACTTAATTTTGCTCTCCTTCTCACCATTCATGCTAGCTTTTGGGAACTACACATGTGAACTACATTTCCCATGTACACATGGTTTATGAAGCACAGGTGGACACTATTAAAAACTCTTTGCCAACATTTGGCTGAAGTTCTAGGAAGACATTTTGCTTTGATAACCTGCATCAGGCCTTCATTCACATTTCAGTTCTTTATATTTAGTGGTAATGATAATAATAATAATGGATTGGATTTATATAGCGCTTTTCAAGGCACCCAAAGCACTTTACAATGCCACTATTCATTCACTCTCACATTGGTGGAGACAAGCTACGGTTGTAGCCACAGCTGCCCTGGGGGAGGCTGCCATATCGCGCCATCGGCCCCTCTGGCCAACACCAGTAGGCAGTAGGGTAAAGTGTCTTGCCCAGGGACACAACGACCAGGACAGAGAGCCCTGGGATCGAACCGGCGACCTTCCGGTTACAGATGCGATTCCCAACCCCCTGAGCCACGGTCGCCCGAGTGAGTGTGATGGTCTTTTTTTTAAAAGATTTTACTGAGTGGAAACACAAAGTGGAAAATACTGCTTTTCTCTGAGCAGAATCATCTTCCAGTCATACACCTAAAGTCTATAATTTCTTCCACAAATATTTTCTCAGATAAATGTTTCCAGGAAACCTCCATCTCACTGAGATTATGTGCAAACTCTTCTGGTTTGCATCGCAAAAGAAATGAATAAATTAAACTGAAATGAAATAATGGAGTGTGTTTCCATTATCATGAGTGCATATTTGGCAGCTTCCAGGTATATTGTTGTGAGGATTCAGTTATCTGCAACACAAGGAAGAGCTTGCTATCATAACATTTCCTATAGATTAGATTTGTTTTGCATTTTCATTGCGCGGTTTGCAACCAGACTCATTTAATCGAGTGCAGAATTGTTTAGATTTCCAGGCCTGTGTAATGTTATTTTGCAAATTCACTGTGTTGCAACCAGCAAAGAGACTAGCTGTCTGCAGATGAATCAGTCAGAAGCTATTATTTCTTTTACAATGGACTAAATGGAAAGGCATCTGGTCCCAGTTACGTTTGGGATAAAATCTTCTGGCACTGATGAGCACAGAGGAAAAGAGGATGCATAGATGGAGCCCTTATATAGAAACCAGGGTGTCAAGTGTGTTTCATTTCTCTTTCCAGCTGTTTGCCCCCTATCTGACTTTGAACCTTCTCCTTCTTGCACCTAATCTCAGCTCAAGTGTCACACAACAATATTTTGACAGCTGTCAGAAGAGCACAGACAGGCCTGAGTAATGGGATGTCACAAGTGTGTGTGTGGATTCGCATACAGTGGGGCAAAAAAGTATTTAGTCAGCCACCGATTGTGCAAGTTCCCCCACCTAAAATTATGACAGAGGTCAATAATTTGCACCAGAGGTACACTTCAACTGTGAGAGACAGAATGTGAAAAAAAAATCCATGAATTCACATGGTAGGATTTGTATTTGATCACCTCAAACAAGGAAAATCTCTGGCTCTCACAGACCTGTAACGTCTTCTGTAAGAAGCTTTTCTGTCCCCCACTCGTTACCTGTATGAATGGCACCTGTTTGAACTCATCATCTGTATAAAAGACACCTGTCCACAGCCTCAAACAGTCAGACTCCAAACTCCGCCATGGCCAAGACCAAAGAGCTTTCGAAGGACACCAGGAAAAGTATTGTAGACCTGCACCAGACTGGGAAGAGTGAATCTACAATAGGCAAGCAGCTTGGTGTGAAAAAATCAACTGTGGGAGCAATCATCAGAAAATGGAAGACATACAAGACCACTGATAATCTCCCTCGATCTGGGGCTCCACGCAAGATCTCATCCCGTGGGGTCAAAATGATCATGAGAACGGTGAGCAAAGATCCCAGAACCACACGGGGGGACCTGGTGAATGACCTGCAGAGAGCTGGGACCAAAGTAACAAAGGTCACCATCAGTAACACACTACAACGGCAGGGAATCAAATCCCGCAGTGCCAGACGTGTTCCGCTGCTGAAGCCAGTGCATGTCCAGGCCCGTCTGAAGTTTGCCAGAGAGCACATGGATGATACAGCAGAGGATTGGGAGAATGTCATGTAGTCAGATGAAACCAAAGTAGAACTTTTTGGTATAAACTCAACTCGTCGTGTTTGGAGGAAGAAGAATACTGAGTTGCATCCCAAGAACACCATACCTACTGTGAAGCATGGGGGTGGAAACATCATGCTATGGGTCTGTTTTTCTGCCAAGGGGACAGGACGACTGATCCGTGTTAAGGACAGAATGAATGGGGCCATGTATGGTGAGATTTTGAGCCAAAACCTCCTTCCATCAGTGAGAACTTTGAAGATGAAACGAGGCTGGGTCTTCCAACATGACAATGATCCAAAACACACCGCCCGGGCAACAAAGGAGGCTCCGTAAGAAGTATTTGAAAGTCCTGGAGTGGCCTAGCCAGTCTCCAGACCTCAACCCCATAGAAAATCTGTGGCGGGAGTTGAAAGTCCGTGTTGCTCGGCGACAGCCCCAAAACATCACTGCTCTCGAGAAGATCTGCATGGAGGAATGGGCCAAAATACCAGCTACTGTGTGTGCAAACCTGGTAAAGACCTATAGTAAACGTTTGACCTCTGTTATTGCCAACAAAGGTTATGTTACAAAGTATTGAGTTGTATTTTTGTTATTGACCAAATACTTATTTTCCACCCTGATTTACGAATAAATTCTTTACAAATCCTACCATGTGGATTCATGGATTTTTTTTCACATTCTGTCTCTCACAGTTGAAGTGTACCTCTGGTGCAAATTACTGACCTCTGTCATCATTTTAAGTGGGGGAACTTGCACAATCGGTGGCTGACTAAATACTTTTTTGCCCCACTATTGCATGTATTGTGCATGATTCGGTAATCGGTTGTTCTGTAGTAAATTAAAGGGCAATTTTATGGGGTTTAAAATCAACCTTTAACCTGCTGCAATTTGTTTCTGTACTTTGTGAGTGGTTTATTGGAATAATGTGCAATCATTTTTGCAACAGTCTCCATGTCCTCCTTCGCTACACCCATGAATCTTATCTGTGCTCTTCCTCTTTTACTCCTGCCTGGCAACTCCATCTTCAGCATCCTCCACAGAGTTTCCACGCTGCTCGACCTGAGTTGTCCCTCTGATATACTCATTTCTAATCCTGTCCATTTTGGTCACATGTAACACAATTCATCTTCAACTCTGTCACCTCCAGCACGGCCTCCTGTCTTTTTGTCACTACTGCTGTCTCCAAACTCTACATCATAGCAGGCCTCACTACCATCTTGTAAACCTTCCCTTTCACTCTTGCTGCTATCCTTCTGCTTCTCTGAATGGAAATGAACGTGCAAATTAGTTTTCAAAATGAGATATTCATCTGACTGATTTTCATCATTTGAATTAATTCATGCACATGATGTCAAATTTTAACTGAAGAAACAAATTTTTATTCCCCTTGTAAAACAAGACATCACATCCTTTGTGGTAAAGAAGCAAGTGACGCTCTTATATGCCAGGAAATATGATGTCCCACAAACTGAAATGATTTACTGGAATAATCAAGCAAAAACAGAATGTATTTTATTCTCCTTTAACTTCAGTCTCATGTGACGGGTCTGGAGGGAGTAGCGTAGAAGGGATAACAGAGAAAATTAGGAGAATTGATGATGCCTCCATTGCATCCATCCTGTGGCTGCTGATAGAAAACCAGAAAATAGAGAGACATGGGAGACTGGAGCCCAATGCTCAGTTCTATGGTCCAATTTATCACTTTGTTTCTCACTCTCTTTCTTTCCCTAGACTCTGGAGACAGCACAGTTGGAAATAAAGAAGAGAAGACAAAGAAGAGAGGATAATTTAACACACAGGGAAGGCGACTGTAAGGGAGAGATGGCTGAGGCACAGCAGCAGCAACAGCAGGAGGAAGGAGGGGAGAAGGAGAAGGAAGAGGAGCAGCAGCAGTCGAGCCCCGTGGAGAAGACTGAACCTGACGAAGGGGCTGAAGAACCGAAGGAGATCGCCCAGACGACCCCGTCTCGACCTCTGCTCTCCACGAGGTCCATGAGCATCGTGGACCCAGATGATGACACGCCCAACATGATTGTTTACAGAAAGGTAAGAGCAAGTATAATCTCCAGCATCTTTTTGCTGACTCACAGTGGTTTGTGGTTTTGTTAGACAAATTTTAACCGGTTGCTGATGGTGGTGCTGCAGACTTGAGAGAGTAGGACGGGGAGTGCTTTTTAAGCGCTTCAGTGCAAAATGATTTTTTGGCTTTGCTGTCTGTCAAACTCGAAAGTAAGTTTGAATAAAAAATAAAGCGAACATTCAGCTGATCTGTGAGAGTTTTGGAGCAAATTTTATTATTTTCAGGTGATTCTGAGATTTCTACATTTGGCTCGAATCAGTGAGGCCAGTTCTGAAACTAGTTTTATTCTTTTTACTTGTATTACATTTATGCATCTTTTACATGTATTTTAATTGGAGGAAGCCAGAGTATCAGCATAAACTCCAACAGGACAAAATTACTTTCTTTTTGATGTCTGTGTCATCAGAGATGGAGATTTACTGTATAGGTGGTATAATTATAGGTGTGATTATAACCCAAAGCTTTAGAGGTTTATTGTTATTCCTCTACAGTAGTTACTTTATGCCACACAGAGCTGATTAAAAGACAAATGAATGTATTTCAAAGGCAGTCTTGCTCTCTCTTCTAAATGAATATGAGCTGTGACCGCATTACTTACCAGCAGGCAGCTGGTGCACACATTTAACTAATTATCATGCATAATTAGGATGCTACATACTAAAATTGAAGTTAATTCCTATTGGCTGGTGATGCAGCAATTTCCTCTTGGAGCTGCTGGAGTCATATGTATTTGAAGAGCTGCTGCTCTGATATATGACACTAGAAATGAAGGCTCCTGCTGCGAACTGAGATGGAAAGTTTTTGGACAGGTGGCGAAAAAAGTGAGAGATTGTTTTTCATAAACAAGCTTGCAGTATGTTTCTTTTGATCAGAAAAGACACACATCAAATTTATGGAGAGGATAGTTTCAGAAACAGCAGGACATCTTTGTGAGAAATGGGGTTTTAAAAGAAGTGTGAAGTGAAGAGACTACATAAGACATCAGCTGAGCCACCACTGCAAGTTGACAACTGCATTAAGTACCATATATAAATAAAGAATAGTGGAAAAAAAACACTAACTCCTAAATGCTAGTCCAGAAGGACTAGCTGTCTAGAAGCAGCACACCACAAATGAAACTGTCCATGATAAATTAATGCCAAAATGTTGTACATAAAATATAAGGGAGGAGGCTCGGTTTTTGTAAGTTTCCACCCCGTTTAAAGGTGTGTTTTGTGGCTGACCCTGACATTTGACCTCATTGTGAAAGGGAATGAGAATATACTGTTTCTCTGGATGGAATCAATGCACTATGTCATGTCAGCCCAACCTGAATGAAAGACAAGGGGGAAGGAGATGAATTTACACTGAGGGCAATCTCGCCTCCTGTGCTAAATGAACGTGTCAGTATTGTTTACCAGCAGGCAGCTAGTGCACATTTTTACTTATTTATCGTGACCACGGAGGTGTGGCTCTATAGGGATGAGGAGATGAAAAAGATGAGAAGAGAGTGATGGAAAATGATCTCTACTAGCCATAGCGTGTCTGTAATGCAAGAATTAATGGGTGAAATTGGCTGAAATAATTTCTCTCTGTCAGTAAGCACTAAATTCTGCGATCAGAGATGTGAAGGATATTTAATGGAGGCTGAGAACTTGTTTAAATGCTGAGTGGGCATTATCAAATTACTTTGCATCCTATTCAGTCTTGATGAAGTCTTGATGAAGCCTGGAAATGAACCACAGTGACAGCACTTGCACTTGACAATATAAAGAAGCAGCACTTGAAGATTAAACTTACTAGTGGCAAACACTATTTTTGCTTTTTGTTTGGACGGATAACCTTTTCTGGTTCAATTAGTTTAACAAGTTCTCAAATGACTCAAATCAAGAGCTAATTTCATATCTGGGGTGTATTCTACTCATTTATTTTTATTCAAGTTTGAATAAAAAGGTGCAGGAAGAAGAAAATGTCATAAATGTGGCCTTTCTAAAATGAATCGTTTACATTGGTAGAACACATACATTTAGTTGCATATTTGTCACACAGTAATTGCCCCCAATATTAACCTATGAATTAACTGCGATTAACCACATTTTTTTGAAAAGCTGAGTTCAGTTAGATCAGCCACACCCAGGCCTCA
>NW_005187442.1:3968421-3972319 GCF_000239375.1 Pundamilia nyererei | reverse complement strand
CACATTTGGGTTTTACAGCAAGATCATGACCTGAAACACAAAAGCAAGTCCACCTCTAAATGGAAAAAATCAAGCAACTAAAGAAACAAACAAACAATAAAACCCAAATGAAAAAACAACAACCAGGTTTTGGAGCGATCTTGGCTGGACTCAAATCAAACATGAATTTTATGCTTGAAAACCCTCAGACATGGTTGAATTCCAATAATTCTCAAAGAAAAGTGGGACAAAATTCCTCCAGAGCCATGTAGAGTTGTTCCTAGTAATTGCAAATGTTTGACTGCAGTAGGTTTGGATTTGTTTAATCTGAAACATTCAACAAAAGCAAAACAAATATACAAAAAAAGGAACTTAAGAAGGAAGGAAATACTTTTTCACAGCACTGTACATGCAGACAAATGTAAACATGCAGATGACTGCACAATATGTGTTCACCACCAGAAAAGAAAACAGTGGTATCATCAGGAAAAAGGCCATAGCTGGATATTGTTTTAGACACTACAGTTGGGTAGGTCTGAGTTCTTGCTGTAGGCTATTTAAGAAGAATGGTTTATTGATTTATCCAAGATGCTAAGAAAGTTGGGTTTGAATATCTGTATGAAGGGTCTATGGATGATTTGATGCAGGAGGATATCTACAGTATAGATTTTGTCCCGATTTGGATGAATGCAACTGAAGATGCACGTGTCTTAATATCCTGAAACTGGATAATGAGATTGCATTGTCTGATACAATGTTACTCACTCTGAGTGTCTTATTGTTATATAATAATTATATAATAAAGTATTTACTGGTGATGTTGATGAAGGATCTATAAATGGATATTTCCTGCTAAGAAAAATAATTTTAGTGAGATGAACCTATGTGTATCGATCAGTCTGTGTATTGATTTATGTATTTTGACTCATCTGACCTACACATTCACCCTCTGTTCTCAGCTGCTTTTTCATTGGATCATTTCTGTGCGGTGTTTTTTAAGTGTATTTGAACCTTCTTTTCTTTTTTTAAACAATTCTTCTTATCTTTCCACGATGACAAGAACAACAATGAGACAGAAAAATCTGAATGTTGATAAGTGGTAGGACTGATGAACTCATGGTAGACTATTTCAGTATCTGTAGTCCATCTGGCTTTGGAAATGTCATTTATCTAAAGATGCTGGAGGTGGAGCTGGAATCGCAGGACTCCAATTGCCAGTAAATGAATAAATAAACGAGTTCCTGATGCAGGATAGAGACGAGAGTTTACAGATAGAAAAAGAAGCTGTGTGGAGAGATTGAAAAACAAGGAAGTAGAAAATAACAGATGGTATAAGTGTCACAGACCCAGTTCCTGGGACTCGGGGATGGTGAGCAGTGTGGACTATTATTATTATTGTATTGGATGTATGTTTGCTGCACTGTGCTCTTGTGTTCCATGCTGGTGTGTGTATGTGTGTGTGTCTGCGGGTGTGGCTGGACAGCCACCTGCAGGCCTGATGGGTGTGGCCCTGCCAGCTGCTGATCACGCCTAGGTTCTCACACACCTGCTTCTGATCAAGCTCGTCGGGGGAGCTACTTAACAGAGCGATGGAGCTTCCTCTGGCGCAGGATCGTTGAGTTAGACTCCATGAGGAGAGCGGAACACAGTACGGCAGGACGCACGGAATACCAGCACTTAGGAGAAGGCACAACACAGGAGTTGAGGGAGCACATTGGAGATTTATTGTGTGTGGTACATTACCCCACTGTAAATAAACGCACTGTTCATTGCACTTAGTCCAGCATTTGGGTCCTTTCTCCAATATCCCCACGACTTGCCCTGGCAGACCGTGACAATAAAAGTGCAAAAATAGTTTGATAGCAAAGAAAAACAGTAGGCAAAGGGTAAGGAAAAGATAACAGAAAAAATACCAAAAAATATGAATCTGTAGAGTTAAAATGTATCTGAGCAGCAGCCTTACACATGTTAGTTGAAGATAAGAGCACCTGTCATCTAATATAATTTCTCCAGCAAAGAAGTCATAGTATCACCAAGATATATTTTAAAACCTGCGTTCATCGGAGTGTGAATGTGTGTGAATGTTTATTAGTTTGCACTTGAGTTTAGAAGTGCTTGTGAATGGGTGAATGAGGCCTGTTGTATAGAGCGTGGGGAGAGTAGAAAACACTATATAAGAATTAGTCCATTTTCCAAATCATAATATCCTCAGCTAAATTTGAAGTATCTTTTACCGTGGTTGAACCAAAAAAGCGTTTTGTGGAAAAAACAAAAAAAAAGACAGTCAGGAGAGGTTTTTATTTATCAAAAGCATTTCTTCACTTTTTCAGATTCAGTTCAAAAAGTCCTGAGAAATAGTGAGGTAGTTGTTGAAGGATGGCAATTAAACTACAAAATGACACAGGCACTCAGCAGCCTTACTTTTATGAATAGCATAACCAGCTGACAAGCAGCTGAGTTGAATCCTCCATTGCAATGAGACAGATTGCAGATGGGTCACAGATAATTTGATTGGCACAGACTGACTGCAACTGAAATTTATTGACAGACTGTCTGTGTTTATGAATTATATGGTAGTTATGTACAGACCTTCACCAACCTGATCAAATTCAATGCAACCACCAATACGTAGAGAGGTGGTCGTTCTATTTCTACTGTAGTATGACTGGATCATTAGAAGTATTACAGAAGAACTAGGCCACCTGGCAGGTGTGCTTTCTAATGACAAATAGATCAATTGTGTACAGTAGTTAAGTAAATTCATTTTTTAATAGTTCTAATGAGGAATGTCATGACAAAATTATATTTTTCATCATCATGTTTTTAAAGACGATGTTTGGCGTCCATTTAGAGAGCTGGTTGTGACTTGTTGTGTGTTGTGTTGTGGTGTCGGTGTCTTCACTGGCTGCTGTGAAGAAGATGAAACAGACTAATGCACTTACAACCAGCTACATGGGCTGCATTGCATTTATATGCAGACAAAAGCTACTTCAAAATGCCATTCCAATGAGTTATAGCTTTCACAGTCTCTCTGCATTACAACACTTGCTTATAAGCTGACCTACTGATTTACAATATTGGCCATTACGCAAAAGGTTGCTTTGTGATTAAATATGTATTCCCAGGACTGCATTCCCATTAGTCTTTTTAGATGAGTCACCAATCATGATGCATGCAAATTGTGCTTCAAATTCACCGTTTCCAAAGCTCTGAGACCCAAACTATCGAACCACTTCAAATTAATGGTGAATTAAGGTGAATTAAGTTTCTCCTTTTTTGTCTTATAGATAATTAACTTCCAATTTTATACACCGACTTTTTCCTGCAAGACGATTTTAGTGCTTGGAGAGTTAAATGCGGGTAGAACATGAGAGCTGATACTGGGTCAGTGTTTGAAGAGTAATTAGGATGAGAAGTGATGCCTCTCGCCCACAGGGACCCATTCATCTGCTAGAAAGATGGTGTATGACTTTATTCCATGTCTTCTTCTTTTTTACCCCTCCCCTCACTTTCTTATTCTATCATCTTAATGTCTGCTGTTCTAATTGATTTCTAATCACTTTAATTAATTCTCCCTCTATTTATTTTTAATGCTTTTATCCTATTTGGTTTAAAATCATAAATCTATGCGTACAATAGATGTTTGTCTAAGAAACTGAACATTACTCCCCCTCTCCCCACTAGATTATTTTTTGTTGTCATCCACACACACACACACACACACACACACACACACACACACACACACACACACACACACACACACACACACACACAATGGTGTTGACAAGAGGGGAGGGTGTTGACTCACCTTTTCACCAGCATGAATTCAAACCTGTCAGCCAGCATCTGCTCAGAAACGCTGTGTGTGTGTGTGTGTGTGTGTGTGTGTGTGTGTGTGTGTGTGTGTGTGTGTGAG
>NW_005187442.1:3952569-3968401 GCF_000239375.1 Pundamilia nyererei | reverse complement strand
GAGAGAGAGAGAGAGAGAGAGAGAGAGAGAGTGATAAGAAAAGATGGTAGGAAGTGGGATACAGAGCATTTGTGCATGCTGCAGTTTGGGTGTGTCCTTGTGTGTTTGTAGAGCTGTTATTTTAGTGTAACACACCTTTTCCCACCCCCACCCCCCACGTCTTTAATTTCCAGTCTGACATTAGCAGCTGTTGAAGTGCAGACCTGTTTACTTAACAGGCTGTTTATACAGATGCATTTTTCCCATATTCATCTGGGCCGCTGGAACATGCTTTAAAAGAGGGCTCAGAGGTTGAAAAGCCACCATGAAGCTACTGTTTGAAGAGGTGCATTGATTCAAAAACCATGTTTTTTTAAATGATGGGCCATTTGTTTATCTGTATGTAATCCTACTGAGAAACACACTGTGATAAAACTCTTAATATTCACCAGGTTCCTAGCATTATGGCACGAGTTAGGTTCCATCCATTGTTTCAATTTCAAATTTATTTTTTTTTTACAGATTTTTTTCTGCATATGCAAATATAAATTAAATGTAATATTTTAACAAAAATCAGTTTTTTTTTAATGTACAGCCATCCTATGATGAAGTGTTCATTTTTGAGTCTCTCAACTGTTTTCAGCTCTTGCCACAGAACTCAGTCAGAGGCCAAAACATCTCATGATTTCAATGATGCAGACACTACTTTGGGAAATTGCATCACCCGTCTCCTCCCAGGGCCTCCCCTCAAAAGCTAGATATTTCAGCGACTACCTAAAGCTCTATTTGGAGCACCTTCCTCCTGACAAATCCTGATGTTTTTGACCTCATAATGTGCTTTAAAGCAGCTCAGCTGAGAGATTAGAGGAATCAATATCAGTAGTGAACCATATATCGTAACCACAAAGACAATAAATCCCCATGTGTTAATGTAAACCCTTTCTCCATATGCATCATCAGCTCTCTTAATGGAGAAAATATTGAACACAACCAATGAACTGTCAACAATGACTTACTGTAAGAGGAGCAATAAATACCAGAACAATCACTCCATTTAAGATCCCCTGCATCCTATGGCAACTTAAAGGTATAGTCGGTTGGGTTTTAAAAAAATATTAATTTAATAGAAAAACAATATTATAGACATAAATGCACATAGATTACTGTAAAATTATGTCTTCCAACAAGTGATGCATTCTTATAAACTACGAATTGAGATATGTAAAATGTGGAAGCTGCGATGTTGCCCTGGCAACTTAAATATGGTAGCTAAGATCGCTGTTTTGTCTAATTGTGTGCTAGAAACCAGCCACATATGTACTATAACAAAGGTTGAGGAGAAGAGAACTCCTCTGCACCTTCATACCCAAGATATGAGGGATCATACCTATGTTTTATCTATGTTTTTAAAAACATGTAGGAAGGACACAACAAGACAGCCATTTGGATAAAACGTCATCCTCTTCCCCCACACGAGCCTTACTTCCTAAACTGAAGTCGGGGCTCTATCTCATGAAAACTTGCATAAGCCAACTTATTGTCAGGAGATTAGACATACAACCCTCCCCTCTCCGGACAACTGGCAATGAGGTGGCTAAATAATAACAACGGCAGCAGGTTATAAGCTAAGAATATGCTAATGATAGGCTCAAGTGTTCGTTAGAAAAAACCCAAATCACACTTTCCCATTGATAAACAGTTTGATCTTTATAAATAAAGATTTAAGATTAAATGTTAACTTTTGAAAATAACATATTTTATGCAGACATTGGGCATCAAACTACTGTCAGCTAAGCTTCATTAGACTTTTATTGCTTTCCCAACAAGATCCTTATTCTTGAACCACTTCAGCGTAATGCCCATGTGCCACAGAGCTGGCACTTACTGCTCTCTGTTTAGAAATGGCTGAGTTCAGGGCCTATGGGAGAGGCTGCCACAAAACATTTGCTGCCATGTGGATGAAACATAAGCAATAGCAGTAATAAGTGGCTGTTTGAAAAGAAAAGTTAACCCAATCTTCTGGTGTTCAACGTTCAGATCTCAAGCCTTTCACAGCAGAGTCCCCCCCCCCCACACACACACCACCACCTAATTTAAGAAAAGGAATATTTTTGTTGTTTAGTTGTACAGCCCCAGCAGGATGTTGTGCTCATTTTGTTGTTGTTTTGATGTGCCAAACGCCTTGACGAAGGGTTCAGAGCACATCAAAGAAGCGCCAAGAAGAAAATAAAATGTTAATATGCAAATTTTCAGGTATATGCTTACTTTTTCTTTAATGTGAGCACCCTCATCCATTTGAGTCTACGGTGCAGCTTTTAAACTAATAAACGAGTTCTTCTTTTTCTCCTCCATGTATCCTCTGACGGTGCAGGCAAATCACAACAACAGTTTAAATAGATTAAGTGATTTATTAAAACTCCTATAAACAACATCCCAATTTAATTGCATGCATTTTTTTCAAATGTCCATGCAGCAATAAAAACAATTCAGTGTGATTTAACATTACTATTTAGGAGTTAATAACTATATTGTCTGTTTATAGTGTGAAACGTAGACTGCACAAGGTGATGACTTATTTTATGCCTGTGAGCCTTTGAGCCCCTTTATGAACCATAAAATTCCAGTCATGCCTAGTCACCGCTGTCCAGCGCATATTTATTAGGCAATTTCACATGGCAAAGATATTCACTGGTGAGCAAGAGTATGAATCATAGCTGAACCTGTGCATAGCTCTCTGTTGAACTCCAATGGCATCACGGCATCCAAGCAGATACTGCGGATCAACATTCTCACTTTGGTCATGTTCAATTATTTTTAGATTTTCAATCTGACTTTCTCAGTTTTCATTTATCTTGCTCAAGCATTTAGCAGTGTATTGAATGGTTTGGATGTTAATAATGTGGACAAGCACACAAATATAATTTATCTGTATGACACAAAAATTTAGAAGTATTGCAGGCATGAAATGTGTAACTGTAAAGACTTCCACTGTTGTTGTTCTCATCTAAGCCTTTTTCTGTGAGAAATGCAACTGTGTGTGTGGTGTTGTGTGTTCATGCATGCCTGCTCGTAGGTTTGTGTGCTCCCGCTTGTCACTTAGCAAATGACTAAGCGCGTCTAATCACAGCGCAGCCGCCCGCAGATATCTGAAGAGAGTTCATAATAACAGAGCAGGTAGAGAACAGCAGGCTAATCAAATCAAGGTGGCAGGGAGAGGCTAATTGGGAGAGTTTAAATTGCAAATTTTAAAGTGACAAGGTGATCACTCATCACTTTTTTAATTTTCCATTTTTACTTGTTGCCACAATCCTGTGAACTTGGAGCATTTCACTCGCTTGGAGGGCAGCGAAACTATCTGAAAAATACAACACGAGCATATATGATCGAATATTTTGTTTACACATCCAGGCACAAAGTACCGTAACAGTAACTGTTACAATTTAATTGTACAGGGAAACGCGTCTCTTTACCCTGCATATGGCAGTTAACTTTGAAACTTGAAACCATCACTTTTTTCCTGTTTGATTCATTTCATGAGCTGGTATCTAATGCTTTTCTGTCCCATAACTGAACACTTCTTAACACTTCAAGCCGTGCAGCGATTGAATGCTGATTGGTTGATGAATAGGCTGAAACGGGGAAGGGAGAAATGTGGAGCCAGACAGTGGCTGCCATGGACACTGATGTTTCACTTCAGCTCTTTCTGTGTTATACCTTTGTTGTTCTCCACGGCTGACTGATGGACACACAATATAAGAAAAAGAGCATCCCCCAGACTGCTTTTGTACCATGTGTTGAACATTCCCACCCTATGGCAACAGATGCTCTTTGCAGGTAGACAGACAGAGATGAATCTTCCCCTGGCCTGTCAACAGACTGCCCATGCACTAACACCACTGAACTATAATTTCCCCATTACATGGCAAGATAAGGGAATGTTTATACTGATGCGACTAACTGGCTAATAAAACATAGATAACACTAAAGACTCATAGGAAAAGGTACAAAGGCAAGAAGTAAAAATGGGGGAAAACGTAAAAATGGAAAGAAAATTCTGAAAAAAAATCCCAAATCATGAGAATCATGTATTTGGGGTCATTTACGGAACAATAATGGACTAAGGCCCAAAAGAACGGTTGACAACTCCCCCGCAACCTCCAGTCAGACAGTTTTCAGGTAGCTGCTGGAGAATCTGTTGAATCGCAGGAACTGCAACACAAAACCTTTAATTGCTAGAGGATTGCCACAGTTGCCTGCAGCTTGCATGGAAGATGCAGAATCGTCTGCAAACAGCCACCATTTAGTATCGCCGCTGCACTGGAATTTGAAAGAAAATGCAATCCAAACTGGAAACGGCAACAAAAATAGAGAAGCTTGTCTTCAAAGTAAAAGTTGTGCTAACGCTAAAACAAGCACATCTCAAAAGGCACAACTTTTTTTTCAAGGCCAATACCCGTTGTTTCCTGTTTGCATCAGTTGCAGACAATTTCTATGTGTCTTCTATGAAAACTACCAGTGACCTCAGCAATCTGCCTAAAACCAAAGCAATCAAAAAAAAGGATTTTGGTGCCGCACCCTAACAACACTTTGGAACTAATTTCACATTAATTATTGCCTGCTGCCCCTCGCGACGATGGTTAGCGCAGGGGTCAACTACCAACCTCTAGGCTTGTGTGACTAGGACAATAGCCATCGAATTTACAGCAAACAATCCAGCAATCACTTGCAACAGGTCGAGTAATACACATTTTTCACCTTTATCTGATGATTGTTGACAGGTCTTTAACCCTGTGTGACTGAGGGTTAAGATAAATTTACATAAGATTCGGTAAGATGATGCCTTGAAAAAGGAAAAGGCAACAGTGCTGAACTTATATTGCTGTTATTGACTTGACCTGTGACCAAATCACTCACCTTTCCATTCATTAGCTGAAGCTAGATGCTATATTTGAAAATGGTGGGCTTTGTTTTGTTACGGTTTCTCTTGGATGGATATGTCCAAAGTGCTATCCCGCTGAGTTTTGTTGTTGTGACATTCTGCACGCACTCTTAAGTTTTGCACTTGTTCTTTTATGTATTTTTCATTTTTTTTATCTTGTAATTTTTGTTTCCCTATTATTCCTTTCTTATTTACTGTATAGCTTTTACTTCCAGCATTCTTTTACTTTTTACTCTTTTAATTTGAATTGCATTGTTTTGGTTTTTCTGAAGCATTTTGTTACCCTTGTTTTTGAAGAGGCAAACTGCTTTAAGGAGTAAAGCCTTCAAGCTAGTTCTCAAGCTGCACTGCGTCATACACACTAACATGCTTCATTCTCCTCACTTCACGTACCAAACACACTCTCCCAATTTGGCAGTGTATTTATGCTGCAAAGTTTTCCATCTCTCCCTCTGACATGTCAGTCCTGCTGCTCCCCTGCATGACTGCATGCTGTTCCACCACACCGGCGTCCAGCTGTAGCCTCGGGTGGGATAATTACTCATTATTCCCCTCTTTTATATGTATGGGCAGTGATGAACTCAGAGCCTAGACACCAAACTCTAATAAATCAGTCTGACTGAAATAAATATGACAACGTTGTATAGTGCGGCACTGTTGCTGATATAATTGTTTTGCTAGGTTTTGTTGGCGTATGACACAAACCAGATCTGTTAAGTTAAAAGAAAAGTTGAACTGCAGTGCTTTTCCCCCTTGTTTTAGAAATTAATATCTTTACTTGTGACAGGAGGGTTTTTGTTTTTTGTTTTTTACGAGGGGATAAAGTGATCCCTGTTGTTTTCTTCTTGGTAATTATCAAAAGTAAAAGATAAGGGGAACTCGTGACAGCAGGTCTGGCCAGTATTAGCGATAGAATCTGGTTCTGACAGTGAAAAAGTGGCAGCAGTCCTTCAGGGAGCATTCCCTGTGCCGGCAGAAATAATAACATCCTGATTCCCCACTGAGTTCCTGTTTCTCTCACTTCTAATCCAGATTAATCCTCCTCAGTGTGCACTTAACTCCTGCACAGATTCAGTTTTCTTATTCTGTTATTTCTGGCATCAGGAGTGACTCTTTTACCACATCTAAGACAGAACATGAGAGGTTTTGTTTATTTTTAGTCGTAGTCTAAAATATATGACAGTTAATTCTTTGTTTGCCTGTGATTAAAGAGATTGAAGAGTAAAACACTGACTGAGCATTGGATTATTTTTAATTCCCACACAGTTTCACGAGACCTGCTGTGTGCCCGTGTATGTTCAAACATCAAAGCATCAGAGCCGGGGAAAAAATGGAGTCAACTTTACAAGCAGATGCCCTTGAATGAGTCTGATCTGGACCAGTCTAAACTCCTTGTAAGGCCATTCACTTGTTTACTCCTATCTGGCAGAAAAGAGCCTGTTGGTTTTGTGAGTCTATTGAGGCATCAGTGTATTTGTCATGCTCTGGTTGTGTCGGACAGCAGGTGTCAGATGAACCCACTTGGCCTTGCTTCTTGTCAGCGTTTCCGAATTTCACTGGTTCATATGAATGTAAAGTGACTGCGACCAAATCTCGAGGTGCATATGTGAATATGTAAGCGTGTGTGTTGTGCTGGTTTTGACTTCAGATCAGTGAGTTTCCTGGCTGTTTTAAAGAGACAGATACAGATTGTGTGGCCGTATGTAAACCATGTTTTAAACCACCTCGTCTGAAATTCCACAGTGTAATCGATCAAAGTACATGAACTGAGGTGTTACATTAACACAGAATTAACACACACTGACTTATTTGTAAGTCAAAACATTTACCTAATATTTCTATCCTCTGTATTACTATTTATTTGACAGCTCTAAAAACACAACTCCCCATTAAAGATAAACCCAGTAGACCAGACGCTGTCTGTGATATGTCAGTTCGTCCTGTTTCAGATGTTCATTTGGATGTGTTTGAAGCCAAACAACACAAAATCACCTACCATAGCTTCATTTATCATCCATCTCCCATTTCCCAGTGAATTTGTTCTGTCATTTTTTATTTATTTCATCAGTATTTTGTGTTATGCTAATCTGCTATCTGTATTTGTATTGAAAATGTGCATTAGGTTAGATGACTCCCCACTGCAGACAAATCTATTTATGGGTAGAGATAAAGTAACCTGAACCTGAATTTGCCAGAGTAATCATTTTTCCTGCTCCCACCATTCAAAGATATATCGTTAGCTTCATAGCATAAGTGCCTAAGTCATTTTTTTGTGATGACATAGGCAGACGGACAGGATGATGCAGCAGTGGTAGGGGAGTAAAGTTAGGCAAAAATCTCAATTTGACCAAAAAATGACTTAGGCACTTATGCTATGAAGCTAACGATATGGAACTTCTAAACACACTGCGTTGCATAGAAAGTGTGTTTTTCGTGAGGGCCATACATTTTTGGACAATGGCATACTGTTATTAGTGTAGTGTAGTTTTACTTCCGTACATAATCACACTGGATTTTAAATTAACCCATCAATATGTGATTGAAGTGCAGACTTTCATCTTTAATTCAAGAGGTGTAACAAAAATATTGTAATAACTGTTTCGGAATTGCAGACATTTCTAACGCAGTCCCTCATTTTCAAAGGCTTAAAATTGGACAATTGACAAGCAGTTTCACAGCCAGCTGAGGCCTGTTCTCTTATCAGCCTATGACAAATTAAACACAAAAAAGATCTGGAGCTGTTGAACTTGCATTTAGTTGCTGTTCACTGAAACTCAAATGTGAGGTCCAAATGACATGTTGCTGCAAGTGAAGGAGGCTATCATTCAAACTAATAACAATAATGAGAATAATTATAAAAAATAAACTTTTTAGAGAGATGGCAAAAACTTTAGAAGAGGCCAAATCAATAATATAGTATGAATATACTAAGAAGAATGAATGCACTCGCCAGCTCGACAGCACCAAAAGGCCTGAAATATTATGTAAGACAACTATAGGGAATGATCACATAACTATTTTGGGGAGGTAGGTGTATCACTTTCAAAGTCAACAATCAAGAGTTGTCTTCATGAATGTAAATACAGAGGGTTTATAGCAATGTGCAAACTACTGAGTACACGATTATGTTCAGGTAGAAAACATCTCAAACGAATCTTGGAAAAAAAATCTGAATGATTGGAAGAGAAAACTGGCAAAAGACAGAGAGAGTTAATGATCCAAAGCATTATGTGTCTGACATGATTGAGGCAATGTTAAAGCATAAGTCTGTATGGCTGCTAGTCGAAATGGGTCATTAGTGTTGAGTGACGTTGTGAGTGGTGATAGTAGCGGGATAAAGTGTACAATTTATATTGTAATAAATAGTAAAGTCTACAGGGCTATACTACCTGCTTAGGCTCCCTGCAAAAACTGACCGGAATGTGTTTCACAGTGCAAATGGGAGCTGAACCGAAGCACACTGCAAAAGCAAGAGTTTCTCAAGAAAGGGGATATTTTCCAATGATGATGTCATTTGTTTGATTTCAACTCAAGAGAGCCTGTTTTTCAGCTACTGCAGTCAAACCTGAATGCAGAAAGATCTACTAACCAGCAGCTACTGAAGGTGGCTGCAGTGAAGGCCTAGCAGAGCATCTCAAGGGAGGAAACATTTGCTGATGTCAATGGGTTGTAGACTTCAAGCAGACAATTGTTTATCCAGTTTTTTTTAAAACAGTCCTTATGATAAAAACCTCTTTTTCCAATTAATTTTGAAGCTCATAAATTGGGTATTGAGTATAAAAATGGCTGTAACCGCTAAATAATTAATGTTCATGAATGTTTATACTTATTTTGTGTGTGTAAAGAGGCAATCACAAAAAGTGTCCTTGTTCAGTAACTTTTAGACCCACCTGTATTCATTTTTCCATCTCAAACAGCTACACGCAGTGGCTACTTTTGGTTTTAAGTATATTTCTCTGAATGTTCTTAGCACTGCTTTTTTTTTTTACTTTATTTTTTGTTTGTTTTATGTTGTCTGTGTAAGTCAGGCTTTCCAGGTTTTCATGTGAGCTACTGATGCAAAACATCTGATTGTTGTCTCTTGTTTGTCCTTTTCTCCATGTTTATACATACATATTTTCTGTTTATTTGTGGATTTTTGGCTTTATTATTTGTTTGCCTGGGTTTTGTCAGGCACTTTTTGATTTGCACTTCTTTTTTTTTTGCACTTGTGATACTTTTTAAACCTGCCTTTGGGTCCTGTTACACTTTCAACACTGCTAAAAATATAATAGAATGTCATGTATCTGTAAGCCTTTGAGACAATGTTTTCACATTGTGAAGTGAACAGCAAAAATTTGCATTTAAACAACGTTTGAAGTGACATCAAAGAACACAGTATCCCATTTCACTGGAAAAATGTCATCTCAACTTGTATTTTGATTCTATATTTGTAATTTCATTAATATTCCATAAGAGATTTGATGTTCAGCCAATGATTAAACACAAATCAGAAAAATGCACCAGTGAGGGAAAAAACACTAATCTGTAGCCAGAAGCATAAACAAGTAATATACATACAAAACCATCAAGAAATATTAAAGAAACATTGTTAGTATTAGAACAAATATTAGCTATTGTGTAGGCGTACCAGAGTGGAGATTGTGTATGAAAGATATTTATGATGCAGATGGCAATTCATAAGCACGGGTGATATCATTTGATAACTGTGCAGTTTATTGTTTATCTGGGCTCTGTGCTGCCATAATTCTTTGTCGGTTATACAGCGGTCTTGTCCTGTGGGCAAATTGTTTAATCCCTAATTAATCCCACAGATATTCATGCTGTAATAGGGATTACCATATTGTTTTGTTAAGGAAACAATGACAAAAGCCTTTTCTATGCCATAATGAGACATAGTACAACCTCCTGTCGCTTTTTGGCAGAAATTACAAAGGACTGCATATGAAAGGACTACAGCGACACAAAGCTTAAACGTGTACGCACACATTCCCCGCACTGAGACACGATTATGAAAAAAAGAGAGTGTGAGAAAGAGAGAGAGCTCTTCAGTGTGGAAGTGAATATATTCAGAAAGGTGTTAATATTTGGATAGAAGGTTGAGCTCAACTGTGAATAAATACACCTGCAGCCATTATTGTGCTAATGCACTGTGAAGCCGCTTCAGCCCAATGTAGTGACACCTGTTTTGTTAATTCGTGGCAGCCAGGCAAGCAGATTGAGCCAAAATAATGAAGCAGCACAGCCCATTGAACGCAGTCTCTCTTATCCCCCTCCAGCTGGGACGGGATAGTCCCGACTACAGAGGTACAAAAATATTAAATATTTCAAATGAATAGGAAGTGGTTACTTGCAGGATTTGAACATGAATGAATCATCTCCACATTCACAAGGAGACATTATCATAAAGAATCTGAGCAACCACTTCTATTTCTAGGAAGACGAGCCTCATTTAGAGTGTTTTAGTAAACACACGGTGGCATGGTGGTTAGCATTGTTGCCTGAGTTCAATTCCACCATCAGGCCGGGGTCTTTTCTGTGTGGCTCCTTCGGCTTCCTCCCACCGTCCAAAGACATGCAGCTTGTGGGGATAGGTTAATTGAATAATCCAAACTGCCACTAGGTGTGAATGTGCGAGTGAATGTGAGTGTGAATGGTTGTCTGTCCCTGTGTGTTGGCCCTGCGACAGACTGGCGACCTGTCCAGGGTGTACCCTGCCTCTCGCCCTATGACAGCTGGGATAGGCTCCAGCGCTCCCCGCGACCCTGAAAAGGATAAGCAGAAGCGAATGGATGGATGGATGGATGGATAGTAAACACCTTTGACAGGGTTGCTTTAAGAGAATAGTACCAGTGGATTACTGGACTGCACATTTTAAGCTCTGATAATTTCCTAATTTGACACAATCGGTTTCTGTCTATCTGTCAGAATCCTTGGATTCAGCTCCCCAGGAGCCTTAAGGTTCCTTGAGAGCTCTAAAATTTAACATGTCAAAGAATTATGACAAACTTTTAATCAATCAATAGTTAAATGATCCATTTTTCCCAAGTTCTGGCAGCAAGATTTACCAGTATAAAACTGTTGTTTTACAGTGCAGCTACAATTTCTAACTGTAACAAAAGTGAAGGCTTTCCTGTGTATGTGCTCTACAGTAATTCTGTACACTTAACTAGAAATATTATGTAACATTGCACAGATTTATCCCTCCAAAGTAAACCTTACTAGAACCAGGTTGCCTTTTGCCTGCAGTACAGCCTTATTTTTTTATGACACAGTTTCAACAAGGAAACGTTCCTGAGAGATGTTGATCCATGTTGACATGATAGTGTCATACAGCTGCATTATTTGTATCATTTATCAGCTGGACATCTGTGATGTCTCTGTTGTACTGAGATCTTGTGGCTTGTGGGAGCTATTTTAGTGCAGTGAACCCGTGAGTCATGTTCAAGAAACCAGTTTGATATGATTTCAGCTTTGTGACATGGTGTTATCCTGCTGTAAGCAGCCATCAGAAGATGTAGACTGTGGCCATAAAGGGATGGACATGGTCATCAACAATACTCTGGCAGGCAGGGGGCATTTAAACCATGCTCAGTTGATATTAAGGGGTCCAAAGTGTGCCAAGAAAATACCTCATACCATTACGCTATGACCACCAACCTGAACCATGTTGTCTCAACCACATTCTGACCCAACCATTGAAAATTCAAGAAAATCAGAAATCAAGAATCACCAAGCCAGAGATGCTTTTACACTCTTATGTTGTTTAATTTTGATGAGCCTGTGTGAACTGTATCCTCAGTTTCCTGTTCTTAGCTAACAGGAATGGCACCTATTGTGGTCTTCTGCTGTTGTAATCCATTGACTTCAGTGTTTGACATGTGGTGCATTCAGACATACTTTCTGTGTGGCTAGTCTCCCCCGATCTCTGGCATCAACAAGGCAATTTTACCCAGGAAACTGCCGCTCACCGTCTTCTCACTTTCAGACTCATCTGCTCTAAGTATCCATACTAGAAGGCGGCACCATGAGGGTTTGTGTTGCTATAGACAAAGCGAGAGGCTAGAGCTGTGTGGATCTGGGCCATTATAGTATGTTGGACGAGGTGTAATGGTACTTGAGTTTATCTGAGGAGCTCCAGGATGGCAGAAACCAAAGCAGCACAGGCTGCAGCACCAAGTGGCAGGTTATGATTAATGAATGTGATTTTTTTTTTTTGCTAGGTACACTCAGCATGTATCCCCAAGTCCATTAGAAAACTTAGATGGATAAACAAAAGCCAGACATACACAAAGGAAAAAGACAACCCACACTTTATATGGATGATATGAAAGTAAGACTTTCTTCCCATGTTGCAATCAGTCCTTTCTTCACTTTATTTGTTCTCTTTGCCATCATCACAAAACAGCAACTTCTTTCATTGTCTCTTAAACTGATCTTTAAAAATATAGATTTTGTACTTTTACTAATTTGCTTCTCTCACACTGAGGGAAACTGCATTGGCCTGAATATACAGCGAGCTGAGCTTATCCTAGCCAGCACAGTTTGTATTTGATATTGGCATTGATGGGTACAATTATTTTAGTTTTTCCTGGTTTGGGTTTCTCTCAGCAGCTGTCAATTCCTGTGCAGACAAGTTACAACTATTTTCCAACTTTTATCATTCAAATATTCCAAGACGGACACTGTATGTGGTTTGACAAAAGCATCATGAGTCGAATGGGACCACCAACAATGTGTGACACTGAAGATGCTGAGATGTCATAAAAATGATCGATTTAATATTTCGTAGTCTCACTTCATGACATCAGAAAGTCTTTTTGCATGTAGCTGATGTTATGTTTGTCATTAATTTCATTAAATAGTCTGAATATGCTACAACTAGAAATAGAAACAGGCTTGACAATCCCTCAGATTCCTGGATCTTATACCTGTCGGCAGGTATGGTCTGTTGATAGCATGATATTATCCACTCACACGACTTTCTTGTTTATCCTTGCTTGTCTTTTGCACCACACCCTATTATTTTCTTCTTCTCTCTCTTCTCCCCCGTCTCCTCTCTCTGTCTCTCTCTCACTTCCCTCTAGGCTATCTGTGTCTTTACTGTGCGGTTTAGTTTCAGTGTTGGCTGAGAATAATACTTGAGCAAAGTGAGAAGTAGGCCAGACAATGTCTCAGCTCCACTTGGAAAAGAGCCAAGGGACACTTAGCAGCTCAGTGCGTGTGGACTTATTGGGGTTAAAACCAGTGTGTGAAGCACCCCATGGCTATTGGGGCATGTGATGGACAGTACAGTCCATAACAGAAACCCAGTATAGGCACACATTAGCCAACACACTAGCTCTTGTTATATAAGAACAACAACTGGTGCCTTTTCTATTTTTTTTTTTCGAGTCATCATTTTATTCTGTGGTCCAAGGCCTGCTAAGGTAAGAGGGAACAGAAGTAAACACATTCTTTAAGAGAAATCAAGACCTTTTGTTTTGTAATGTGAATTACAGTAAGTAGATAAGCAGCATGAAGATCAGATGCATTAATTACCCTGTACTCACACATTACAGAAATTTGAGGATTTTGTTTGTTTGTTTGATATCAAATTGGAACAGCATTATAAAATGATATCACAAAGCTATGGCATTTTATTAGTTCTGTTGTTGCGCTTTCCACAATAATTTCTTTGCTATTATTGCCATTCAGGCATAATAATTACACATTTTACAGCTAATACACAGGCTAACCTTAAAAGATATGGACAAGAGAAGTCTCGGTCTGATTAACTCTGCTGATTTAGAAGAGATAACAATAATTGGTGAGCCATGATGTGTCTCTTCTGCTTTCCACTTTCAATAGCAAAACATATTGATACTTCTGCCTGTTGTATAACTGCTTTCAAACTTAATTTTCATTCTCCCTTTCCATAGGGTTGGACATTTAAAGTAAAGTGCTTGTTATAGAGCTCTTCAGCTGCACCTGGTGCAGTGTTTCTCCCCGGATGTTGTTGTCTGAGGACCCTGCTGTGGGAGCTGGCAGCTGAAGCACCAGCATAAGTTTTATTAGCTGCCTGTTGATTGTTGTTGGTATTTTCAGTGCTGCCCTTAAATTTTCTTTGGCTGTGAAACCAAAACGTGTTAAGAGTGTTTTCACTCAAAGCTGCAAGCTCACATTGCATTGGTTTCAATAATGGACAGTACTTGTGTTTTCTAATTAAGCAGCACTTACCTTGAACAAGTAGTGCCAAGTGAGGCTGTGCAACAGTGGGCATCTTGTAAAGCATATTCTTCTGTTAAACAAGAAAGTAAAGTAAATTGCTTCAAAGGCTGTGGATGCTTGCATGTGAAAACAGACCATGTGAGATCTCACGATCTCATGGTTTGCACACTAGTTAAAATTCTAGCCTAATCTCAGACAAGGAGAGAGCAGATACCCATGGGTGCAAGGACAATTTGTAAATGTGTTGGAGCAATAGGTTAGCTTAAAACTACTAAATGAAAGGTTAGGTTCATTCACACATCTATGAATGAACCCATGTCCCGAAGCTTTAATTTTTGCAAAAACACTCGTGTCATGATGCTACTTTTACACATACTCCCTGCTGCTTCAAAACAAGAATATCCTCTTTAGAAAACAAGCAGGGAGCAGTGCAATTAAATCCCCCCAAGGGAAACCTTTTAGAAATAAAGACCGCCCAGGGTGCATGAAAAGAAAACGGAATCAAAGCAGGTAGAGGTTGAAGAGGTCCTCGCTAACAGAAGAAGCAGCAAAACATTTGTCAAAATACAGAGTGAATACGAGTGAGGGTAATACTGTAATGAGGCTGAAGCCCGGAAGTGATATGTCATGGCTGTGACACTGAGTTTTGGTCTCGCAGTCATACAATGTTGTTTTAAATGCAACTTAGAGGATATGAAAAAGCATCTGCATCATTTTCCATCTCATTACTTTATATGGTAACTTAAGGGTACAGTTTAAGTCATTTACTTGAATTTAGGCCAAAAAATAAATGTTCATGCATAAACTGTATAAAGTATTTAGAAGCATGTGTGACTCAAAAACATCAGTGTTTGAAAAAGTCATAAAGGAGACGCGTGTCACCAAAGAAATGAAACATAACATTACTAAAGCCAAACACATTTACTTAAAGGCAACCAAAACCTCGGCAAGTCAAAAGCTTACATGAGTCTTTTGTCAAACTAGCTGTTCAAGAAACTTGTAGAAAATGTGTATACGTGGAGAGTATTAGGTGTGAAAGTAGGATTATTAAATAAGGTTGTTATTCATAAAAACAGATATCATGTTAGGTAAGATGAAGTTTGGAGCTTGGGTGTCAATTTGGTTGCAAATGAATTTAGATGAAGTGGATCAGGATGGTGTAGCCTGCTGATCTCAAACTTTTTAGTCCACAGTTTGAGATGATGTAATGCCAGAGGAGGTTAGGAGTTCTGCAGTTACCAATTCAGCATCGTAGTGGTAACGTTTACGCTACAATTTTACAACATCTGCCACATCACGATTAAGTTGCTGCGGTTCCTAAATGCTTCTGCTTTACAATAATACAGATTAGAGTTGATGTCGTAGGACATCTAGGAGGAAAAAGTTTCATAATATCACTCTTTGCAATGTCGCGTCCCATTATACAGGGAGTGCAGAATTATTAGGCAAATGAGTATTTTGTCCACATCATCCTCTTCATGCATGTTGTCCTACTCCAAGCTGTATAGGCTCGAAAGCCTACTACCAATTAAGCATATTAAGTGATGTGCATCACTGTAATGAGAAGGGGTGTGGTCTAATGACATCAACACCCTATATCAGGTGTGCATAATTATTAAGCAACGTCCTTTCCTTTGGCAAAATGGGTCAAAAGAAGGACTTGACAGGCTCAGAAAAGTCAAAAATAGTGAGATATCTTGCAGA
>NW_005187442.1:3941087-3942444 GCF_000239375.1 Pundamilia nyererei | reverse complement strand
CAGAGTCCACAGATCTCAGGCTCAGAGGGGGAGAGTTCCAGACTTTGGGGGCCACTGGTGCAAAAGCTCTCTCTTTAGTTCTTTTTTTGCAGTTAAAAATGATAATCAGATGAAGGAGTTGCTGATTAGATATAGCTGATAAAATGAACTCTAAATAGAGCAAACTAAGTAAACTGTTGTCTAAATTTGAGACAACACCAAGATCGCTGGATTGATTGTTTGTCTCTCTATCTGTGCTCCAACGATATCTCTGCTTAGCAGGATTTTGCAGCACCTACTCATTGATTTGTTGATTGCAGTGCCACTGAGTTTCAGCAGGAAGCATAAAAAGATTGAACAAGATGGGTCCTTAATGGCCCTGTGGAACCCCACAGGCTATAGCCATCTGTGCAGTGGCGCAGTTTTCACTGCAGATAAAGGACTTTCTCTTCAATTAATATATAATTTGGTCCTTAGAGCTTTGCCTGAGTTGCTTTTAAGGTGAATCATTTAGTATCTTTATGAGTGCAGTGTCACTGCAGTTATTAAAGCATTTGTTCATCAATAAAAAGTTTCGCACCTGTTGGTAAACAACTTTTTCAGCACCTTTGCTTACAGCTGCAGTCTTGATATAGGCTGGTAGTTACTCCATATGGCCGAGTATCACTGGGGGCCTCAATCAATACATGTGCAAAACATAGCTCAAAAACAGGGATGTTGCTGTAATGGCTTGCTCAGCAACAAGAAAGCCATTACTTGTGCTGATAGAGAGTGATGACGGTGATATGCATCATCAGTAATGGTAACATGATCAGCCAAGTAGCAGTGTGATTGGTAAGCAGCTGATATGCTGTAAGATGAACAATATGAGCTGATGACGAGCACGATTTACGCTGCCTGCTTAAAAAGAAGGATTTTAAGCCAAACCTTAGACCTTTTTTGCGAAATCAAATATTCAGAGTTCTTGTCTAACACCTGGTCTGTATGCTACAGCTCACTGTTGTTGCTTTTTTGAGGCACAGGATCACCATTTCATTCTACAAGCCACATACACTGGTACATAACAATTCAAACTGCCTTTCAGCATTTTAAAAAAAAGTTCTGATAGACTCTTTGTGGCTGTGGTTCATTTTGCAGTACAAGTGTGTCCCCCTTAAATAGAGAATGGTTTCTGTAATGAAACCATTTTATTGGGCTGTATTATTTAAGATCTGGTTGGAAAGCTGATGTAGAATAAATGGTAAAATGGTAAATGGCTTGTATTTATATAGCGCTTTACATATCCAGTCATCCACCCATCCACGCACACATTCACACACTGGTGATGGCAAGCTACATTGTAGCCACAGCCACCCTGGGGCGCACTGACAGAGCGAGG
>NW_005187442.1:3926764-3940582 GCF_000239375.1 Pundamilia nyererei | reverse complement strand
AACCCAGTCTCTCTTTTGTCTCCCTTTTTTTCCCTACATATCTCTGTTTATCTGTTTTTCCATTTTGATCTGCTTATTATTTTTTTCTTTTCTGTGCTTCACAGCTTTATCACTCGCTCTCTGTCGTGCAAATCATACTCTCAGAGAGGAGTCAACAATTTCCTTAATTTACCTCCTGTGTAATCCTTTCCTTATCACGTTTCCTGAATGCCTTCAGGCAAACTCCTGTTACTTTGTAGTGAATCTGTTAATTTGTTGCCCCCATCCAAACAGCAAATTGAGACAAATTGCATCTACCTTTTTCCTTCTTTTGAAATTTCCTATTTCAAGAAAAATGGTTGTAAAACAATCACAAGAAGCCTTTGTGTAGCTAAAAGTGAAAATCTGCTCTTTCTCCTGAGATAAACGTATTGTTTGTTTCATGGCTCGGCCTTTTCTCCTCTAGTCTTCAGTGACATGGGTGATTAAACTCTTTGCTTCAATTCCTCTCTTTGAAAAACCACAACCAAGCACACGAAGGGATAATTCAGTATGCAGCTGTGTAACAGTTATTGTCTGCAACAAAATAACACCTTTAAGACTTTAATAAAACGCTTACTTGGATTTGAAGAAAGCCAAAAATTCAGATTCCCTCTCTTCAAAGTTTGTAGCACTTCACTCACCAAGAGGCATTGATCCATGAGATTGGCCTTTGCTAGCTGGTATTAATATTTAATAGGGTTAGGGTGGTGCAGTGCTTCAGATGGTTAGACTGACAGACAGAGCTTAAAGAAAGCAAGTGATCAATATCCATCAGGACTGTTGGGTGGAGAAGGACTGGCAACAAAGTACAGAGAGCTGACAGACATGCAGCAGTAGAGACCTGCAGGGCTTAGGAAGAGGAGGCACATTGTAATTCTCAACACATGACCAGTCTTATGAGCCAACTGTACCTCGCGGCAAGCCGCAATATTGAATGCATTTACGTCATTAGAATGTTTGAAGTGGTTGGAAAGGATTCGGGAATTTGGTAGAACCTTTCATTCGGTTGCTGTACAAACCTGGTAGTCCTCTATGTCTTCTGCTATTCTGCTGTTCAATAGTCTTTTCTGTGCTTTGGCACAACTCTGTTACACAGACGAGGGAAAAAGAATCCCTCATCTGAACGAGGCTGAATGTTCAAAAATCTGTAATTTCATAGGTTGGGTAGTTACATTTAATTGATCAAAAAAGACAGACTTTAAGCTGAACGTTTGCTTTAGGGGGTTTTGCAAAACAATTATTCTAATTTGTCACTCATCACAAGTCTTTCAAAGATGGTTACCCCATTTGAATTATACCTTGTTACATATAGAGTGGTTTGTTAATATGTGAAAAGAGACTCACACATGTTGTCTATGCCTGAGTTGATATGAGGGTTAATTAGGGTTGGCTAATATGCAATGCTGGGCACATTTACACTTTGTAAGAAGTTCACATTCATATAGCAGTTCCCCATTTTGAACTAACTTCCACAGTATGTCTGAAAAATGAACTACTTGATATTCATTTTTAAGTTTTTAAAGAGCAGTTCTGAACTATTTTCTTTTACTCACGCCCTTCTGCCACCCATGCAGCCCCCAGTTATCCAACTTCCCAAACTAACTGTCATTTAGCTCTGTAGAGAAGTTTGTAGCTGTTTGCTCAGTCTCACCCTTCAATAATGATTTCCTATTACAAGTCGACATTTGCAGATTTCACAGTACTAGTCAGTGGTGTGATGTTTCCCCAATGAACTGTCCCCAATGATCACTGGTAGCTGTGTTGTGTGAACTATTCCCGCTATTTTTGTTCTTTCTAGTATTCGTTCACTTTCAGAGGGAGCATCTTTTACTCCAGTGATACCTTCTTTACCTCAAAGGACCATTCATACAGTTTACCATTAACTGAAAACGTAACCACCTCACGCATCAACATGTTCATGCACCACAACACATATCTACATACTCTTCAGTCATCATTACTTACATTTGTGGGCTAACAAGAAAGTAGGTTATCCCACAGCCACAGGAGCCTAGAGACCGGTTGATGGCTCCTTATCAAACACCTGCCACTAGAAAAATAAGTGTTCCCTGACCAACTAGTGAGTGATGATTGTTGAATGTTGCTGCTGATACTTGGTATCAAAGAGGTATATAGGAAAACCGCCGTATGATTCTTTTGGTTCCTGGGAGTTGCTTCGGTCATCCCTAGTTTGCATGGGAGGCCCCAACTTGTCTGAAGAAACGTGTCAACTAGCTGAGTGGTAGTGAGAGTTCCCTTTCAAAGTAAAAGTCATAACATTTGATAATGCCTTGATGTATGCTCAATTATCCAGGCAGTCACAAACCTTCAACATCTACTCACCAAGCAGTCAGCAAATACACATTTTCACAGACTGGTTTCTAAACCTGTGCGACTGAGTAAGAACAGTAAACACGCAAACCTGCCTGAAAAGTACGTGCAAGTGCTGAGCTTATTTCACTTTATTAATTTCTGTTGTGGTCCATCACATCGTTTTAGTTGGCACTGAAAGGCTCAGATCCCAACTTAAGTGGAGATATCATCTGAATTTCAGGAGTGGGACCACTCCTCCTTCACACCCCCTCCGGCCCCCCTTCATCAATACCTGCTGTTCTGATTTTCATGCCCCCCCCCCCCATTTTCCCTTCCTTACTTCATTCACATCTCGTTAGTACATGGTGATCTGCCCGCCCTGAGAGTCGTCGCCAGTCCCCTTTGAGGCCTTCCCCAAACTGCAGCACCAGTTCACACTTCCTCATCCCTCATCGTTACCGAGGATGTGGTCCCAGCTAGTGAAATATCTTTCAAAAATGAGGCCAAATGATAGCCAAAATACAGCGAAAAAATAAACAAGTGTTAAACAGTACAAAGAGTTCAAAGATGAAATCTGTGCAATAGCTTTGGCTAATGGAGACCCCTCAGTGGACCCTTAATGTTGAGATGTTCATCTGTCTGAGAGACATTTGTAAATATTGCTTTAGTTGCGGATTATTACTCCACTCTCTCAAGAGAGAGGTGTGCTTTATGTAAGGCTGACTCAGCCAAACACTTTCAGCCCTTGGGTTTGCTGGGAAAGTGAAAATGTTCTTTTAGCCATATTTTCACTTGTTAGTTTTGAGTCTTGTACCACTAGTTGACATTAAGCTGGCACCAAAGCATGAAAACAAGAAGACTTTCTGTTAAATAATGAATTATTTATGAGTATAAGGTCCTTGGAGCCAGTCTTCCTCCACAAAACACAAAGTTGATTAACTGGAGAGGGTCTTTCAGCTGGTTAGAAGGAGCTGCTGTTTGGGGCATATGGGACTTTACTCTCCTTTGTTGTGGAAATAAGATGTTATGGTCTGTACATCAGTGCGTGGCTGTATTTACATTTCCGTGCTCAAAATTGATAGTAAAGTTGTATAACCTAATTTCTGTGATGGTGTTTTTAGTCACTTGAAGCTATGAGTAATAAGCTGGTTACAGTTACTCTTTGAATACTCTTTAGGCAATGCTAGCGCAGAATAAAAAACAGCCACCTTCTTCCTCTTGGGGTTTACATCATGATCATGACTGAAGCATTACACTTATCAAACGTACCAGAGTCACAGTGCGGTGATTTGGGTAAATGAAATGCATACAAAGTGCAGCACTGTGACATCCAGGATTCACATCCTGAATATATTCCCTGAAGTTTAGTCAACGACTCTGGTTTACCTTAAATGTAAATTACTGTGTATTTTTCTGTATTAAGCCTTATTTGGAGAGGCTTAGTATTAATGGAGGAGTATTAATTTAAAAACAAATGTGCTGAAAATGAAAATTTTACTGTCATCTTAAGCATATATTTACCAGCTGATTAACAATATTTTCTTGTTATGTTAAAGTGCCAATGTGCACTTGCAGAAGTTTCATTAGTGTGCAGTTGGCTGTAGCTATAACTAATTGTGTTTTTGTTGCCTTAGAATTAAGTCCTCTCATGCTGTACCCCCAAAGACCTTTTGTGTTTTTTCACTAATAGTGACTGTTTTTATACAAGCTTGAGGAAGGAAAGGTAAGAAGGAATAGGTCTAATATTGTTGGCAACTTTTGATCAATCCGTTTTTGGGGGGAGAGGAGCTGTGGGATTTGCCACTGTCTTGCATCATGACCGTCTTCGTCTTGTGCTTAACATTCAGGAGTTATTGCTCCATCAATCATGTCCCTGATAATTAGAATACACCTAAACCATAACACTACCACCCTGTTTTTTTCCCTTACATGGCAGGCTTTTATGCCTGTCCAGCTGGTATTCATCAACTGCAGATGAGGAACAAGGAGTTTTTTGGAGAACAAAAGCTTTCTATTTGCAATACTATCATACACATCCATATTCTACAGTGGATGGCAGACTGATGTACATGGACGGGTCAGTGTCAGAGATGTCTTTAGGTGTGCGGAAGTTACTGCGTTGTGACCTCTCATCTTGGTCGACTGCCCCTGGCGTATCCAAACCTTTTCCATTCTGTTAAGCATCAAAGTATTTTTTGAAAGGCCATAGAGCCCTTTTAAGAAGATCATACTTTGATATGCTGCTTTTCTTTAAATAATGAAACAGAGTGCTGCAACGCCATTGATAGGAAATCCATCAATACAACTTTACTCATTCATGAATGCAACTCTAAATTAACAACTAATCCCAGAGGATTAGTAGTTAACTTTACTGATATTACTACTTACAGTACTACTATACACTACAGTGAAAAAGTCTTGAGCCACCTCATTCCTTATTATTTTGCTCTCAAGGAACTTTATCATTGTTTCTTAAAGTGGTTTGAACAGTAGCTCCCCAGGTTTTCTGAAAGTCTCTTCAGGTTTTTCTTTAGATTCATTTCTTTGGACAATCCATGTACCTGACCATTTCAGTAAAATAGTTTTGTTTTAGTTAAGTCACTTATCACTGACCTATGAATCATTCGTGCATTAAAAAAAAATCACCTAACTTAAGTGATGAACCAGTGTTGTGTCTACAAATTATGTGACAGTTATGACAGTTATGTGTTTGCTACAGATCAGCCTATTGCAAAAACACATCCTTTGGATCTGGTGATTCATCTACTGCTTGCCAAAGTTTCATGAGAACTGGTTTAAGTGGAGTGGTGGCTGTCCATATTCATTAAGGGGGAGAAATGGGGAGAAAAAGTCAAGGTACGCCAAATAAAACAAGAGCTCGGTTAAAAATCTAAAGTTCTAATGGAATAATGAATTCATATTAGAAATGTTTGGTTTAAATTGTCATAAACATGAACTGAGGAGATCAGGAGAATGAGTGTCTACAGCCATCTGAAATCTCAGTGGAGGTTCTGTCTGTGGTTTGTGGTTGTGTGGATTTCAGCCAGTGGTGTTGGGGAAGCTTGATGGAATTATGAACGCAGAAAAGATCTACCACTATTTAAAGACTAACATGCAGCCATCACTGAGCTATCAGTCATGCACGGGCCTCCCCAGAGCCTGGGCCTCAACATTATTGAGGCAGCGTGGGATCATCTTGACAGAGAACAGAACAAAAGGCAGCCAACATCCAAAGAAGAGCTTTGAATGTCCTTCAAGAAGCCAGGAGATCTATTCTTGAAGTCTACTTAAAGAAATTACAAGAAAGCATAGCTAAGAGTTCAGACTATGTTCAAGAGTAAAGGTGGTCATACTAAATACTGAATTCCTAGCTCATTAGAATTGTACAAGCAAATTTAACTTACTGCATTTCCATGTATATAGTATATAGGCTTGCAGCACAATGAACTACAGGAATTATCTCCCTCAGTACATCTGCTCATGCTGCCTATGACAATGTGATAATACATCTATTCCCTGAACATTAAGTAAGAGAAAAATTCTCAGCGATGTCCGCATGTTGCTCTTTAAAGCCCCGTGAGGCATAGCAGATTTCATGGACAGCACGCTGCCACAGCAATTCGTCCGGGGAATCGGCTCAGAGAGAATCAATGCTGAATAAAGATTGAATTCATCCAGCATTTCGTGGCAATTGACATGTGCTTTTGACAAATCGAGTAATCCTATTACAGTGTTAAACCTTGCAACAGCTCCCGCATGAGGGAAAAGAATGAACATATAGTTGTTTATACTGTAGTGTGAAGGTGCGCACATCCATGGATCCAAGACCTTTTCCTGTGGCACAGAGAGTAAATTGACCTGTCACTTCCTTTTAAGCACAGACTGAATGTTTAGCTGTAATGAGACTGTCAATTTCCTTCTTCCCCAGCAGAACTGTGTCCTCCTATCCTGCTCTGAGTCACATGGGTCACTGCTGTAGAAACACTGTGTAGACATACTAATAAGAAGATCTGTTTCATTTTACTGATACCACCGGGAAACGACAAGCCTCTATCCACCCTCTGCCTCATTTTTAAAACCTCATTTCAAAGCCTCCTCCCAAGTTGCACTCATTCCTCTCCCTCGGTGAAAGGCTGTTTTCATGTTGAGAAAAAATTCTGCTTGTAAGAGAGAAATGGAAACACACCAGAGGGAGTTGAATACGAGGGGCACTGTGGGTGAATAAACTGCAAGCAGGAATTAGGACATTTCACTAGATTGGAGAGGTGATTTGATAAACTGTGATGGGGACTTTTAAATAGCAAATTGGGACCTGTTGTAAATCACTTTAAGGAAGCTTCTCTAGTAGTTTAGAAATTATTTTTCTTCTTTAATTAGCTGATTTTACATTGTGTTATATTCTGAATTCCTCACAAATGTAACACAGGATAGAAATGTGTACTCTTAGCCTCTCAGACAGATTCACACCAAACCCTGCCCACTCCAGGTGGAAAGAGCAGAAAGCGCTGTTCATAATCTTTCACATACTCCTGTAATTTGTTTAAACTGGTAGCTGGTTGAATTGCACTTACAGCTACATTAGGTCTCAGAGTTTGGAAAGAGCTCCAGAGAGCTGTTTCAGTAATTGGAGCTCTTACTCCTACATGTATGGTTTGTTATGTCTCAGGCTGCACACACACATTGCTCTGAGTCATGGTAAACTCGCTCCCTAAATTACAGTATGAAAATGGAAAAAAAGGAATGAGTAAGAAAGCATCGGGGGACTCTAATACTGTAGCTGACATTTGCTATTTCTCCATAACTCGGTGTAGAGCAAACTTCAATAACAAATTCTAGACAGCTGACACAAGTTCCTCAAGGCTTAAATTTATTTTTTGGGTTGAAGCTCTTTGCAGGTTTGGCACAGAAAGAGTGGGGAAAAAATCAAGTGATCAACTCTCATTTTGGTTGCTTGTTCCTTCATCTAACCCTATAAGACTTATAACCCAATAAAAACATACAGAACTAATTCTACATCAAAACAGCAACAAAGTCTGCAATATAGTATTGGGTATAATTCAAAATACAGTGTTACTCTCTTCTATTGCGTAACTGAATGTGAGTTTATACAAATGCAATCAAATGCAATTAAAAAGGACAAAAATGATATATATCTATTTGCTGTTTGACTGACATAATAAGAAAGCTGGATATGATGACAACCTGTTACAATTTGTTTCACAGAGGTATTATCTTTGTCGTTATCAGTGTTGTGTAATTACACTGCATAGACCTGGATGACTGCAATGCATAGGCTACAAAACAGGCTACAGCTAAGGGTTGGATCTTAACACAGTAGCTTCCACTTGGGTTTAAATCAGTATCATGAATCGAGCATTGAACCTTCCCCCTTGGAAGTCCACCAGACTCCTAGTTATGCCATCGTCAACAGGTAAACAAGTTTCAGTGCATATAACAGTGTTACCTTCAATGTTTTGTAATCATGCAAACTTGGTTACACATCAAACACATCCATATCCAAGCATGCTTCCTTCAGCAGAAAGGGCCGGACTTTTCTAAAAAGGAGACTGAGGCTGTCCACATGTACAATGTTTTTTTTAAACAAGTTTGTAAATATATCTGTCCACATGGTGATGCAAAAACTGATCTGAAGGTCTGTCAAGAGTATGCCAAAGCAACACGTGGCACTGTGACTTGAACCGTGAAGAAACGATGGCCAATCAAAAGCCAACAGACAATAATGATGCCAATAAAGGCACACAACTTTGATGTTGTGAAACAAAATGTAAATGCAGAAATAGGGTTTTTGAAAATCTTTACTGTGGCAGGAGTTTTTAAAAAGCTCAATTTTCAGAAATCCAAAATTGCATTTATGTGAAAATTTAAATTGCATTTAAACAAAGTCAGTGCACATGTCCAAAATTAGTATATCCCCAGTTTTATGAGATAAGATGGAGTCATCACAAAAACACCACACGTTTTAGTTTTCCCTTCACTTGACTTTCACTTCGACTCTCACTGGCTGTTAAGTTAGATTTAGGTGCCCTCGTTGTTTGCATAGGCTTATAATGTTTGGGGTTTGCAATGTGAAAGAAAGCTTAATATTAATGGAAACAAGCTCAATATCCAAGATCTAAAGGTGGGTCATAACAGCTTGTGAAAAAACAGCCTATGAAGTCATTTGGTGGAGGAAGGATAGTTAAAGGATTTTACACCCTTTCATATAAAATCTCAAACCTCAAGTGGTTAACCTTCAGCTGCTCAAAAGGTGATACACTGCAGGTCAACCTCGGCTCTGGCTTTTCTGAAGAGGCAGTAAATGTTTGTGCTTTTAACATGAAATAATGAAAAACATTTCAAAGGAGAAAATCTTTTTATTTCTATATTCAATACCCTAACTCTGCTAATGTGGGATTTACTATATCGACTCCCTAGATGATGAAATACTATCTGGTGATTCACTTCGCAGCAGTCAAATAATTGCTCATTTTGTCTGAGTCTGAGAGCAATTTGGATGCAGGGAGTGAATTTGTGTTTTTCATTAGACTCCATTTTCAGCTCCCAGTTAAAAAGCAGTTCTTAGACTTGACTGTCTCACATTTGGTGATTCTTTGAAGAAAGTAAGTTGCTGTAGAGCTTGGTTAACCCCTTCTCATAAACAGGGTCATGGTTGGTAGCTTTCAGTAGATGGGCAGTGTCGTTGTTTTGGGCCTTTGACTGTCGTATTTGAGTTTTTGTGGACTTTGAATTATTATTTAATGCAAATATTTTGTTTTATCTTGGTTAGGGTTCCTATAATATGCAGACATGTTTGTTAGTGTTTTCCAGTGTCAAGTTCCCAGTATGTCAGTGGGGCGTGTATGTTAGTGTTCAGTTAGTTACTTCCTGTTTTACTTTCTTTTGTTATCATTGATTCGTTTCACCTGCTTTTTGTTACCCACCCTTCAGTGTGTGTGTGTGTGGGTGGCTGTCTGTCCTTCAGCTGAGCCTTGCCAGGTCATACTGTGTCCTTGCCTGTCTGTATCCCTGTACCTCATAGATTTTATTACTTTTTTATGCTGGATTCTTTTTTGCTTTCAGTTCTGGATTTATGTTTTGGACTTTATTAGCCTAAAAAATGGCTTGCTTAGTTTTTTTCTCAGCGCCTTGCAGTTGGGTCCTCATTTCTGCGCACACCACACCATTACAAGCAGTTCCAAATTGGTTTTGATCCAGTGCCAAGTAAAATACTTTGCCAGATTCACAAATATTAAAACAAACATTGAAAGGTTTCTGTGCATGTAGACTCAACAGCAAAGAAGCAAAGAGTGCTCCTCATAGAAATCCATCACTTCATTTCTATCTGTACTTTTATATGCAGATTTGGTCCTGAAACACCTTCAGTTATTGACATCAACATTCCATCATCCCTTTAATGCTAAGTGTTTTATATTTCATGCGTACAGTTTTTCAGACGACCAAAAAAAAATAAAAAATGCTGGACATAGCAAATAAGCTAAAAACTCATATGATCTGTGATAAACACTGCAGGATGCTCCTATCAAGCAAGGCAAAAGCTTCAGACTGCTCTCATCACTCAGTTTCTGATAAATCATTTTTCACTTGTGATTTTTTTATCATATCTGGGAGAGTTGTAATTGCTAATATGGTCATTTTTGCCATCAAATGTTAGCTGTGAGCACGTAAGCATTACCTAAATGCTATCCAAACTATTGTATCCAAGGGGGCAGCCAATCAGGAGTAATTTGACTTGAAAGTAGAGGAGCTTAAGCACACACAGTGCATTTTGATGCTTGGAAGATAATGTAAATATTCAATTTTAATTCAATTTAAATCATAAATAAATAGTTGTCTCAAGGTGCTTTGCATTATTGTATTGTATTTACCTTACAATATAAAGAAAACAGAAAAAAAAACATATCAGTCACATGACCTCCTTTGAGCAAGCACTTTAGCAACAGTGGGGAAAAACTCTCACTTAACAGGAAGAAACATCCAGCAGAACCAGCCTCAGGAAGGGCCATCTGCCTCTAGCAGTTGGGGGTGAGTGGATGAAGACAGGACAAAGACATGCTGTGGAAGACAGTCAGAGATTAATAATAACAAATAATTAAATGCAGAGAGGTGTACTGCATAAACACATAGTGAGTGAAAATGAAAGAAACTATCATCAAACTCCAGGCACATGAGGGACAACTAGGTGTTTTTGGGAATACCAGAGAAGGTTGAAGAAGACCTGGAAAGACGGTGATTATTTTAATCCAAGACTCACCTGAAATAGAAGATGTAGTTAAAAATATCTGCCTCCATCAGGTTTGGTAAATGGTAAATGGCCTGTATTTATATAGTGCTTTACTAGTTCCTAAGGACCCCCAAAGCGCTTTACACATCCAGTCATCCACCCATTCACACACCCATTCACACACTGGTGATGGGTAGCTACATTGTAGCCATAGCCACCCTGGGGCGCACTGACAGAGGGTTACCAGGATAACTCTTACGGATATGGATCTTTTCATTCTTTTTCATAATCACTTTACTTTTAGGCAAAAGAAAGAATCTGTCTGAGGCTGTTTAGAAATTGTTTTTAATGGGAAATAATTGAGCCAAACTTTCTTGAGAGGCACATTTCCTCAATGATTGAGCACACGTTGTTAAGGACACTAAAGCCTTTGACAGGCCATTCTGCAGCACATCTGCAATTAAACATTATTTCCTTGCTCTGGAAAAAAAAAACGGATTGTCATCATTTTGCATACACTTCTCCTTTAGTGTGTTTCATCCTAATTTAGCCACTGCCTGCTGAGATGGAGATGGAGTGGCCCCAGCTTATTTCTTTTCTTTTCTTCACCGAGAAGCCAGGAGCAATTGGCAGATTGAGATTTTGACAAAGAAACAAAAGGGGCAAAAATTCATTGTCTGCCATCATACTGAACTGGCTGGGGTTTGAAAGTGGTTCTGAAACACTCACTTTGACTTTGGGGTACTGTCAGTTTTTAATGCAATAACAAAAGAGGGGAAAAAATGTGAGGAGAGTTCATCTCATATGAACCCTTTATGCCAAAGTATTAGTTGCAAGACGTGAACAAATAATTGGTTTGTATAATTGGATGGTTGTGCTGTTAGTCTAGCACATTAGGGTAAAAGAGCATTGATGTTATGAATCTATTAGTAGTTCACATGCTAATTGGCGAACGATGCACACCGAGTTCCTTAAAGCTCATTTACACTTGGTGGTCTTTTGACAACCTTCAGTCAGGATTTAAAGGATAGCTAAAAAAAAAGTAAAGACATGGCTCCAAAATGAAAGTTATGAGCTTGGCATGCTTCTTCTGGATGTCCTTATTAGATTTGTTTTTAAAAGAAAAGGAAAAGGAAAAAAAAAAAAGCAAACACCAGAAGTGTCAGTCAGACCCATGACCTCAAACTTCAGGGCCCATTTCTCGTACTGCTGAGCTAATCAGCATTACATTAAAAAAATTCCCATCACAGTGTTTGTGTGTGGACAGCAGGGTCGGAGATAAGGTGACTGTAACAGTCTGACATCTTAAGCTCACCGATCAGCAATTGAAATGGATTTTATATGACCATAAACATCATTTGCTTAAAATTTATTGACTTATATTAAAAAATAGGCCACGTTAAAGTTGGTCTGTGTATGTGTAGAAGCTGTTGTGTAGCCGTCCACATTCTTGTTAAAAAAAAATGGCAAAGATGGATGCATTTAATTCCTTCACTGCAATAATCTGATTTTTCTCAGTCTTTCTATAGTTTAGTTTCTGTCGTTGTGCCACAACTAGTTTTGTAGAGATTGGCTTCCTGTCTCATGTGTTTGAATGATTTGCTTTCAGAGCAATGAGGTTTTCTTTTCTTTTTTGCCAACTATACCGATTCTCAATTTCACTGCTGCTAATAGGGGTTTCAGTGTGGTTAGATGTTATATGTTGTTTTGCTCTAGTTGTGGTTTATTGAAGTTGCCGACTTCAATAAAACACCTGACTCATCAGGGAGATGATTCAACCCACTCTCATGCAAAACATGTAATAGACACACTGGTCCACCGTGTCCAGTTCATCCTTTGCTTTTCCAAAGTGTGAAATGTACACACAAGGAGAGATTGCATTACTGCATGCAGAAGTTGCATTACCAGCATGGGGCGGTGATATATTTAAAGCCAAGAAGTCATGTTAGTGCGTGTTAATGTGTTAATGATATCTGTTTAAGCGCTTTCCCGTGATTATTTTCATATTGGCTTGCAATGAAATTGTAGCTTACTGCAATTTCTGCATGCATGTACATCTCGAAATATATACAGTCTACCAGCCAAGCCTATTGCACGCATTGCCACGATATCAGGTTGGATGATTTCAGGATCTTAACCATGTTTGCTGGGATATAATTTTTTTTATATCATTACATTGTGTGGCAAAAATTATTGTCAGGTAGTGATGGTTTCATCAGTGAGCTTGTCCTTAATCCAAGTGATCCTTAACAGTAATCTGTGTCAGAAAAAATAATGAGACCAGTTTCAGTCATAAGTCTAGTATTACACTGTGAACAGTTATAACTTTGTAACCACTTGGCTATTGGGGGGGAAACAAACTTATAGGCTAAAATTTAATGAACCACTATTAACTTTCAATCTTTTAAAAAAAAATTACCACATTTTATCTAAACTACAGACTTTCCCAAGAATGTGGTCAGTATGTAAAGGATTTTAATGTGAATACTTATCTTTCTATCTTCAGGCTATCTTGGGATGTTATCTGTATCTCCTTTCTGGGTATATCAATGCATCTACCCCCTAATGGTCACCTTTATTTGCACATTTTTGTACCTGTGTTGGTCTGATTCTCACAGTATGCATAAGTCAGTTTTTTTTCATATATTACGTGTCAGTTTTTGTGTATCTGTTAAGAACTGCTAATCAGTGGAGACGGAGCGATTTTACAATGGAGCAGCCTCATCTGCAGGGTTCACACCAGTCTAATTAACCCAAAGGAACAAACAGCACCTTCACACTTATTCCCTGGTAATTTAATGGACTTCATTGTGTACCACACTACCTGTTATGCAGATAACTAATCAGCAGCCTGGTAACATCATCTGGATGTTTGTCATCTAGTCCATAATGTCAGCTGATGAAGACAGTGGTAATGGTAGAAGAAGTAGCACGTGTAGGGAGTTTTAAAACTCAACCAAATTTTCACTTGTATCAGTGTGAAAATAATTATCTGTAATTAACAGACTGCTTTGTATGTGATACTCCAAGGAAACACTGAGAGTTGGACCATCTGCATAGAAAGTTAGCAGTCACCTCGCTTCCAATGATATATTTCTATCTTCCTGGGAGAATTTGTGCTGCACTTTCAAGTCTATCAGTCAATGGTTTTAGCAACTAATTATAACAATCTCAGTTTAAGGCTTAGGCTAATTTTATTACTGATTTAATTACTGCTTTAGAAAATTGGGGGGGGGGGGGGG
>NW_005187442.1:3911174-3926744 GCF_000239375.1 Pundamilia nyererei | reverse complement strand
GCAATTGTGCTTGTACATAAAAATCAAGAGAAAAATCTGGCTTTGGCGTCTTTTATTCAAATGTGATTTCAAGAAACTTGTAAGATGAGCCTGAAATCCCTCCATGTCAGATTGAACCACATCATGCTGAAATAACTGAATGGTTTAAAACATTAATATCTGAGTTTAAAACTTAATCCATACACCGACATATTAATGCTACCAAGATAAGGCATTTTACTGATTGCATCTTACAGTTAAATAAGCAGAAGCTGGTTTCATGTTGGTGTCACAACCCTGTATGTTGTTTTAAAGGCAATTTAACAGGGCTACAGGTTCAGTTTTCTGACATTAACGGAATCACAGTGGCCTTTTACCATCCTGAGAAGTGACTACAGCTCTCCTGCTGCTCTGGTTTATCACTTTGACACCTTTAAATATCATCACAGACTAATGGGCCCCCTGCTCAGTGGCCAAGGATGTGTTTCATGGCTGCACGTTTTATTATACCAGATGGTAACAGATTCATGTGTGGAAAAATTTTATTTTTAATTGTTTTCAAATGATTTCTGCATTTTTCTTATTATTAATTATTACCCGGTGACCTTTAAAAAACAACTGTGTGAATGCTGTTATGATAAAAATAAAAATAAAAATTGTTAATATTCATGTTTTGTCTCCCAGGTAACTCTTTCTGGGTGTAAATTATACATAGTTGGGAAGTATGCGTGAAATAAGCTTTTTTCTTCCTTTCACTCTGTTTCACCTTCCAGTCCTGCATTCAGTTTCATTCATGTCTTTATTGTATTTGACGCTGTCATTCTGTCAGAAACTGCTTTACACAGCAACAAATGGACGTGTGTGCACATGTGTGCCAGAATGATGGAAAGGGAGAGAGTGTGTGTTATCTCCCCACGGCTACCCCAAAGAATAACTGTCCAGAGTGTTCCTTTTGCCTGGTAATAGTCTGCTCCTATCTGCCTTCATGCTGTACTGAAAAGAAATGACTTTCCAACATTATGCTTTCCTTGACTGCTCAAGCCTGAATCAGCAGCAACAAATGGAGCCTCGCCTTTGGACCCATCGCTGTTTTCATTAAAAGTAATTTTTTGTGACTTTTTTCCCTCTTTATTTTGCATTAAAGAGTCCCAGGCATCAGGAAAGCCACAGAAAGGGCAAAAAGCTTGGCGATTCTACTGGACTTCCTCATCCTGTAAATATGGAAATTACACTAGTTTGACTCTTTATACTCCCCCAAATTTCCCAGCTCTCGTTATAATAAGTGCTCTCTTTGAGTGGCGTATAGAGGCAGTTTTCCACTTTGAGTATAGCATAATGACTACATTATCATTTCACCACAGTTCATTAATTGGAGCATTACTTGTTTATTAGTGGCTAACGGCTTACCAGGCCCACTTTGAAGCTGAACTACAGCAAAGTGTCACTGCAGTTTGAACTTCTGAGGAGAGAGTGCTGGGTTAAAAAATGTCAGCGTCCTCTTGCACACTGCTTTTTAAAATGAGCCGACGCGATGAGCTCTTTTTTTGACCCATGTGCACTTCCTGTCTGCACATCCCCAGGCCCCACTCGTTCACTGGAAGAGTGCACTTGCTGCCATTGCTCCTGCAGAGTGTTTTCTTCATCGTTCGTTGACAAAGCCTCCACTTGTACACTATGGTGTCTTGCCTCAGGGCTCTCAAGTATGGCTTAAAAGGAGTGGCAGCTCTCCACAAAGGCAAAACCAGTGGGCATATTCATCTCCTGGTCATGACAGAAAAAAGCTAAAGATGTAGCTGTGAGATGGGGCCAGGATGAATAAGTGAACCCCGGGGCAATAAAGAAGGCTCGATGAGCAATGTCTGACTACATCACTATCTATCAGGCCATCAGCTCCCAGGGGCTATCACAGCAATCAATGACAGTCCTCAGTGCAATATAGAGAAGGTCTCAGCAGTGATAGAAGAAACCTGTCTGCTGCTGTTGCAGCTTGAATACTAACGCCAATAAATGGATTGCTCCTTTGTTCATTTGTTCCCTCCTTCTTTCGTCTCCTGTATACACGGGTCCATTTTCTGCTTTGGGATGAAAGGCTATGACCCCATTTCTCCTTTTGTAGCTAATCACCAGAGCATCACATGGATTCACAGATTCAAGTAAACCCTAGAAATGAATCTGTAAATAATGGCAAAAATAAAACTGTTATTCGGTTCAGTTGCTTTTTACAGGGACTAATTGAGGCTGTTCAGTATTTTATTCAAGATGACTGTTTAATAGCCCCGTTAGATGGACTGCCCCTTTGGTCTTGCTAATAAACCCTGTTGGTTTATTGAAAGGGACAGCTGAAATGCTGAGCCAGTATATCTGTAGCAGATCTTATTCACAAATAAACTACTACCCCTGCTAACATTTGTTATTCTCAGTCTTTGCTCAGGGATTTCACACTAGCAGCCGTAAATGCTCCAGAGAAATGAGCCCAGTTTGGTAAGACACACAAATGTGATTTATAGCAGGTGATGGGAAATATCCACGTGGAACGTCATAAGAATATGGATCGCATCTTCTCCACAACTTGAATATCACTGGCTCAATTGTTCAGTTTTTATTTTGTTTTTTTAATCATAAACCTTTGTCAGCTTAAAATGTTTTTCCTACCCAGAGCTGTTTTTCTTTCCTACTGACCACCTGCAAACATCTGCAAAACTGTGACACAACTGTTAACCTGAGTGTGTACTGTGTACTTTTAGCTAATGTCAGTCATCTCAGTAACTATCAGCATGCAAGCATAGTCATTGTGAGCACATTAGCATACTGTGCCTCATTGAGTTGCAGCTTTGGCCATACTCAATGCCCCTAATGTTAAAATGCACACCATTTTACAAATGCTCCAAAGAACCAGCATTCCCGTCAGACCATATCAGACAGCACTGCCAAAGAGAATACATTTAAGCAATTTAGCTGCAGTTAAGGCCCAAGTCACACAGGCATTAACCCTGCAACCATGAGTCACTTGGAGAAAGGTTTTGAAGAAATACTAAACGTGCAGCTGATGAAAGACGGGTCCTTGATGTGATAATTCCTCCCTATGTGCATATTTAAAACTTTAAATCATGAAAGAGAAATAAAGAAAAGTTTGCAGTGATTCAGCAGTGATATAAAATTGAAATTCTAAATCATTTTCAGTCACATCTTGAAGGAATTTTTAGCTATGTGCATTAATAAATTACAGCTCTGAGAGAGAATTCCTTCTTTGGTACCCTTGATTGCCTTATAGCACCAGTTCATAAGTACACTGCAAAGCTGAAAATTGGCACTCAAAAGAATTTACAGCCAGTGCAATGGAAAGATTTCTTTAGAGATTTTTGATTAGACCTATCTTTATCTCAAGATCTACAGAGACTATGGAAAGAATGAGGTTTAAATGCCAAAGAGAAAGATGCACAGTCCAGCATTTGTTGCGAATGGTATCTAACAGATGGTGTGAAGACAGACTGTTCACACCAAATTCCCACCAGCTGTTTTGCTCCACTGTCTAATGTATTTTTTCCAGTAAGAGATAACTTGGGGCACTGAAACCAGCGCTGATTAAGACTTTAATCTTTTGCTGTTTCTTCGCTGATCTGCCTAGTGCTTTAGAAGAAAAGCATCACAGGGATAAACCATGAGAATAAAGAAAAGAAATAAACAGACGTAAAAGAAAACAGCCAGAGTAAAGATGATTCTTTAGAGCTATTGAAGTCTCAGCCTTGATTCCCAGAAAGAGCTGGACCCTTAGCCTGTTTCTTAAATCTTAGTCTGCTCCGTTACGCTTAAAAGCAGCCTATGATCTCTTCCGCAGGGTGGTGGTGAGGGGACCTGAAGTCATGGCCACTGACACTTGCATATTTCTTTCTTTTTAAGCCTGCAAATGAGTTCCGATCAGGCCCAATCTGCATCACTTCCAACAGAACAGAGGCAAAGACATCTGTCCCCCACTGCTCTACCACCCACTGATCAATGGGAATGTGAAATGGTGCATGTTCTACACAGCGCTCACAGCCAGCATTTTAGTTTTCTGTGTATTTGATTTAAGTCTGACAGTTTCAAACAAAAAGCAAAGTTTTAACTGCGAATGTCTATTCCTGTCGGCCAGATCTGACAGATTGTTTTATCAAGAGACAGAGAAAAGAAGAAAAGAAATATGTGTGGGTTTATGTGTATTTGTGCAGAAGATTTATGCAATTCTTCAAGATTTCTTTCACATTAAAAAAGAAACTAAACAAAACAAAAAAACTCTTCTGTTTTAGCTTTCTAGGTGTGCATATGTGGGTATGTACTGTAAGGTAATTAAGGCTTATTGTTTTCTTCATCACTCAAAGTTTTACTTATTAAAATTAAGTTTTATTGTTTGTTTGTTTTTTGCTTTTTGTGAATCTGTTGGCAGTTTAACGGTTCTGTGCTCTTCATTAAATCTTCAAAAATAACTACAGACCATTTCCAGCACCCACACATTTCTTCCTAAACTTGCAGGCAATCCAAGACTTTAACAATTGTAATTTCTACTGAAGGCAGGTTGCAACAGCAATGTCAGCAGCTCCTTTAAAATCGTACTTGCAACAGCACTGCTTGTAAAAATCATATCCCTACATAGCACGTTTAAACACAGCAGACATTTACCAAAATGCTCCACAGCAGTCAATTAAGATATGATTTAAATCAATTAAAATATTAAACTTTTAAATAACTAAAAATAAAAAAACTGTGAACAAATGATTTGCACAGAATGGGGGATAAAACATCAAAGTAATTATTTGAATGCTCGTTGTGATAATTAACAATGTCCACTGCACAAACATCTTTCACCTGTCTTTCAACATAGGTTGATTTACTCACTTTTATTGCAGTCCTTGTATCTGACTATGTTCGGAGGCTTTTTGTTGTTAGCTACTGAACCATGACCTATAAACAACTCAAGTATGAAAAAAGACACCAGGCAACTTGGTAAACAACCAATTTTAAACTGTGTCTTTAGGTACTTTATCGGCAGCTTGTTCCAAAAACATGTCATTGTTCCCCGTTCCTATTAAAAATCTGGCAAGATTTTTCCAAGACTGGACAAATGGAGAGCAAAAGAGGAAGTGGCAGGCCTAAGAAACTAGCTTTGAAAGTCATGTCCTTAAAAAACAGGAAAAACTCCAACAAAGACCAGCATTGTTAAATCTGGTTCTTCAGTTAATCCATCTACTGTTCACTGAAGTCCCATCAGAAATGGTCATAGTGGATGAGTGTCTGTCATGAAGCCTATGCCAAATTACACAAGAACTGGACTAAAAATCAGTGGTGAGGTCTGATGGAATGATAAATCAAAATTTGACATTTTTGGTTCAAATTGTCAGTATGTACAGAGGAGGTCAGGACAGGCCTCTAACAGTAAATCTGTACAGCAATCTGTAAAACGTGATGGAGGCTCTGTCGTGGTTTGGGCTGCCTTTCAATCAATGGTGTTGGAAATCATGTCAAAATTGTGAATATAGAAAAGTACCATCAGATTTTGATCCACCATGCAGTACCATTCATTTTTCAACATGAAAATGATCCCAAAAACATAATGTAAAAACGCATAATGTCATGGATTGGCCTCCCCAAAGCCCAGATTACAACATTATGGAAGCAGTGTGGGATAATCTTGGTAGAGATGGAACAAATGCAACCCAAATCCAAAGAAGAGCTTTGAATGTCCTTCATCAAGTCTGCAAAACTAAATACTCGAAGACTACTTAAAGAAATTATAAGTGCCTAAGAGAATTCGGTTAATGTTGAAGGATAAAGGAGGTCATACCAAATATTGACTTTCAAGTTTGTTAGAATTAGACAAACTCTGTTTTTGCCTTATACACTGCATTTCCAGGCATGTTTGCACGTTTCAATAAATCACTGCACCCTTTTCCTATTTTCCTAACAAAATACAAATAAATGAGAGGTGACTAGAGAGTTTTGCCCAGCACTGTATGTCCTCTGTCGACATTTCAATACTGTTAGAAAGGTAGATGATCTAATCAGGAAATAACCAAAGTCATTAGGATTCGTCCTGTAGAAAACATCTGTGTCAGATTTTATGGCTACTGATCCACGACTTTTTTGTTGCTCTTAGTAAAGGGTAGCCTTCTATGAGGTGTGATGAGGAACTAAAGGGAGAGCTCCGCTATTGGACACTGATAATGTTGTTGTGAAAGACTTCAAAGCTTGGAAAGCTTTGGAAAGAGTCCTGGCATGCCCCATAAGAGCGGAACAATCTTCTGTTTCCTCTGTCAGTGCTATTTCATGTTGAATTCTGAAGTGTTAGGTAGATAAAAGGATTTTAATGAGTACTGTTCCAGAGACACCCACATACCCTTCCCTGTTCCCTCTGACAGTGCAGCAGGAGAGCATTAAATTGTAGGCTAATGGATTTCTCTGACAAACCAAGAATGAAGTTGAAATTGGCACAGGCTCATCTATGAAAGGAAATGCCAAGTGCTTTTTCCCTTGCACCCTTTGACTTTTACCCCCCTAAATAACTAACGTAAATGTGTTTTCTTTATATAATACACAGCTCAAACGCCCCAAAGAAAAATTTAAATGGCAATCACTGGTATTAATTATTGAAGGCATAAGCAGTTTGAAATCATTAAGGGTATGTGACACTGTTAGCATTGTTTTTGTGTGTACTTACAGTCACTAAGTGATAATCACAGCTGATTAGGGCTGTGTGGGTGCAAAGCTTTTATAAAGGCTGCAAATGCAGGAATTTCCCTGTGGTATGGATCATTTTAATCTTTGTAGTGTGAGAATACATAAAACCTTTGAAGTCATATATAATATCTGGTTGTCATTGCCAGGTGTGATAATGGTGACAGTAATAAAATGACCATTCTTATTTCTATTTATCTTTCATGGGAAAAACTTTGGATAAATTATTTCATATACAGTAATAACAAGATGTGCTGCAGGCAGACTTGGACTCCCATGGGCGAACAGGAAGAATGGAAAATAATCAGCCTCCCCCTCTGATGATTACTCACTCTCTGCCAGGTATGGATGCGTCTGGCTTTGAGACACGAGGTCAGCTCTGTTGGTGTCCCTCACTAGGAGCAATGAAAACTTGTCTGGATTGATTATTGCCCAGGGAGTGTTTGGCCTCAGTTCACTTTCTGCTGTCTGGCTGGCGGCTCTCTGCCAGACAGGAAACTCAAACACCGAGATTTTATGAGAACTTTGGCCTGTCGACTTCTTCCTCAGCGGTTAGTCACTTTCTCTTCGAACCCTGTGGTGAAATAGCATTTAGAAAGAAATCCTAATGATGCTTTGGAAATCAAATTCTAGCCTCAGTTTATTTAATATATTCTGGCACAGCTTCAAACTCTAATCTATATAGACAAGTAACCAGCTGAGAATTCCAAGGAATTATTAACAAGACAGTTAATAATGTACCCGTATGAAATATCTGCTTCTGGATGGTAGTGACATACGGCTATAGTTGCCAAAAACAAATATGCTGTAAGACCTTGAATGTTAGCAAAGGATGTTTGCTAACGTGTTAGTGACTATATCCCTTTTGTTCTTCATGGCTTGTTTGTGCTTCTCTTTGTTCTTCATGCTCATTTATTCTCAAATATTTCACTTAAGAGGGAAAATTAGTTTTGCCAATCTGTAATGCTTTTGGCATAAGACAGTAGTTGCTTTTGAGCTCTATCATGTGCTGCCCAGACAAATTTCACAGCAAATAAAAGAAGGCCTCCAAGGCTTTCATTGCTCACAGGACAAAGTGAGGGTTTTGTTTCTTCTGTTTAGAGCACATGTTTCTGCCCATTTGGTAAATTCTCTTTGATACAATTTTAGGAAAATTTACAGTGACCTTGCACAATGAACATTCATATTCCTTCTTTAGACTAAAGGCAAATGATCAGACAAGTGAGGAGACCTGGACAGGACACTCAAAGCCAACTGCTTTCTAATCAGCCAATCACATGGCAGCAATCGAATGCATTTAGGAATGCAAAAATAGTCAAACTGAGTCATCGGCGTAACTTTGTGCTGAACATTGGGGGGACTGAAATGAGTCAAGAAAATCAACAGCCTATTTATGCAAGATAATTCATAGTTTTATGGGGGGGGGGGGTTATATTGGTTGGGTCTGATTATTGGAGGGGTCATAACCCCCTTAACCCCCCTGGAAATTACGCCCCTGAACTGAGTGCCAGAATTTGGAAAACATTTTAAGTGATTTTGAACACGGCATGGTTGTTGTTGTCCGAATGTTTCAGAAACAACTGATCTTCTGGGATTTTCCCGCAATGCCATCTCTACGATTTACAGAGAATGGTCTGAAAATAATCCTATGAGCAGCAATTCTCTGATTGAAAATGCCTTGTTGATGGTGCAGGTCAGAAAAATATGGCTGGGCTGCTTGGAGTGATAAGAAAGCAACAGTACCTTAAATAACCACTCATTACAGCTAAGAGGAAGCAACTGTGAATTTACAACATGTTGAAGTGCCACTCCTGTCAGCTAGGAACAGGAAACTGAGGCTACAATTCGCATGGGCTCACCAAAATTGGACAACGGAAAACTGGAAAAACATATCCTGGTCTGATGAGTCCTGATTTGCGCTGACACACTCAGATGATTCATTGTGCCTTGTATCAGCAGTTCAGGCTGCTGCTGCTGATATGTGGGATATTTTCTTGGAATGTTTTAGGCTTTGTAATACCACATGATCATTGTTTCCACAAAAAAAGAAAAAAAAAGAAAAAGAAAGAAAGAAAGAAAGAAAGAAAGAAAGAAAGAAAGAAAGAAAGAAAGAAAGAAAGAAAGAAAGGAAAAAAAAGAATTTGACATTTCTGAAGGCAAAAATGTGTCCAACCCAGCAAAGTGTACCAAATAAATTGGTCAGCACGTGTATGTATATAATGAAAATGTACTTCCTGTTTCGCCATTAGAATCAAAAACTGGGTGGAAGCAAATCACATCAACGCGTGTATTGATTGAAATGTCCTTAAAAATATAACCTCAGTGCAATAAAGTCAGTGTAAGGAAGATAATGAAACATATGAATAATAAATATAATCTTTGCTTTGACAGAGCGTTAATGGGAGCTGAAGTTCTTAACTGCTTACAGCTGTTTGTTGGAGTTTATTAAATTTTTGTAGCCACAGCAGGAGGCGGACACCCTCAGCACAGATGAGAGAGACTCTGTTTTTATGGACATGGCACAAAAAGCACTAACTTCATGAACTTATTGAAATCACAGTTTATCTTTGGTATTGACAGTTTTAACAGCAGGGGTGGGCAGTTCATTAACACGAGAAACTGGGACTGGGCTGCATTGATACGTTGAACTCAGTCCTGCTCAGTTTTAATTTAAACTTTTTATAAGCTTATTATAAAATCTCCTCCACAACAGTCCTAGTTTTTCCGTGTGGGCCCCTGGGTAAATAAATTGCCCACCCCTGCCTAACAGGCTCTAACACCAAATGACATTCAGACAGTAGATCTGCCACAGAGAGATTATAGTAGTAAGCTATAGTCATATTACTTGTTATGCAACTGATGTCCTCGGGTTGAGTACTCTGGTGAGTCACAACTGTCTGGAGTTATTTAACTTGGTCATTTATTTTTCGGTTGGATTTGCAGCATTTTGAGTGCTTTTTTTTCTTTAGTGTTACTATTTTAATTTTGTGAAAATAGAAATATTATGCTCTGTAAGATTTCCAAATGGAATATTACTTCCCATTGTTTTGTTAAAACACTGCCATCCAGCTTAAATAAAAGTTTATATAATGCATTTTGTAGGAGTGTCAGAAAGGGAATTATAGTGATTACCCCTGCAGCCCGACATTGTTTACTTAAACTCGCATAGTGGATGTTTTAAGTGAGTTTTCATCACTGAGGTCCTAACAGAGTTAGGGCAATAAAAAGGAGCTTTGACTTTAACGTGACAGCATGTCACAAGGCTGCAAACGTTCTCTGTTGAATGACATTTGATTTGTGCCTGTAAGAGCTGACACAGAAAAATGAGAGGAGAGAAAACACATGTAATGCGTTCAGCACAATCAGATTCAATATGTGAAGCAGCCCATCTATGTAGATTTCAGTATGTGGTTAAGCTTTTACTTAATCCAGTTTGTGAGCAGTGAGCCAGTGTGTGATTGTCCTTCAAGGGAATAAAGCAATCCGCAGAAAACCTAACCAAAGTCACTGCTTTAAAGCAGTCCTGCACCCTATCACCCATCTCCCAGTAACAAGGGGAATTGTTGTTAGCATATGAAAAACATCTAGAAAAGGACTTAAAGCTCTCCTGAGGAATGGCTAAATATATGCTTTGACACTTGGAATGAAAATGGGTGTCCTTATGGGACTCCAACAGGGACACATTTCCCACTTTGTTTCCAGTGGCAAAGACTGCCCTTTCTTATGTTACCTATTGAATTTCAAAAGCCATGCTCTTTTGAGGCAATGAGACGTCCTCTACATATAACATATAATATGAAATATTGCATCTAAAATCACTGAAAAGCTGAATAGTTTAAATCGTGCCAATTGCTGAAGTCAATTTGTAGAAGAATATGATACTAAGTAGCATACAGAGGTCTGGCTCTTAGATATGGATAAACTCCAAGATTTACATTCTTAAGTGAAATCGGACTGAAATTAGGTGCGACAACAAAGCAAAGATATTTTAGCCCATACCTAGGAGATGAAAAGAGGTACGTTTTGGTATGGGAGTATTTTGAAAAGTCTAATCAAAAAAGCAGTACATCACATACACATACACATTGTGGCTGTGTATGTGAGGTGCCTTCTGTACCATAAGTTTCTGCATTTGTTCCTCCACCTCGCCTTTTTTCTAGATCTTCCTTATTAGTACTATATTTTTTCATGAAGTAGAGCAAATAAAAGTACACAGTCAAAAAACCCTTTCATGCCTAAACCCATATCCTTGTAATCGGAAGGTTGCCGGTTCGAGCCCCGGCTTGGACAGTCTCGGTCGTTGTGTCCTTGGGCAAGACCAGAGGGCCCGGTGGCGCCAGTGTCCGTCAGCCTCGCCTCTGTCAGTGCGCCCCAGGGCGGCTGTGGCTACAATGTAGCTTGCCATCACCAGTGTGTGAATGTGTGCTGAATGGGTGGATGACTAGTTGTGTAAAGCACTTTGGGGTCCTTAGGGACTAGTAAAGCGCTATACAAATACAGACCATTTACCATTTACCATATCATTTCCCTGTTTCTGCTATAGTCAGGTAGACGACTTGTTGCGTCGTTGTCGCCAAGGGCACCTTACCCTCAGTGCAGTCGGTGTCGTGTTCCAGAGAGGTTAACTATGCAGAGGAAGGCTGAGGCTGTAGGTCTGTACACCTCCTGTAGCCGGAGAAACAGCAGTCTGTTCAAACATTTTTGTGTGCAATTAATTTTTGCAGCATTTGTTTCTTTTTCAACTGAAATTATGTTTCATGGAAATTAGATTTGTAGCTCTTTCTTGTTTTTTTCCTACCTGACTAAAGCACTATAGTTAACACCTGGACTCTGAAATGATTAGTTGATTAGATCAGTTTCCAAAAAAATATTTTTCAGTTTCGTCCCAGACTGCAGTTTAGATGGATAGCATTCTATTCCATTTACTTTGATGTACGGTGCCCTTTCTAATCTGATGGACAGTTTAGCTCATTTTATCATAGTCTTTCCTTTTTCTCAAAATTAGAAAGTGAAAGTGATGGACGGATCAGTAAATCGCAAGCAGAGTCGTGTTAACATAAAGCACTAGGAAAAATCCCTCGGCATGTGAGCTTAAATATTAATCTCTTTGAAAAGGAGTGCACATACAGTACAAGGCAAGTTATGTCATGTCATGTCATTTTTAAAAAATATATTTTTGCCATATAATTGATAGGAATTGTATTGTTTCTCTGGCTTTTAGATCACCTCTCGTTATATCCATAGAGCGTTGTTAATATCTGAACATGCCCATGATGGGTTAGCATAAAATGTCAATATAAATGTGGTTTTTCACAGTTATAGGAAAAATAAATAAATTTGTATCTGGTGCTCTGACCTTTCCCCTATTGGCTGTAAACAACTGGATGGATTGCCATGAAATATGATTCATTCATAAATAATTAATGAATTCTGTAGCTTTGGGGATTTTTTTTTAAACATGTAACTTAACCTTGTTAAAAATATTTGTTAGTTCAGATCCTTCTTACGTGACCAAATTTTTGCAAAGCTTTGCATTGTTATCTGCCTCATCTGTTCTTTGTGTCTCTAACATACTAATATGTTCAATCAATAGTGGCTCTGCAAAACTTCCTTATTGTTACGTCTTCATGATCTGTCTTTTCCATGCTTCCCATTAAATGTCATTAAATGTTGCCAGCCCTGCAGTTAGTTCATGGAGTCATGTAGTGTTTTAATTGATGGGGTGTTGAGTTCCTTGGTCATTGCTTGCAGAAAACCCTTGATATCTAGTCTACCTTCCACACATTAGGGGTGTCATAACTCAGGAAACCATAAAATGAATCATTGCCCACCTAGAATGAAGACATATTTAGCAACTGCATGAATTATTCTCACCTCAGATGTTTTCCAGAAACAACAACCGGCTTTTAACTTAGATGCCTCGTGAGCTTCTGTTTTAAAATTTGGGCGCAGACAGGATTCAGGTGCAGCTCAGTGTCTGACTACTGCTTTGCAGTTAATCCTCCATTACTGGCAAACAGTACATCTCTCCTGTGCAGAAATGTCCTTTTATACACCAACTATAACAGCATCTTGGTTTAAAGAAGCAGAGTACCTGAGTTTGGCCTCACAGAATTCCCTACAGCAAACACACATTTAATATCTTCTAACTGAAAAAGCCCAACTATATTATAATTTAAGTCTTAATTAATTTGTCAGCAGTACTATTTTATCCAGCTGGCTGTCTATTCATTATGAACAGTGGGGCTAAACATGGGTAAGCAACTATGGGGGAATGATTGGAGATGATCTTTTCAGCAGTTATTGTTGTAAAAGAAACAAACGAAATGACATTTTCATTTTGTGATCCAGAATCCCGACCAGCCTCATATTTCCCTGGGATGGTATCAGCTGTCAGGCAGAGATGCATCGGCAGTCAACTGTGGCAAAGCCATCCTGTTGTCATTACACTTCCATTAACAGTCATGTAACCCTGCTGCCAAATGCACTGGGCTGAAACCAGTAAGGCTCATCATCACTGTCACCGAGCCATCGAATCTGACCTTCAGACATAAACCCCGTACACTGTGCACACTGTGCACAAGCAGCTTCACCATCTCTGCTATGAGTCATTACACCCACTCTGGGAGAACGGTAATTCATTTAATGTGTGCTTCTGTGTGAGAAGTGTGTGTTAAATGCACACACGCATTTTGATCGAAGTCACTACATTTAATATATTTGACGAAACTACTTTGACCTTTGCCAGGATGGGATGGTGATTATCTTCTGGAATGAAGAAAGACGCTAATATCTTGCGTGAGATTTTAGATTGAATGTGGGATTACCCAAGTTCTCTCATTTTAGTTCTCGCATACAAGAGCTTGATCATTAACTGTATGCGCTCAGACTTTATTATGCAATTTCCATCACAGTGGAGATTTATTATCAGTACATTAATTCACTCTTAAGCAAAAGGTCGACAATCATAATTATCCTCTTCACTGACCTGGGAGCTTGTGCAAATTATGCATTTCCTTTTTATAGCAAAGAACTCATCAAGCTACTCAAGTCAGTGATGGGGTACTTGACAGGTGCCACATTACCACAGGTGTTGATGCTAGTCTAGTCTAGCATTATAGAAATTTAAATAGATATATAAAAATACATTTACAGTGTTTAAACTTGCATTTTTTTTCTCATAAACTAGAACTATAGTTTTGTTTTGGGTTGTAAAGTGAGGAAGCATACGTTTTCCTGTGATGAATTTTGTTATCAATTGAGATGATCTGAGCTTCGTGACATGTTGCGCTATCTTGCTGGAAGCAGCCCATAGGACATGGGTACATTGAGGTAATAAAATTATGAACAGGGTCAGCAACAATATTCAGGTACAATTGATATTAAGCTGCTCAAAGTGTTCCACTACAATTTTACACCACAATTGCCAGCCTTACTGGTGATACAAGATAGGATGGATCCATGCTTTCATGTTGTTTACACCAAATTCTGGCACTAGCATTCAAATGTGGCAGCAGAAAACTATGGTGTTATTTTTGTGCCTCTATTCTGAGCGTAAGGGGAAAAACAATTGCAAGCGCAAATGTTGCATTTTGAGGAGAAAAATATTTTGAGCGAAGTAAAGCTTAATTTTTGCAAACAAAATTCATTGTTGCGTGCAAGAAATGTATTTCAGTGTTTGCTATTATCCACATACACACAATAACAGCCCCTCTTGTTCAGTGGTTGGCATTTTCTCTTGCTCAGATCTCTGCTGACCTGCTCTCAGTGTGTCGTTCGCGCTCACACCATCCCTGCTTGGTGCACGCTCAGCTCTCTGTACACCATTAAGTCTGCCACAAAATCAATCAATCACAGACTTGGATGCAAAAATTCTGATTGGCTGTTACAGTGTCAGTCTAAATCCATTTTCGGTTAGTATGTTTACTTATTTTATTTTAAAACTTGTAATTTTTTAAGACCATTGTTGGTTTTAATCTACATTAAGCTACATTCTGGACCCTGTTTCCGGAATGCAGTAGCTAGCAAGCTGATTGGAGACTGTAACAACCAATCAGAATTTTTGCATCCAAGTCTGTGATTGGTTGGTTTTGTGGCCAACTACTGAGCGAGAGCAGCTATTATTGTGAGTGTATATGGATAATAGCAAACACTGAAATACATTTCTTGCAGGCAAAAATGAATTTTCTGCTCAAATTAAACTTTTCGTTGCTCAAAATAATTTACTCCTCAAAATGCAACATTTGCGCTTGCAATTTTTTCTTACATGTGCTCAGAATAGAGGCACAAAAATAACGCCATAGAAAACGTTTCCGCAATCGTCTCTTGTTAGTTTTGGAGAACCTGCGCAAACTATAGCCTCAGTTTCCTGTTCTCAACTGACAGCAGTGGCACCTGGTGTGGTCTTCTGCTGCTATAGCCCATTTGAGTCAAGGATCCATGTATTGTAACAAGTGGCTATTTGAGCCACTCTTGCTCTCCTTTTAGCTCAAAGAAGTCTGGTCATTCTCCTCTGACATCTGGCAACAAAAAGGCACAACCAGAGAACTGCTGCTCACTGGATATTTTCTCTCTTTTTTTAGACCATCCTCTGTAAACCCTCAAGGTATCTGTATAGGAAAATTCCAGTGGATCAGCAGTTTCTGAAATACTCAACACATGCCACTTAAAATATCTTCGCCATTCTAATGTTCAGTTTGAACTTCAGCAAGTCATCTTGAGCATGTTAGCAAAACTAAAGCATACCATGTTTTCATTTAGGACTGGTCGGTCTCAATCTAACCTATTGATTGCATTTTGTATTACATAACTTACAATTTGGTTTGTTTGTACACACACACACACACACACACACACACACACACACACACACACACACACACACAC
>NW_005187442.1:3888062-3911154 GCF_000239375.1 Pundamilia nyererei | reverse complement strand
CACACACACACACACACACACACACACACACACACACACACACACACACACACTGCACAGTGACAGCCCTTGATAATGTCTTGTGTGGCCTGAACAAGAGAATAAATGCACCACTATGCATTTCACTCAGTAGATAAAACCTTCATAACACTGACAAATACAGCTGGTGTCAACCTAACCTAACTGTAAACTCATCGTATCATAAGCTTTCTTTGTAGCTCTTTGCCTTACTCACATTTGATATGTTAGTGCCTGCTGGCAAGCGGGGCAGTCATTCACAAAAACAATTTCCTAATAAATATTTATATTTATTATTATCTGTGATTTTAGTCCAGGTCTTCAGGGACTAACGTTATTCCAGCTAGATCATCCAAGTAAACAGAGTTGGCTTATGTAACTTTAACAGGCTTTTGGGGAATCTGGACCCTCTGTAAAAGTTAATAAGATATGGTATTACTTTAAAAAAATAATTATACCTAAAAATGCACTTTTAAATTCCTTACAAAGTAATATAAGTCTAGCTCGAATTGTAAAATTATTCATTCGCTAGATGTTGCTGTTCCAGTGTATTCCAATGTATAATGTATTCACATTGTAATATAACACTAGAAGACTGTGAGACTGTATATTACACTCCAAAAGTAACAGTGGAGGATTCATATTCTTTTACTGTATATTCATAATCTCATAAAAGCATTTCATAAAGTGTTATCACCCCATTGCTAAAAATATAATTCTTGAGAGGAAGTCAGACAGCCCTCTATTCTTAGTGGACTTACCGTAGAGCCTTGGGCATTATTCATAGGGACACAAAGGGAAAAAAGAGCACCGTTCTACCATCAACTATATCAATACAAAAACTGACAAAAAGTTCACAGTGAAACAATAAAAATGACCCCCCCCAGCAGTCAAATCTTAAAATTAAGCCCAGCAGTCAAATCTTAAGATTAAGACTGATTGTAATCTTCTCTACAGGAAAATCATGTGGTATCTGTAGCAGTGCAGTGCAGAGATCTCTGAGCGTTAGCAGTGGGATGCAAGAAACTGCAGGGGAGGCAAGGTGCTCTACTAAAAGAAAAACTGGTCTCAGAAGGAACTGTTACCTTGGATGACACTTATACTTACACCTACACATATCCAAGCACACACTAAAGCATGGCTTCACACACTACTTCATCTCCAACCCTAGAGTGCCTGGAGTATAACTATAGATACAGTATATTCCCTCCATATAGTTACTATACTTACAGTATATGGAAGTGTTAAAGCAACTTTGTAATGTAGTTCTAGTGAAACGATTGCTTGGCTTTGTACCTAAGCACAGGCTGGCTGCAGGTTGAGTCTTGTAGTTATTCTTTAGGCGGTGGCTCCGACATTGCCTCTTCTTTTTACCCCAAGACAGTGACCGGCTATTTTGGCACCATGGCGAGTTCTTTGATTGCTTTGATTGCCTTCCTAGAGCCCCCTCTGAAGCCTTACAGCTAAACTGACTACAAAGCCCTTACACCCCATTTCCACTGGATATACCTTTTAGTTTCCAACTGTGCACTTGTTCTTCAGCTGAAACGCAAGTAGCTTTCTCCATTTGTATGGCTGATTGTCAGCATCTAGAAGACCTTCAGCGTAATGAGTAAGACACTTTACAGGTGTTACTTGCCAAAGATCCGGGTCTGGTTGCAAGTTGTTTGTTGGGATTTTTGGCTGGGAAACGAATTGTTGCCTGGTTTGGCATGCATTTCCCAGTCCAGGACTGCAGAAAGAGCTTGTTAGAGCTTGTTAAATGTCCTAGTAGTTAGCTTCTTGCCTAGCACCACAGCACTTGATGTGCCACCTAGTTGTTTTAAGCTTCAAAACAAGAGGTTGTGATTTTTCTGACTAAAATAAGACTGAACACTATACCTTTTTTGGACTAATCTGGAATTAAAACAAACTCCAGTCAGTATCAGTCTAGACCAGACATGAACAGCTGTAAATAGCAAACTTCATATCTGCCTAATTCAGAATGGGGAAAAAAAGATGCGTAATTTGTTAAAATATTTGGAGTGTTACGGGTAATATGACCCATTAGCATTTTAGAGAGAGAATTTTGAAATATGCTGTAGCGTTTTAGTTTCTTATAGAGATTTCTGTCTTTGCCCAGTAGCATTAATGGAGAAGGTAAGATGTTTAATTACCACCTGTGTGAGCCGATGTATCCGATGTATGTAGGATATGTAATTATATCTTGATTGGTTTGTGCTGTTTCCAAGGTAATCTTTCTTCATCAGATCTCTCTGTACTATTTTTACACAATTTCAGTGCTTTATTTGTTTCTGTCACATGTCGCATTATTACCAGTTCTCGCTAGATTTTGTAATTACTTTGAATTGCTGTTAGGAACATAACATGTGTCAACCACCCATAACGGCATGCTACAAGGGATGAATTATAAAAACAGCTGCTTTTCATAATATTTCTTTATAGTGAGATATTAAATGTTGAGTTTGCGGATAAACTTTCTAATATACAGACTATACTGGCTGGCTCTGTGTCACATTCTGGCTGGCAGACTGTGGGGACATGACTCCCGTGTGTGTGCTCAGGTGTGACAGGAACTTCAGGTGTGGCCAGTCCTCCCACAGGGCCACACCCATCAGGCCTGCAGGTGGCTGTGCTCCATCCTCCAGCCACACCCGCAGACACACACACACGTACACACCCACACCCTGCCTATACATATAATGAGTGGAACACAGAATAACACAGCATTGTGCAGAAAAACACACACATCACCAAATAATAACGATAATAATAATAATAACAATCAGTCAAAAAAACAGTCAAAACTGCTCACGGACCCCCGAGTCCTCCAGAGCCGGGTCCGTGACACTCTGACTTTTGCATGATGAATTACTTCACGCGTTTTGTGTCAAATTGGGGACAAATGTCTGACATAAACATGCTATATGAAGCATATATGCATGACATTAAGCCAAAAAGCAGACTAAGTTACTATGACTATCATAAAAACCAGAAATTGAAGAAAATGCTTGCTAGGCTGCTGGTGACAGTCTTGAACACATGTAAATTGAGCCTTTTTTGTTGCATTGCCAACATGATTCTTGAGTCCATTGCACTGTGTTGAATATTTTAAGCTCATAGTCTATTATGCTGCATTTTTTGACAAATTGTATCTGCTCGCGCGGCTCTCGGTAAGCGCTTTCACAGAATCTCTAATCCCTTTTTTCCTGTGCTTGGCTCTTGACTTTCTTTCCGAGTTTCTTGTCAGTATGCAAGTGCCACTCAAAGCACAGAGGAATGTGTTGCAATCAGTTGATTGTGAATGGTCTTAGGAAGGTAATATGCAATCTACTGAAGTAGATCCGGAAGGAGCCAAATCAGCCAATGGTCTCCTGTTCATACTATGTTTGCCTCCCCGAAAATTCAAATTAATAAATTCATGGCATTCAATCCTCCTAAGGTACATTTAGGTTTGATTGGTGTTAGTACATGAGTTACAAAAATAACTCATGAGCCCTAGAATGGATGAAAATAGTCTTACAGTACTAAAGGAACTGTAAATAATCTGTCTGGAAAGATCAAGATGAGTGAGACCATTAAATGATCAAAACTGCAGTCAAACAAACAGCGAGGATATTCAACTCAAGATTGTTGACTTGAAGTCATCTATCTGCTTGTTGTCCAGCTGGCCTTCAGCCAGGCTGTTATCAATCTAGCGGCATGTTAACTTTCACTGTGGGGATGGCTTGGGAACTGCACGGTTCAGAGGAGGTAATTTTCTTTCTTTTCTCTCAAAATGTGTTGCCCAGGTATCACTGCACAAAAATTCCCATTCTTCAAGTCTGTGGCTGACATTTTCTCTCTCAGCAGGATGTATCCCTGCTCCATTATAACCATAGTAATGGCCTTGTCAGTCTTCTCTCCCACGTAATTCGCTTTTTGCTATGAAAGGCTAATTGCAGCTGTTTCAGGGACAGGAATTCAAAAGGGGGCTATTTTACAATAAAATGTACTTTGTGTTAGCCTCCTCTGCGTGTTTAGGTGTGCATGCCAGGTTGTTGAGCTTTGAATTATTGTGCCCTCGTCCTGACTCATGCTTCAGCCCGTTTGCATTTGGGGGGAAAAAAGAAACTCTTGAGTAAATAATTTTACCATCATTAGTCACAGTGCTGGATGTTAAATAAATGTTCTCAACTGATAACTGGTTTTATGATGCAACGACCAATGAAATAGTCTGTATGGTTGTATCATTGAGGGAGAAATTCTAGGTGTGCAGTACCTTTCTTTTAACTTGTGTTGGATGGATGGATAGGTAGCATGTCTGTTATGCAACTAATGCTTCACAATACCTGCTGAAATAAGTTAATTTGGAAAGAAAAGTGTAGAAATCTGTTTTGTACTTTTTTATACAGATATATTATGTTCATGTTTATGTGCTTTTCCATCTAGCGCACATGTGTCAAAGTCAAGGCCTGCGGGCCACATCCGGCCCGGCGTACATTTATATCTGGCCCGAGATCATTTTATATAGATGTTCTATTATTGTTATGCATGGCCCGGCGATATGAGGCGCTAATAATATACAAACTACAGATCCCATAATGCAACGCTGCAGCCTCCTTGCTGAACGTTAGGCTAACTGGGAACATTCCCGCTTCAATCAAGTCAAACTTCTGTTTGAAGCTAGCCGCTCACAATGGTGGAGAGACAAGTTGATTCTGAAAGCAGAGCCAGTTGTGTGAAAGAAGCAAAAACTTTATTGCATAATATCTTGCTGTGGATGAAAGTACAGACATGATGGACATTGCACAGCTGACCATCTTCATCCGTGGAGAGGAAATATTGAACATTAAATCGATGCACGGGACAGCGACAGGAAAATACATTTTTAAAACGTATGTCAAAGTGTAACCGACATGAAACTGCCCTGGGACAAACTTGTTGGACTTACAACAGATAGTCACGGTAACGCAAAGCGTAAACTTTATCTGAGCTAAACGTTTAAATCACCGTCAATTTCAGTCTTTTTTTTATTTTTAATTTTTATTAGTTTTCTTATTTATACAACATATACAACAAATTCAATTTAATCACCATGAGGGGGAAAGCAAAACCAAACCGAGCAACAACATAAGAGACAAACGGACCAAAACAAGACCAAACAAAACACAAGAACAAACAAACCAAGAAATACAATGACATTATACAAAATCGGGCCTCCCATTTTGTACATATTTCAACCAATATTCATCAAATGCGTCCGCCTGGCATTTTAGCCTAAAAGTTATTCTTTCCATAACAAAAATATTATATATCACATCAATCCATTCATCTATGGTAGGAATATCCTCTTTAATCCAAAGGCGAGTTATGGCCTTTTTGCAAGCTACTGACAGCACACTGAACAAATATTTATCCGGTTTGCATAGATTAAGACTCTCTAGGTTGCCTAGGTACAATAATGCAAAATGAAATTGTATTTTCTTTTGAAAGATTGTTTCCATGACCTTATGTGTTTCCTTCCAAAATGGAACCACACGGGGACATTCCCAAAAAATGTGAAAATGATTTGCTGTTGCATGTCCACAATGCCTCCAGCATGTTGTATTCTGAGAATAATTGAATTTTTGGGCTGGGGTAATAAAATAACGAATTACGTTCTTCCAGCTGAATTCCCTCCACGAGGGGGAGCTTGTTACTGACCACTGCTGCCTACAAATCCCATCCCATTCCTCTCCTGTTAAGAATAGATTGCTCTCTGTTTCCCATCTTCCTTTAACATATCTTGTATCATGACCCTGTAGATTGATCAGTGAACAATATAATTTGGAAAAAATTTTTTGATAGGGTCCATCTCTATACGCGTTCTCGAATATATTTATAATCTCTTCATTCCCAGTTGATAACTGAGAATTTTTTAGCTTTTTATTCAGGAAGTCCCTCAGTTGCAAATATCTAAAAAGATCTTGATTTTGCAACCCAAACTTTTTCTTAAGGTCTTGGAAACTCATCACTTTTCCATTTTTCAACAAGGTACTGTATGTGGTGAGACCTTTATTTGCCCATGTTTTGAATGTCGAGTCGAACTTACTAGGCAAAAATTCTGGGTCATATGCAAACCATTTAAGGAAACCGGCCCTCTGGTTTAAATGGTACTTTTTAAGTATTCTTCCCCATATTTTTATTGAACTTACTATCCAAGGGTTGCCCGGGTCTCCCAGGAGTCGTAACTCTGACGGATCTCCTATCAGTGCCCCGACAGGAAAATTACCTCCCAAGGACAATTCCACTTCCTTCCATGTGGGAAATAGATTCAGAGATTCCCGACATTCCTCATCATACAGAGGTCCGTTGGCTGAGTTGGGGAAAAGTTCTCAATAGAGTTTTTGAGCTCAGCAAGGAAATCTGTCAGTACATGGATATGGCATGTATGATGCGGTGAAGGCATTTCAAGTGAAGCTGTCACAAATGCACCAGTGCAACCTGCCTCACTTGAACCAAGTCAGCGGACTTTGCTGAACTGCACCTGTGCAGATTCAGATGGAGCTGCAGTGTAATGGGACACTCAGGGCAAAGTACGACACTAAATGGCCCGCACAGTTTATTAGTTCCATTCCTGCAGCAATGCCCAGCTCCGTCTACATGCGGCTCCAACCTTGTGTATGCTTTCATTTATTTTTTCTGCAGTTTTTGGCAGCATGTTGATATTTCTAACTTGCATAATTTTGACAGGATATATTTTTATGTGGAGCAAAATATTTATAGTTAAAGTTTATTTTTTTAAGTTGATTTAATCTGGAATAATATTCCTGTCTGTTTTCCTTCATATTTGTGTTTAAAAAACATTGTTTTAGTGTGTTCGATAAATCTTTATCTTGTTTGGCCCGTGACCTAAAGTGTGCCTTGAGTTTTGGCCCCCTGTGCAATTGAGTTTGACACCCCTCTAGCGTAACAGTCAGGTAAGTACGATACCCAATCAGACAATTAATGGCTTAGTGAGGGACCATGACGATGGCATTTCTGGTAAGTACAAATAGATAGACATTCTTTTTTCTTTCTTTCTTTTTTGCCCAAAGAGATCATTAAACCACAGTCAGTAGCACAGCCCTTTTCTCCCTGTAACCAACCTGTCTGCCAAGATGCCTGCCAGCCCGCTAGCTGGTCCATGCTAAGTGTGTGGTGATAATACTGTAATCAGGCGTGTTAAATAGACCGGCTTGCAATAAGTCTGATGAAATCTGTTCCCGCTGGGCTGCACTACAAGCCAAGACACAAACAAGCAGGCGCATTCATACAGCACACAACCCCAAAACTATATACACATGCACATATGTTTGTATGGACTTGTGAGGATCTACACTGACACAACACATACAGTAATTATAACTACCAATCTAATCAACCAGTAATCTAAACGGAACAGTCATCTTGAACTAATCTAGTTTTAAAATGTTATGTTAGGGCACCAGGATTGTGCTTTAAAAGGAAGTCTTCAGTTATGGGGGTAAAAGATCGCAATGTCATTGCATCAGGGTTCCAGTACAGGGTCTGCAAGAAAAAAACATTAAACCTGGCTTAATGTCATATTGCAAAGTGCTATGACTAACCTGTGGATGTTCCTCTCAATGCAGCAAGTTTCTTCTTCAGTAGTCATAATATTTTTAGCTAAGAGACAGCTGAAAACAAATGATTCACAGGCACAGAAATAGAGAGTTAAATAAGTAATTGTTTGCTTGAGTCCATTAGATATTTGAGTCCATACTTGTGTGATGAGGTGAAGTCTTATTGATCTAAGGCTCGTATTTGAATTTGTATCAAATCTCCAGTTTTTCAATCTGCAGAGTGGACCAAGAGTATTTTGGGGGAATTTTGATGACCAGTTATTCAAGTGCGTTTTTGATTTGCAGCATCTGGCTGCTTCCAAAACTTTCTTTTCCACAGCTGTACTTAAATTCCTATGTTTTGGGCAGCAACCTTTCCTCAGCCATTTCCATTTTCCAGCTCAGAGTCATGGCCTCAGATTTGGGGGAGCTTCACACCTAATGGAGTCTAACTCCATAACCAAAAACTGCAAACCAAACGCTACAGGCATTAAGTCCGACCACATACAGCAAATCGGTATTAATAATTATGATACTTATGTAACTTATGTAATACAACAGCGACTCAACTTGGTCACGTGTAACGATAAATATTATAAAATACACAGAAAATTGTTTTTTAATGTTCCTCCTTTTTGTTTCAAAAATACCATTTTCGTGTTTCATCGTCACAGATATACAAAGTAGTGTTGGGCAATTTTAGATTCAGTGGGTGACAGCTGTTGTAGCATGAAGTAAACGTGTTGTGAATGCCTATTTTCATTAATGGAGCAGGAGTAGATTGTTCATGATAGTGGAAGCCATTAAAGTCATTTGAGCAGCTACTTCCACACTATCAACATCTTATTACAATCATATTAGTTGTATTGATTTTGAAGTGTAGCCCGGAGCTCTCTATGTCTTTGCTTTTGGCAGACAGCCAGGATCTATAGAGAGGAACAGGGTGACAGCAGTCTGATGGCCAGAGGCGTAAAAGCAGGAAGCTTGTCAGTTTGAATTTCCAGACTGGTTGGAAGCATCTGTGCTGGAAAGTGAGAAAGATGTGTTTCAGTCATTTCTTTTTTTTTTGAATGTTTGCAGGCCCTTCGACGACACAAATACTGCGTTTTCACGTCACCTGTCTACTTGCAACAGGACAGGAGGGTTATGATAGGAGATAGTGGTAAATTTACCTAATTACTTTCAGGTGTAAGCAGCTTAAACGCCTTTCACATAGCATAAACTATAGCTTCTGTTTAGTCTCAGTCACCAGTTTTCTATCTGCCTGTGTTTATCCAGTTAATAGGTGGTGGACTCTAGAAGAGTACAGCATTTTATTTGTATAGCAATCACATTGGGGTATTGTCAATAAAAACAAACCAAAACCAGCTGTGATATTTTTAAAAACTGCTGGTAGTCATGCAGTGGAAAATTGTGTGGCGAAAACAGCACTTTTACCCAGCTGAGTTATTCAAAGAGACACAGAGCAAAGCCAATATGTTGCTTTTGCTCCTTTTGTTCTTATGAAAGGGATGAATTTCTCTTCTCTTGCAGATTTAAAGCCAGCTTTAACCTCTCTCACCCTGCGTTTGTATGCTTGCTTGTTTTTAGCAAAATTCTAATGCTTCTAAAGACGGGGGCCATTGAAGAGGTGATTTTATGCATCCACGGGATTCTGCTATTCATACAAGTAAAAAAAGCACACCAGCAAAGCAATGTTGTTAAATTATTTTGTATATTGTGCAATGTTTAAAAAAAAAAAAAAGAAATATTGAAAAACTGTGTGGATGAATAGTATGTTCAGTCTTAAACAGACTGTACATTGAGTCTGCATGAGTGTTGTGGAAGTCACCAGCTTTGACCCAGCGTGGGTGGCTCCTAGAACTATACTCCACTGACAGCTGCACATTATAAATATACTCATAAGGGTCGCAAAATTGCACAAACTGAGGACATATTTGCAGTAAAATAAACTATGGGCACTACAGGTAGGAAGTAGAATGTGTTTTTCTCAAAACTGGTGAAATGCACTTCTTTTCTGTGATCACTTTAATTGTCTAGATGTAAAAAGCATATGTGGTTATCTCTGCCTCTCTGCCGTTGCTCTGGGTTCCATTCAGGGTTTATATATAGCTGCCGGGTTGTGCGTTAGTGTGCGATAGCTGTCTCCAAAGCGACCAGCTTCTCACTTCCCACTCCCTGACGCAAACAAAAAAAGCATCTGTGAAGAGAGAGGGGGTGTCAACCTTGCAATCAAAACCAGATAATCAAATACTAATCTGATTACTTAAGTGCAAAGTGGGTGACGTGTTTCGTTTAACATCTGTGCAATTGTAATTAAGGGCCACAGATATGTGCTGTCCTGCTGAACCTCAACTCCTGCTTAGATTAGACTCAGTTATCATGTGACTCAGTCTTGTGGTTAAAACAACATTACAGCGAGAGGTGAAGTGTATAGTTAAACCTATAAAAAGTGCAAAAGGAGAAGAGCTTTTCTTTTTCACGAACTACCTGTGTTTTTTCACTGCTATCAATTTCCATGAAGCATTTATAAACAGTTGAATTTTAAAGTCAATGTAATTAACCGGTTTGTTAGACCATATAATGAATGATATCATTTTTCTTTCTTTGAAGACATATTTTATTCTACAGTAGAAATTGTAGCAGCATCTTTGCAGCTAACGATAGTCTTGTCTTCATAAATTGAAGAGAAGTGAGCTGATCCTGCATTTTCTTTGTGATGGCATAGATATGAATCATAGCGCTTGCCATTGTCTTGGTTTGAAGTAATGCAGCACTTCAACTTAAAGATTAACTGTTTAAATATCTTAAGAAAAATCCAAATAAAGTACATTTAACTAATACTTGTCTCACATGGATAAAAGTTTCCGTTTGTTCAAACTTTTAAACTCTGTCTTCTGCCTTATTCTACAGATTGAAGACATTATCACTCGCATCCAGGACGAGACGGACGGTGTACCCATCAGAACTGTCAAAAGTTTCATGACGAAAATCCCCAGTGTCGTTACGGGTAAGAAATCAAAAGAGACAGATGTCAAGCAAAAAGCGACCTAACCTGCACTGTACAAACATTAACTATAGAAGTGCATCACTGATGGACATTAAGTGCCCAGAGAACAAAATGAGACGATGGAAAATGCTGATGTCTGTTGGGCCTCTTGTTTTAGTGAGGCTGAAAAATGACAGTTCAATCAGCTATTCCAGGATAATTTAATCAACGTACTTTAATTTGATATTTTGAGATATTTACTTATTCAGCTTCTTTTTAAGGTTGTATGTGAAGAATTATTCCTGAAAAAAGGAAATATGGAAATATTAACAATCTGGGTAGACTTTATAAAAAGGTAAACTGTCTGTTAATTGCAGACTTATGATACACTATACACATAGGTATGAGCAGGATATCAATTTCCTGCCTGTCATCTAGACAGAGCATTAGTTTATTTCACAACACAAGGGTAGGCATCCAAAAAAATCCATCTTGCAAGGTATTTTGTGAAACACAATACAGTACATCCTAGCTCTCCAGCTTGGTCCCACATTTGTATTCAAATAATCATCTGCTTGGTGGCTGCATTTCAGTCTGTTGAGGCACAGAAAAGCTGAATAGCTTTAGGTAAAAGTGGGAAGACAACATATGATTAAACGTTTGAAAAAGTGTGTAAGTGCATAAACAGAATGACTAATGCTGTCCTACTATCAAGGTGCCCTTAAGTGAAGCAGTCAACCCCTGACTTCTCCCGTAGAGCTGCGACTGTGGGGATCTGTGCGTCAAGCTGTCCAACAACAGAATAAACTTTGAATTTAAATGAAGTAAAAACAACAAAAGAAAACATTATTTGTTAGTTGAACCTGATGGGTAGGGATGAATGTTAGCCCCCTTGCCAGCTGGCTGTAATCACTTTCACTGACAGCATAAATCATTCCAACAGGCTGGTGCTGCAGTGGGAGGCTTTCACAGCAAACGAATGAAACAAATGATGAAAACAAAAACATAGACTATTAACACCTCACCCCCCACCACCACTACCCCAGTCTTTGCATTAATGGAAGATGCATACCCAATATGCAATAAGCAGAGCATATCAATAAACATAATTACCCCAGCGGCTGATGGATATGCAGAACAGTATCTGTCAAATGTTTGCAGCTGAGTGCTGAAGGCTAAGAAACTAATAACTGATGAAGAAAATAAACATCACCTCACTAAGGAAAGTAGAAGATATTCTAATTCCACTCTAATAGAGTTTTAAAGTCTCTAAATATTGATCTTTTGAGGTATGGGATCACATTTAAAATCTTTTATATTTATATTCAAATGAATACCACTGTTTTGGGTGAAATAGTTGAAACATTTGAGATTTTGTTTTCTGTTAGAGGGAAAAATACTGATAAGCTAACCTAGTTTTTAGCATGCAGAAAGCCTTTGATTATGCATTATGTCTTATGTCTTTTATTATCATCATTCTATTACCTTTAGGTTTTGTCTTGGAAGTGTAAATTGGGGCACTTGTGTATTTACACTCATTGGCCACTTTGTTAGTTACACCTGTTCAGTGCATTTAGGCATGTAGGTTGGAGGTTCAAACCGAGCATCCAAATAGGGAAGAAAGATTATTTAAGTGGCCTTGAACATGGTGGTTGGTGTCAGATGGGCTGCTCTGAATATTTTGGAAACTGATTTACTGGGATTTCCCCATCCAAACATCTAGTTTTATATTGAGTGGTCCAAACCTAAGAATGGTCAGATTGCTTCAAGCTGACATAAAGGCAGCCATAACTCAAATAACCACTTTTTCCATGACCAGCGTATGAAGCAGATGAGCTACAGCAGCAGAAGACCATACTGAATGGCACTACTGCCAGCTAAAAACAGGAAATTGAGGCTACAATTGATGCAGGGTTTGACAACAGAAGATGAAAGAAATGTTGCCTGATCTGATATTTTTTTGGCTCACTATGGTCCATTACTACCAAGCGAGCATTGCATTGTTGCTGTCAACATCCATCCCTGTATTTCCACACAGTACCCATGTTCTTTCAGTTGGATAATATACCATAGTACAAAGCTCAAATCTCTCAAACTGGTTTCTTGGTCATGGTTAACATTACATTTTACTTAAATGGCCTACAGTTGCCAATTCTCTATCTAAAAGATCTGGATGTGTAGCTGACAAATCTGCAGCAATTGCAAAATGTTATCATGACTTTATTGGACCACGATCTCTGAGGAATGTTTCCCACACCTTGTTACATCTATGGCACTAAAAATCAAGGCAGTTCTGAAGGTGAAAGCCACTCCAACCAGTTACTAGCAAGGGGTAACTACTAAAATGACTGTTGAGTGTATATTTTGCCCCAACAATGGAAGCCCCCTTGTTTTGTTTTTTGTGTCCTTCTATCCTGCCCCCCCGGGCTGCTGTATGTTTAATCCCAAATCTATATCTTTCAGTACATTATTGTAAACACACCATGTATTGCAGCTATTTATCTATCCTCATCTGATCTGATACAGGTGCAGATATTGTACAGTGGCTGATGAAGAATCTGTCCATTGAGGATCCAGGTATGTTTTTAAAATGGGAAAGCAGAGTGTACTCTGCTGAATGATTTCTAAATGCCACAACCTCCCATGATAGCAGAACAGCAGGATTTATTTATAAAAAGCATGCACGCTATATAATAAGAAATACAGGGGTGTGTCTATCTTTATGATAGGTTTTTGAACAATTGCCTGCAATAAATGCTTACAATGAAGAGATGTTTATAGTGAGCAGGTGCATTGTTGTTCAGAAGACCTAACTACAAAAACTTGGCAATTATCTGTAGAAATCATTTACAAGTTAATACTATAGAGAAAACATACCAAACAGGAAAAGAGGCAACTAGATTGTTTTTTTAACAAACAGAATTTGTTTTATATTTGTTGTTTCGTTGGCCTGACCTAAAGCCTGGTGGTGGGAGAGCAGTGTTTATTGTTGGTACAATAGCCCACGGCCTGGACAGTGAATCAGTCACTGAGTCATCCATGTACATCCCAACCACCTCTGATTCCCATAGTCCTAGCAGAAAGCCACTTTAAACAGACAAACAAACAAAACAAAGGTTCAACAAGCTGTGTTGATATATTTGCATTTCTTAAAATGCTCCACTTCAAAAAATATTCCAGGGATGGTATACTTGGCAGGTGATTCATAGTTTTGTATTAATGTAATGTTACAAAATATCAGTTCCATGACTGTCATATTTGATCTCATTGTCTAGATGTTGTTTCAACCGACTTAATTCTATCCATACTGCAATGTAAATACTGTCTGCAATGCTGAGGAATCTACTGTAATCTATTTATCTCTTTATTCTGCTCCTTTTACAGCTGAGGCGATGCACATTGGGAGTTTAATTGCAGCTCAGGGGTACTTCTTCCCAATCTCAGACCATGTCCTTACCCTGAAAGACGATGGAACTTTCTACCGCTTCCAGGTGAGCGGACACACCAAGTGGTTAAAAACACAGAGAAGGCTATAGGAGGTATGGCCACATTTAATTATTAGCAAACTCAAGATTTATACCTGATGTGAAGCTTAATGAGAAACGTGACAATCAGCATTTAGATACTTCATGGTTATTTCTAGGTTAGTGTCTTGTTTTGATAAATATCGTAAAATTATTTTCTGTATAGACGGGTGAAAAATTCAAGTGAGTAAGTAAGGGATTGAACCACTACATGAAACTGGATAGCTAATGATTACCTGAAACTCTGAATTTACAGAAAATGTTAAATTTTTGTGAAACATCTATCGTCCGATAATGATACAGTTATCGGACGATAGATGTTTTATATCGGGATATGAGGTTTTGGTCATATTGCACAGCCCTCATAGCCCCTGGGATCCCTGGGTCGCGCAAACCCGTCCATCACAATAAGGTAGCGACTCGCGGAGGAGGACCCGGGGCAAACCCAGGACACATTGGAGAGATTATATCTCTTGGCTGGCCTGGGAAAGCCTTGGTGTTCCCCCGGACAAGCTGGAGGAGGTGGCTGGGGAGAGGGAGGTCTGGGCTTCTCTGCTTGGGCTGCTGCCCCCACGAACCAGCCCTGGATAAGCGGAAGAAAATGGATGGATGGATGTTACTTTTGATAGCTATTCTTAACATGGTGGAAAAATTGTGGTTGACTCAGCACATTCAGATAGCTTTTGAAATGTAGATATAGTAAGTTTCGAGTACCGGCTCTTTATTGTCAATAGATGAAAATAGTTTTTCTTTAATGTTCCCTTTTATGTTCCCTTTTATGTTCCCTTTTATGTTCCCTTTTGTGCCAGACATGACTCTCACACTAATGCCTTCTTCATTCTGTGTAATTGTAAGAGATAATAAAAAACCTCCAGCAAGTTTAAACTAGCTGTGGGGTCGCCTACAATATCCCAATCAGCCACTGACGATTACTTGTTTCGTTATAGAAGCACTGGGGCCCTGTCCACTACAGTTTCTTCAGTACTATGTTGGGATCCTGTGACCCTATTAAAAATGGATGGTGAGCTGTTAAAATATTCATCAAGAGCTCAGAGGAAGCAGGTCTGGTCCGGGCCAAATAGGCAGCTACCAGAATCTTTACAGGGACATGTAGTGTAGCAGCCCACACTACAATTAGAGACTCATATCAAAGAACAAAAAAAAAATAAAGTAAGGCTGACATTTTGTGCCTCCTTCACTGTTCACAGATAAGGCAGTGGCATTAAGCTTGCATATTAATTATGCCAGACTGAAGTCTCTAATTAAAGAAAGGAAACCATGTTTTCAAATTCCTCATTTGTGAATGCAAAAGCAGCATGTGGTGCGATTAGAATGATATCTATGTAGCATCTTCTTCCTATACATACTGCAGTTACAGGATTGAATCTCCAGTGAAGCCAGAAGAGCAGTTTAATTAAACCAACAGTGCACATTAGGTTATTTGACCTTGGTTCTCCTCCTTCAAAGTGAAGTGGAATAAATGAGGGGAGGAGGAGGAGGTCTATTTGCTGTAGCCGAAAGAGCTTCATAAAGATAATCACCACTCATTAGCATTTCCTTTTGGAGGCAAATCAAGTGCAAGATAAAGAGAAACACAGGGCAGGCAAATCACAATTATGTAATATCTCTTCTCAATGAAAATACTACAGATGGTTTGGACTCGTTTAACAGTTTTACGTAGTTTTTTGTCAAATACAGAACCTGTCCTGTCTGTTCTTTGCCTGGCGGCTTATTGTTCTGTTTTCTGACTGTTTACTTCCCAGCTGTCATTCTTTTATTGTTTTCTGCAATACTTTTCCATGAGTAATAGCCCCCTGGGGTGTTGCAGAGGTGTGAAAAGTTTTAGAAGTTGGCTGTTCTGAATCTCTCCTGCCCTGATAATAAAAAATATTTTGATTGGTGAAGCAAGACAATCATGTGCTCCACTGTGTCTCAGAGGCAAACAGCTATCTTGTAAAGGTCATCATCATCACTCCAGTTTTGTCAAATAGTTTTGACTCATAAATCGTGACCTGGGAGGTTCAGGGAACAATCAGCAGCAATTCAGCATCACTTTTGATTTTCACATTTCTACTTTGTTTTGTCCTCAGGCGCCATATTTCTGGCCGTCCAACTGCTGGGAGCCTGAGAACACAGACTATGGTGAGAAACTTCAAGGAATATCTTGACATTTTGTGGTTTTTGATTGTCCTTTAAGTTTTAAAGAGCAATGCTTTAGTCATGAGATTAATTAAATGGATTAGAAATAGTATACGTGGGTTGGAAACAGTAATATGGCATCATTGCATGGAACGAAACCTGCTAGTGTTATACTGAATTTAAGGTGAAACTAATGCTTTCTGTGGTCCCGGTCTCTAATCTAATTTACAACAGCTGCTTCTGAGGTATTATGTAAAGTGCAAACTACACCTCCAACATTAGCAGGGTATGAATAACCATCAATAATAACTGAGGGATAAGATATGGATCTTATCAATCTACATCTGATCTTGAGGCAAAACCTTTGGAAAAACATGTTTTCTGACTGCCTTTTTATTAGGAGCAGAAAGATTATAACTGGATAATTTATCTAACTTTTGTCTGTCAGCTCAACTCTGAACAAGCTTTATGCAGCAAAAGCTAGACTGTGTAGCTTAAAAAGTGATTATAACAAGCAGACACCAATTAAATATCCCACTGTAGGGAATATTAATAAGTAACTAATTGGGGATGCCTGCAGTCAGCTGAGCCTGACCAAGTAACATGGATGAGTGACAAATCGTTTCTTCCACAGAAAACGCTGCATCCAGATAAAGAGAATCAACTTTATGCATTAATTTCAATATGTCATAATATTCTTATTAATTGATGAAAACTACATATTTTCATGTCATAATGTCTCACCAAGACACAGAGTTTTAACCTTTATTTATTTATTTTTATTGAGTTGATATAACCGTGCTATTCTTTTCAATACAGTGTTTCATTTCAAGTCTTGACTATGTAGATTTTTTTCTGATTTTTCTGATTTGAAGAAAGATGAAGCAACCGTAAACAGATGAGAAGGCATAAGCCTGCAATTTATAACTAAAGCTCAACAAACTCCCACTGAGCAAAGCACCCAGTAAGCACTGTACTTTTAGTTGAGGAGGCGAACAGCTGACATGATTAGTCAATCACTGTTCCACTTCCTGCCCTTCATCCTTTCAGACACAGCCACGACTGGAGTTTTTGGTTTGGGAGTTCAGGGACTCTTAAAACTGCCTCATAATCCCAATGGTGGGCAGGCAGCTTGAGAGGGATTGTAGTCCATGTAAAATAGGTGGTGAGGAGAGGAGAGGTGGGTTGCACAGAGAGTGAGAGATGAGCACAGATGAGTGAAAAGGAGGAACAGGGATGTCTCTGTGATTAATTCTTTCTCTCTCTTTCTCCTTCAGCTATTTACCTGTGCAAGCGGACCATGCAGAACAAGACGAGGCTGGAGCTGGCAGATTATGAGGCTGTGAGTGTTGAACTGTTGCTCTAAGCTATTAGTCCAAGTATTGATCAGTGCGTCAAGCGCTGGGACCAAAAAAATACAGCCTCTTAAAGGTCAGACAGGCGTGTGTCTGTGATGGCATGAAATCTAAATTACTTCTTGGAGCAGACTCAAACTTTAAAACTGTCAAATGTATTTAACAGTATTTTTTTCCCAACTATTGTTTTTCCTTGTTGACTTTTGATAATGTTTCTATCTCATTTCTAACAGGAGAACCTGGCCAGGCTGCAGAGAGCTTTTGCCAGGAAGTGGGAGTTTATCTACATGCAGGCTGAGGCCCAGGTCAAGTAAGTGTGATCTGTTACCAAGGCAACACATGAAACTGCAGTGCATGCACTGATGTCATTCACACTCAAGGTAAAAGACAAGCAATCATGAGAAGTGAGCATTTGTACGTATGGTTTTGTGTAAGATTACCACTGTGAGATTAGGATTGACGTGTCTACAGGTGTGTTTCACATCAGATGCTCTTTAAACCAACAAACATAGGCAATACTTACTTGGAACACATGGAAATTCGAAAATGGAAGAAGAGTGGAGACTGTACACACTGCTCTGTTTTCCACCATCCTTTGCCAGCCTTCTTTTGATTATGAATCCACAGTTGCATCAGTCTGAGGGATGTTAAAGAGAAAGCTGTAATTTCCAAAATGTTCCCAAAATCTTTGTGAAATAAAGTGAACTGTGATTATTACATTTGCTTCCATGTTTTGGTTCCAGGTATATATGACCAGCATTTCTAATCTGATCATGATTCACGAAACTAGTATTAAAATGTTTTCTAATTTTTCTTCTTCTTCTAAATAAGTAACAATGTGGAAGTCTAGCACATAAACAAACATAATGCACGTTGCCAGGGGTCAAAGACTTTAGATGCAAAGTAGCAATTCCTTAAAATTATTAAGTTAAAAGTTAAAGTCATCACCTATTAAACATTATGAAGATCAACAAATTATACAATTGTTATTCTTATTATTCTTGAAGCCTGTTAGACAATTTTAAATGCTTTTTTAACTCACGGTGAATATTCTTAATTTTTAAATTAATTTCTTTTTGAAAAAAATGAAATGTAGGTATCAAAAAACTGGAAGTACTCAAGTACCTGGAATAACACAGAGTTACACAGTATGTGGATGCAGACAGTGTGTATGAAGCTAGAGTACACTGTAGACTGAGTCTGTTCTGAGCCTCATTATTGTTAAAAAACACTGCTCTATTCTGCAGGATTGACAGGAAAAAGGATAAAATTGAAAGGAAGATCCTGGACAGCCAAGAGAGAGCTTTCTGGGATGTCCACAGACCTGTGGTAAGTCTCACATACACACTTCCTGTCTATGTGAGATTATAGCCACCCACCCAATCCGCATTCTCAAATAGTGCTGATGCAATGACATTGTTTTCTTTGGGGTGTTTTTTCTGCAGCCTGGATGTGTTAACACCACAGAGATGGACATCAGGAAATGTAGACGCATGAAGAATCCTCACAGAGTTAAGAAGGTAAAACCTTAGCTGTCAACTTTGTGACAGGAATCTTTTTAAAGAGATTTTTTAAAATATACCCCATGCAACAAGTTTATTCCTTTTTATTACATTTTTGTAAGTTGTGTTAAAATTCATGTCCCTTGCATTTTTTAAACAACATAACATATCATTTCCCACACTGCAAGAAAATAAGTGTACCTTCTAATACTTACCCACTTCTCCTCTCTCATCATGGTTGAATGGCCCAGTCGGTGTATGGTGTGATAGAGGAGGGAACACAGTCTCAGAGTCCCATACACACTCCTTTACACCACTGCAGGAAAGGCACCAAGGAGGATGTAGAAAAGGAGGTAAAAATCAGTTCAAATGTTGACAAAATTATAAGCCATCATTAGAGAAGATGTCAGTGTTTTGTGCTCTTTCTGCTTTTAACACCACAAGCACTGGATTTCACAGCCGCAGGCCAATTACAGAGAAGATTGGCAGACATTGTAACGCATTTTGTGCGGTGCCCACCTTGTCAAATCTTTTCAAATCTGCTGGATTGTTTTCTCGCACAAACAGTAATTATGAGAAATGGTAGCACTAACAGTATTGCCGATTGACATAGACACTGCCAGCTGACTCAACAAGCTCCTTTTCATTTATTTCTGTTACAGGTATTTGCTAGCTCTAGTTGAGATCATGCAATCAGATTCAAAAACCTTTATATAAAAAGATTTTTTGGTATAGTTTATTGCTCATTGTCTTTTTCAGATCGTATTCCTGAATACCCAGCTAGATCGTCACTGCATGAAGATGTCCAAAGTTGCTGAAAGGTACAGGAAACTTACTTCACATACACATTTAAAATGGAGCACAGCATCATGTCCAATCTCTATCTTGTCAATCTTGTGAGGCACTCTTTGTCGCTAAGGTACTCCGTTCCCATCTCCTGTACTCTCTGACCATCCATAATCAGACAAAGCTCTGTGCTACTGGCCTACCTTTTACTGTAACTCTCCTAGAGGAGTGGCAGACAGGGGATAATAGGTTTCTTGACACCTTATTTGGACCTGTGGAGGTTTCAGTTTGACATTCAGAGTCCAGAGTGCTGCTTTTGCTGTTTGGGTATGAAGTGGTTCAGTAAGACTGTATTTTGTCCCTGGATTTTCATGCTCAGTGTGACTATTAGATATACAGGTCTAAAGATAATGTGTGTGAATGGGTGGATGACTGGTAAAGCGCTTTGGGGTCCTTAGGGACTAGTAAAGCACTATAAAAAATACAGGCCATTTACCATTTGGGCTCAACATGCATTTTCATTACTTTCATTCTCTTGAATTTATCAATATGATGTCACATTTTCAAAATTTGAATAAGTATTGAGCTAATAATACACAATAGGGTCAAGGGTTCTAGAGAGGATGTTTGGGATGTGATGTGAAACTGCACAATTTTCATTTTAAATAATTTTTGTACAATACTCCAGCCCCATAAAGTCTATGCTTTTTCCTTTAACACATTAAGAACAAAACACTGTGTTTTTGTAGTCTTTTAAAAAACTGCTCACTGTACAGTTTCAACCGTCTTGCCCTGTTTAACGATTTGAACTTCAACTGAGAACAAGTCTTTAACTACACTATGTGGACATAAGCACTGGGCCACACACAGCATTATTGTTTTCAGTCCCATTGCCAAAGCTTATAATATCCTTCCAAACATTTGCAAAAGAATGGGTCACTTTCACAGAGTCACTCAATGAATTATCAAGTCAGTTCAAGAAATTCCTTTCAAAATCAACTTTATGTAGTATTATTGCAAAAGGGAAGAGTTTAATTGCAGGTTAGGGTCGCCAAGTGCTGAGGTATTTGGTGTGTAAAAGTCACCAGTGCTCTGCTTCTAAACTTCCCCTGGCATTAACAACAGCACTAAACTGTGCAGGGGAGCTTTGATTTTCATGGCTGGGCAGCTCTTGTAGGTGTCATCCTCAGGTGGACATCAAGTTTCTACTACGTTGTTGCTCATTCAGAGAACTCTGCACAGGAACATCCAAACAAACTCTGGGCTGTCTCTGTCTGTGGTCCTGATACCCTGCTTATCTTGCTCATTGCTGTTACAGAATGTACTGTATATTGTATTGAGCTTCTATAACTTCTGTTGGCCTGGTGTCTATGATTTTTATGGATCCTGGTATCTGGAATTGCATTTATTTGTTAGTCAATTTAAAACTTTCTGGAATCAGCATCAAAAATAAAAGGTCTGGAAACACATAAGTAAATGGAGTTTCTGCAGTTTTTTGTAATTTTTATAATTTTGTTTTTCTTTTTATGTATATAGCTCATATTTTCATGTGTTGTAATATGTAAATCAAAAAGTCATATTTAGATATAATGAAGCTTTTGTACCGTAGGGTTAGAAGGATATTACTGCTGTAAAGAGAAGAAGTTGTGTGTTTTTCCTCGCCTTCGTACAGCTTGAGGTCATGCGCTGGCAGTGCAGCGAAGTTGTAGTACATACATTTGTATGTTATTGGGGATTCTTGCATTATTGTTTAATCTGTGAGAAGGAAAATATTTTCTGCACAGTGTTGCTGTTGTTGTGAAGGACAGTCTGCTTCACTCTGTCTCTCACTTACCGTTTGTCTCAGACTACTCAAGACATCAGTTTCTTAATTTTACTGAAGAAAAACATGCGGTTCACTATTAACATTTACCTCAAATCATCAGCATGTCACTGCTGTCTCTAAACATATGATAAGCTAATGCCTCCTTTCCTTTGTCATGTGTGTCCATGTGTGTTGTTGCTGTTGTGTGTCAGTCTGATAGCCTACACTGAGCAGTACTTGGAGTATGACCCATTTGTGACATCACCTGAACCATCCAACCCCTGGACCAGCGATGACCCCACTTTCTGGGATTTGGAGGCTAGGTACGATCACTGTCAGTGGATATTTCAAGATATGTCTCTGCGTGCTGTTTTGTTGTTGTTTTCATAATCATGGTATTTTTAGAGGAAACTGTTTGATTATTTTAAAATAATTTCCAAACAACGTTTTCTGTTGTTGGGCTCTGTAACCTATAACCTTCCTTTTTGCCTTTTGGTGTGTAAATCTCAAAACCAATTTCACATAGAGCCCATAGGGGAAGGGAATTCTTTTCAAGGACACCTATTCAACGCTTTTTTAGGTGTGTGCAGTGTGAAAGCTCACACCACACCCCCCTTTGCAAGTAAATATTAAACAGACCGAAACCAATCTCACAAAAGGCAAATTCAAGTGTGAACGCACTCCATGTGCTGCCCTTGATCATATAGTTGCTGACAGCAGGCAAGTCCTGACAAAGTCGTTGAAGAAACGATCGTTGATGATCGGCTTTCATTCCAAAGTATTTCTTTTTGCTACTTATCAGCTTATTTTAACCCTGATTTGCAACTCAAAAATTTAAACGATCTGGATAATCAGAAATTTCACTGCACAATTCTCCTAACTTAAATGCTAAATGGTCTTTGAAAACTCGAAGCACCATCTTACTGCTGTAACAAGCCTCATTCACATACACATAAATACAAGTGCTTTTTCCCGACATTCAAACACACTTTGTTGCACCAGGGGGCAACTTTAGTATCTTGGATAAGTTTGTAAGAATTTTTTTTGTTTTATATATAAAATAACATTTTAAAATTCCCCTCTCACCCCTGCGGGCGGTCTATCCTTCAAGCTCGGATCCTCTACCAGAGGTGCAGTAACTTAACTGTTCCTAGGACTGCGCTCTTCTAGGGCAGAGTTCTCCGATGTTGTTCCTGAGCAATGTTCCATCTAACCTTCCTCTCGTGTTAGCTTTCTGTTATCATCTCTTATGTTAGCGGGTCGGTTTTGACCCGTGAATTAAATCAGCTATAAAATATACTAAAAACAATAAGTTATCATCCAATTTGTTTCTCATCTCTTGGTTACCTTGTTAGGCTTCCTTATCCATGCAAATGTTGGTTTTAATACTTT